>NC_142759.1:968329-1286106 GCF_054948205.1 Urtica dioica subsp. dioica
CGAGCCAGCCCTGAGTTGGGCGGCCGAGAACTCCGACGAGCTCAGACGGAACGGGTCGGACCTCTCTCTGAGGCTCCACGGGCTTCAGTTCATCGAGATTCTCCAGAGCCGGAGCAAAGAAGAGGCTCTCGAGTACGCCCGGGCCCACCTCTCCCCGTTCGCCGGCGACCACATGTCGGAGGTCCAGAAGCTCGTGGCGTGCCTCATCTGGGCCGGGCGGCTCGACCGGTCGCCGTACCGGAGCGTGCTCTCGCCGGAGAATTGGGACAGGGTCGCCGGAGAGTTTTCCCGGCAGTTCTGCGGGGTTTCGGGGTGGGCCCACGAGAGCCCGTTGGAGGTGGCGGTGGCGGCCGGAGCTCAGGCCTTGCCGGCGCTGCTGAAGTTCGTGGCGGTGGTGGCCGGAAAGAGGCGGCAGAGAGAGGACTGGGAGGCCATGAAGGAGCTTCCGGTCCCGGTGGAGATCGGGCGGGAGTTTCAGTTCCACTCGGTGTTCGTGTGCCCGGTCTCCAAGGAACAGTCAACGGAGGAGAATCCGGCGATGATGATGAAGTGCGGCCACGTGATCTCGAAGCAGTCGGTCACGAAGATGTCGAAGAACGGGACGAGATCTTTCAAGTGCCCATATTGCCCTTCCGACGTGGATTCCGCGGAATGCAAAAGGCTCTACTTCTGATAGGGGTATAATTGGTAATGTCGTTTTTTCCTTTTTTCAGTGTTGTTGTATCTGCATGTTGTTGTTTGGTACTTTGTAGTTTGTCTTTGTATATATAGATAATATTCATTCTTTTTTGTTCTTGCCTCAGCAATGGAAGACTGTCTTAAAAAGCAGAAAACTAATCAATCTGAAGTGGTAAAAATTGCTTTCTTTTAGTCATTAACAGAGAAATGAAGCCAAAAATAATATAATAACAAAAAATAACTACAAACCAAATAGGTAAGCCATCGATTATATGAGTACAATGTTTGTTCCTTCGTTGCTTGATAGGTAAGCCAAGTTCAGACTTTGGCAGATGAACTGTTTTACCATTAAAATTATTGCACTACTGAACACCATGGTTTCAAAAATGGTGTCACTACGTGTATGGCAAGATTCGTTTGTGTTTTTTTATTTTTTATTTTTTAACTAAGCAATGAGGTTATCCAAAAAAAAAAAAATTATACCAGGACCAAGTTGTAGTACGGTTCAAATTGAAGATTTTGACGATTACAACTTGATACAATTATCTACTTACTACTATCAAACTAATGGTGCAATTACTCTTTCGTCTCTCACAGTTTTTTCACGCAAATAGTAGAGAGAATTTCAAGTGTCCCGAACCAAGAAAAGAAAACTAGTAGGACTAATGAAACTCGTGATAAGTGTACTTCTCGCTCTTACTTGGGTAGTGACGTGCCTCTCTGAAGATGAGCACTTTGTTGCGGAAATAGTAGAATGTGAGGAAATTCTTCGACACAAGTTAAAGTTAAAGTAAATAAAAGAAAAAAATATCTTTGTTAAATTAAAATATATTTTAAACTTATCCTTATATGCAATGAACTATACTTATATGGATATGATTAGCTCAAAAATAATATTTAACTAAAGAAAAAGATCGAATGACTTAAGAGAATAGACTAACAATGTAATAAACTACTAACCAAGGATTCCAAAAAATAAAAACAATCAAGTTTTTATAGCCGAATTTTTTCATGAAAAATTATGATGAGCCAGAGATTATTTTGTAACTTTTTTACCTTAAACAATCTGGTGGAATAACTTTCAGCGCCTATCTTTTGCATGACGGCGGGATGTAAAAATGCAGATACAAACGAACCAAAAATATTAGTTGGAACACATACAATGTCAAGTTACATGTCACGAACACAAAAATATACCAGAAATTCAGTCCAAACATTAAACACAGTTACTTAAAAGTAAAACTAGAAAACAAAATGAAAAGTGTTTCAGTCCAAACATGAAGCTATGATACTATAAAATAAAATTAAAATTCATATAGCTAGCAAAATGAATATCGTTGACTATGAAGTTTTCATATAAGCCACAGTAATATGTGCAAAAACAAGCAGGCTCCAAGGACTTTAGGGCCTAAATACAGTTTCCCGATCTTGGGTTAAGGCGCTGACAAAATCGATGTCGGCGGTGAGCAATAATTTATCGCCTTCATCATCTATCCTCATGCGCGAATAGAATTAGGGTTTTAATCAGGTTTTTTCATTTTCTTTTTGGTCAATACATGCCGACCTTGTTCTTAAGACAGTCTATCTGACTTCAAAATCTACATCAACACATGATTCAAGAAATAGCTTGCTATTGTTGTGCTTTCAAAGTACCCTTGATTATTATTATATTTTTTTTCACCACCGGACATATGACTTCTTATGAGTATGTGTTTTATTATCGAACAAGATTATCAATTCTCTGTGTCATTTATTTTTTTTTTGTTTGATCGATTGTTTATTTGATTTTTTTTAAGCGTAGATGGACCTCGTTAAAATCTCAACCGAATTATTCCCGAGAAGGAAGTTCGGTCGAGAAAAAGTGCCTCTTTCATATGCGTTTAGTAATTTCAAATACAAGATCTAGAAAATAAAATACCAATTAAATTTAAGGTATATTTTAAAACTCTCTAATCAACAAAGATGGAGAATGAACGAAGATGTAGGAGAAGAGATCCACTACTAATCAAGAAGCTTCGTTGCATGTATTCTTCTTCTAAAGTTCTAACACAATGGCAACATCAAAGTGGGTCCCAAAATATACAAGCAAAGCACTTGTTTGTATGATATATTGCTTTCTAAATGGTCTTTTTCTCAATCAAGCCCACTAAATGAAGTTGTTCCATTCCATGCATTATTTCAAAATTAATTTATTACAAAAGAAAAAAGTTCGATTCATTTTATGGGATTCGGTTTGATGGGCTGTAAGCGTTGTATGACTGTACGATGGCATTCAATTCTAATGACGAATTCACCATCCAATATATCCCCGGGATTTATTTACCATCGTCTACAACAATCATCATTTAGCGACAAGGTATATGGTCTTTGATAGCTTCGATATACTTTTTTTTTTAGTGTCATTTAAAATTAATCAGGAAAACAAATTTTTTTAATCAACTGATCTAAGAAAAATGATCTATCTAATTATTGGAAATAAAAACCAAATAAATTTTTTTAATCACTCTTTTTTTATAAATAGCTCAAATTTTATTTTATTAAAAAAATAATCTATTAAATTTAATTTATACTTTAGTTAATTAATTTACGGCGGACTTAATGAACTATTTTTGTATTAAAATAAAATTTTGACTAATATCTTAAAATGAGCTACAAAAATGACTAATTGTAACAAATCTTTGTTATATTAATATCTTCATTTATTATAATTATGATCACTTTAATTTATTAACTCTTATATAGAGAGTACAGCTTGTTTCATGTTTTGGTCCCTCCAAATTTTAACAGGAAAAATTATCTTTCAATAAAAATCTTGATAAACTCTTAAGGTGCTAGTATAAGAAATTTTTAATCCTTATAACTATTTCATATTTTTAATGTATAGATTTTGATGTTTTTTTTATAATATAGACACATTCAAATTAAAATTTCATTAGGCGGTCTTCTCAGATTAATTTCAAATTGAAAAGGTGTTTTTAATCCCAAGCATCATTACATACACTCACTAATGTATCAATATTTAAAAACAGACTCGGTAATGTTTCAATTACAATATTGAACTTATTTGGACCCGATTATATATTAATCTTAATACTTCACGTTTTCTTATCATCTCCATTTTCATCTTCAAGCTCTTTGAACACTTTGATTTTATTTTTTTCACTTATAAAAGGCCTAATTATTCACGTTCGAACTAAAAGATGATTTTTCAATGTATTTTTTCCATGGTTCTTTTAGATATATTGTAAAACATTATGGACCATAGTGGATTTTTTTCTTTCTTTTCTATAAAGAATTTATCGAGAGTGTTAGCAATACTAGAGCTGCGTTAAGGTTCATTTTCCGAAGAAACGGAAAAACGGAAGAAACCTACCCTAAATGAGACAAAACTTGACCATACCACATTTACGAATTTGCAATGTGGGCATTAATAATAATAAATAAATAAATAATAATAATAAATGGCATCAAATCCATAAATTGACTCGTCAACGTCACCATCCTCATTGGCCCAACACATATCCCCTCCCCTAGTCTCTCCCTTCTCCAAAACCCACTCACTAACTTTCACCATTCAAGTTCTATCATGTCCAAATAAATAAAAGCAATGTGACAAAGTATTACAAATATATAAATTATTGTTTAAAGGCAGAGTTAACTATGTACATATATTAATATTATTCATGTTAGTAGTCTAAAGGACCGATTAGTGTTTTTTTTTTCTTTCTTTCTTTTTGTTTACATTTACTTATAATCCTCTTGACATTACCTTAACATTGCTGCTGCTTTAAGTAAATTAGGACAATCATCGTCTAATTTGTCTGTTATTCAATATGCAAACCTTCCTCTTTACATTCGTAGAAAAATTATGAAAGACACTAAGGGACATAAGACATCATAAATTTTGTGTGTAAACTATCTCCCATGCTCTCTCTCTCTCTCTCTTGTTTTATTTTCTTTATTTATTATTCTCATATTCTTAATAATACTTATAACCACGGTTTTCTTTCACCACAAGAGATGAATTATTAATAAAATTTATGTGGTATTGTCCATGTTTAAAAAAAATTAAAAAAAAAACTTTCATCACATTGCAGATTGATATTGAAATCGCTAGCTTTCTCTATGAATTGTTGTCACAAATAAGGTCTTAACTCTTAAGCAATAAAGTCAATCTCAGACTCAAGAGTAGCCTGAGTTCAAAGAATTAGGAATATTAAATAGTCTTGATTTGATACCATCTATGTCTAATCTTATTTGTTATGAGGGGATACTAAACAGTATCATATATATGTTGATTTATGCTGAACTGAAACATAATATACTTAACATGAAAAATTAGGAATCATATCGAATGAGAAACAACAAAATCATAAGCCCAAGTGTTGAGATCTCCGAGCCTGCTTGCTACAACTCATATGTCAATGTCAAAATTATGGAAGACCTCGAAGAAGGGAACGACATTGTGTGGAAGCTGTCTTCCCCGTCACCATTTTCGACAAATATGACATCTCCCTCCCATTCACAGAGATGATTTTTGTCTCTAAGGGGTCTCATGGAGGCTTTGGTCATCATTACCCAAGGGTTTGAGATTTATGACGATGCATGCCATTCTCGCTTCGTCACTGGGAACGATGTTGGGCCCTTTGCTGATGTATGGCTAGGGAGGTTTGGAGTATAGCGTTTTGACCAAGAGCGAGATCAAATCGGGATGGACTTGGGGGAGAAGACCCTGATAGAAAAGTTTTGGATAAAGGACTTATTAACTTCTAATGTTGCTAGAGTGTTTTGTGTTTGGAATTATATGCGTCTTTCGTACTTGATTTTTGTTGTTTGGTCCACTATCTTAGGGTGATTTTTGTGCTCAGAGTTCGAGTTCTCTTTCGATAATTTTTGTGGTACAGGTACTCGAACATCTTTGTCCACGACCGGTGGTCTTCGAGCGTTATGGTTCATCCATTAACCTCTGAGAGTATGATGAAAGAGCCTTTGAGTTGCTTGAAATATAGTGTGATATGTTTTCCACCCGTCAAACGCTCACACGAGTTGTGCTTTCATCCGATGCTAGGATCGAATATTGATTGTCTTGAGGTCTTATCTTTCGGTGATAAAAGATGTATGATTTTTGTACTATTAAATATTATGCCATTCTTCTATTAGCTCGAGTATATATATATATATATATATATATATATATATATATATATATATATATATATATATATATATAAGGTAGGTTCGATAAATCATGAATATAAATAAGAAAATCAAAAAAATTAACGATCACACTAAAGACTAGTCAAATCGAATATTTACGATGGGTCACGTAAACATAATATAACTGTAAATACATCGATCTTTTATATTCTTATAGGACATTTTATTATCTCAAGAATACTTCGTTTTACAGTTTTTTCGATGGGTCACGTAAACATAATATAACTGTAAATACATCGATCTTTTATATTCTTATAGGACATTTTATTATCTCAAGAATACTTCGTTTTACAGTTTTTTCGATGGGTCACGTAAACATAATATAACTGTAAATACATCGATCTTTTATATTCTTATAGGACATTTTATTATCTCAAGAATACTTCGTTTTACAGTTTTTTCTATTATTTACAGTTGTTTCAATAAAAAAGATTCTATCATATTAAAAAAAAATCATAAGCTTTAAAGAAAGAAAAAAAAAAGGTCAAGATAAATACGAAATAAATAAAAATATTTTTCTTCATTTTTAATTTTTTTTTAATTAATGATCAAGGAATTTTTTTTTTTTTTTTTTGTCTCTTGCCAAGACCTCATCGAGTGGCCTTGGTACCAGCAAGAAAAGAAAGAAAAATAAATAAATAAAAAGTAAAAATCATCTGAGTGGGTGATGTTTTTAAAGTGATTTTTGGCATCAGATGTTTTGGGGATTATTTATATATTTATTTCCTTGCAATAATAACACATCTCTTTCACTGCATTGTCTCTTAAAGGGAGAGAATTATGAGATTCTTTCTCTTCTGCAATGCTGATCCCCACGGGCCAAAATAAATTATTCTTTTTTCTTCACGGTGCTGTAAACTACGAGATTGATAGTTTGACGGATTTGTAGAATATAGAGTGAATAAATGCATGACATTTTATGTGTTGTATTTTACAGAATTTGTAAACGATAGTGTTATACAGCTAAATAGGTAATTAAAAATAATCAGGATTTTGTATATAACTAATAAAGTAGTCAAAGTTCAAAAAAATCGTAAATGTGACATCATTGTATCTAAATTTTTATGACGAATGTTTTAATATTGCACCATTTATTTACAACATTGGTGTTACACCGTTACGATCAATTGCTTTCAAATACATTCCACGTATACGACTAAGTTACAACAGACTTTATCGCACACAATGATAAAGCAAACGCAATTTCCACTCTGACACCCATACCCCTTAATTTCTCTACAACTGACCAAAAAAATAAACATAAATGGCGGTATTCTTTGGTTACAAAAAAAAAAGGTAGTCATAATCACCATTCTTGCAGCCGGACTAAATTCGATTCAAATCGTGTTTTATTTTAATAAATCAATTGTAATAACCCTATTTTATTCGGTGGAGCAATTGTGATTATTTCATGGATGAATTATTTATGTCTATTGTCTTTTTTTTAAACACGGGAATGTTAATGCCTGGAATCGTCACCTCCATCCCAAGCCGCCGATCTTGGCACAATCTATATATAGCTTGCTTTACGTTTTTTTTTCTTTCAGATCTCGTATTATGTTTTTTTTATGTTTTAGTTTTTTTTTTTTTTTTTTTTTTTTTTTTTTTTTTTTTTTTTTTTTCTTTTTGCGATTTTGCTTGAGCAAGAGGACGCATTGAGAGCTTGAGAACGGAGACAAGCATTCACACCCTTCAAGATGCTGCAATAAAAAAGTGTCATGACGTCGATGATCATGTAAACAAAAACAAAAAAACAATGTAACAACTCTTATGCTGTACAAGACTCTTGATAGTCATAAGCATTACATGACTTTCATTTTAGTTTGATTTTTTTTTTTCGGACGATTTGATTTTTTTTAAATTTGTAATTATAGTGAGCTTCTTGACTCTACGATCTCGTCTTCCTCGTGCCGGTCGAATTCATCTCTAATGGATAGTTTTTTTATTATTATTATTATTTGTCTCTCTTGTTTTTTATGTTTTAATAATCTGTACATGAATCCGATGTTTGTACCATCAGATTTTGTATCACTATGATTTCAAATTTCATCATTTAGATATGAGCCCTTGATCTAATACATAATTTGTTTTTTTAGCGCAACTCAGTCGCATAAAGTCTTATAGAATGCTATCAATAACTGGGATAGTACGTGTTTGTGAAAGTATCATGGGGTTCCATCTCAAAACCAATTGGTAATGAGAGGAGTAACTCATGACCTTTATAAGCTCTTGTTAGTTCCCATTTACTTTCGATGTGGGATTCCTAACACGCCCCCTCAAGATGGCGGCTCTTTGCGTTCGCTCATCTTGGGCCGAATCCCAACGATTGGATCGGATACCCGTTTGAGCTTAATGGGCTCTGATACCATGTGAAAGTATCATGGGGTTCCATCTCAAAACCAATTGGTAATGAGAGGAGTAACCCATGACCTTTATAAGCTCTTGTTAGTTCTCATTTACTTTCGATGTGGGATTCCTAACAGTGTTATATGAAAAGATTTGTAATCAACTATTTTTATTGTATTATTGCGATTGTGCGATGTCTATATATTTCTACTTCTTTTCATAGACGTTTAAATTTTATGTTGAACTTAATTTGTATAACCTAAATTTTTGTGACTTTTATCAATATTATGATGAGCTATTTTATAAAATAGTAATAAAAAATAGGATAATGCGTTCACGATGTCTAGGCATTGAAAATTTGAAACAGATCTAACTTCCACCGCCCTTAGCCACTTGTTCGAATATATATATAGTGTCCTCATTTAACCTTTCTTTGGTCAAAGTTATTGAAAAAGAGCTAGAATTATACACATGAGAAAAACATAAGGAAAAAGAAAATAAGAGGAAAATTGTCAACGTACATGTGTATGGCAATTACACGCAAATTAATTAAATGTCAACATTTTATATTACCAAGATATCATCCTCCACGTCATTAGCAATAACGGGCTCTGATTAGGAGCCGTCTCATCATTGCCGTATAGTGATAATCTTAATTTTAACGATATAAGTAATAAATACATCATAGGTAAAAAAAATATATAAATTTCATATTCTAATATTCAATATATGTGTGTCATCCAATTTTAAATCATTGTTATATTAGTGTCGACATTATATCTTTGATAATTTGATCAATACTTTATTTTGTCCCCGTGTAATATTAGTATGCATATTTAAAAAATATTTGAAGGTTACCTTCAAATATCTTTGTTATATGAGTTTTGATAAATTTTTGTCTTTACAGATTGAGGAAATTATATTCGTCATGGTCAACAAATTGTGATTGTTTGGATCGCTCTATTAAACACTGATGGTATCATAAAGAGCAAAAAAAAAAAATTGCTTGAATCGTAGTATATACTTTATTCTCCCATATGTTGATAGTGTGCAAAGAATTGGTGAACATTAAAATTGATCAGATTAAGCTTTATGTTGTGCATGGTATTAAGATGTTTTACAATTATATCTACATGTGTTTTTACCTATTATCTAGTAAAATGATCACTGTAAATTAAAAAATATTAATGATATAATTATTAGTTTATTAACTTGGTTAATTTATATATGTAATTTTAACTTAAGTTTTTATAGTATATAAAATGCATATTAGTATACCATTACCGTCAATTTGGTTAATTTATGTCATTTTAACTTAAGTTTTTATAGTATTTAAAATGCATATTAAAATACCATTACCATACTATACAATTTTGTAAAAAAAAAAAAAAAAGCAATATAATTATTATATGTACAACAACGCATATGTGATTTTAAAAAATGAATAATATACTTCTATGAATTTCGTAAACGCTATGATGGATGATAATAAAGCAGGGGAAAAAAACACATATGTAATAAAAAGTTACAAAACTATATGCATAAATTTAAAAATTACAAAAGTCTGTACCTACCCCAATAAATGAGAAAGATGAGAAAGAGAACAAGAATGTGAGAAAGAAATCAAAGAGTGAAAAAAAATAAAAAATAAAAATTGTCACGCATCGCGTGTCGTCTCTCGCAAGAAAAGTTGAAACAATCATAATTTATTATTAATTATGTTATTCATATATATTATGCATTCTTAAATTAATTATGTCAAACCTCTCTCATCTCACATCCTCGAGGGTTTCAAAGAAAAACACAGTCGCTGCCACTCTTCCCCTGGGGCTAGGTGCGGGCAGTGGCCGCTGCCGCTCGCCGTCGCGCCTTCGGCTCTGGGGGTGGAGACATAAATAATGAAACGTCATCGGTGTGAGAGAGACCTATCGAAGCTTGACAAAGGAGAGGCGGCGAGAGCTTGGCGAGGCGTCGTCGATCGCGGATCCTCGGTGGCGATGCCATGGCCGGCGGCGTCCATGCTTCGTGGATTGTTGGTGTTCATGGTGAGGCGCTACTCGTCGACGGTTGTGTGGCTTTGCACATCGCAGATGAGACCGAGGTGCTTCTCGTTGACGACGGCGGTGCATCGTTTCACGATAGGGATGGTGGAGCGTTGCTGCACGTTGGCAGCGGAGGTGCGGCGTGTTTCCCCGGAGTCGGTACGGCGACAATCCTCGGTGACGGAGTTGTGGCGTGTCTCCCTGGAGTCGGCGACTGTGCGACGCGGTTCCTCGACGTCGGCTTCTGCGCGGCGAAGGTTCTCGTCGAAGGGGGCAGAGCGACACGTTCCTCTTGCTTCAGAGACTGTGCGGCGTGACTCATCGGCTACAACGCTGTGGTGTGGCTCCTCAGCGACGGAGTTTCTGCGGCGTGGTCCCGACGATGCAGTGGCGTGTCTCCTCGGCAACGGGGACGATGAAGTGAGGCTCTTCGGTGTAGGCTATCGATCTCTGGTGGCGGGTTTAAATTTTATTTTGATTTTTTTTGTTTTAAAAGTATTTGGGACTCGTTTATTTTGTTACATCGTTTTGATTGGTTTGGTTTGTTTTGGAGGCGGATTAGCCGTCGTTCACTATCCCGTTGTGGATTTCCTGTTAGGTTTTGATCTATGCAGACTGAAGAGGCATCTTCTTCGTGGTCATCGGGCCGAGGTTGAGTGGATCTTTCCATCAACCATTGGTTTTTCTGAAAGAGCTTTATGTGTGCTCGATTTATATTGTGCTCGTCGATCTTCCTCTTGTCGAAAGCATGCACAAATCGTACGATCATCGGAACTTAGTGTTAGTTTCACTTCGATTTAGGTTTGAGGTGTTCCATGTACTGATGTGTTATTCTCCTGCATTGATGGGTTTTGTTACCCAATTTTAATGAAAATTCCGTTAAATTAAAAAAAAAAAAAAAAGAGATGTCAAAAGTCAGCTTAATAATAATGTAAGTATAAAAAAAAGTTGATATTAAAAAGTCTGTTGACCTAAGAATTAAAAAATAAATAACCATTTTTATTTTAATTAAAAAAAACTCATTTGTAATCTTGTATTTATTTTATTTCTGTTTGTTGCTGACGGGATCCCACAAATGACAAACTTTCATGATTTCATGAAGGGAAAATAACACATTTATACCCTGTGTTTTAGTGAAATGTCGAGTTTAACCCTCGGTTTTCAAAAATGTCGAGTTCATACCCTCTGTTTAACTAAAATGACGAAATTATACCCTGAAATGAATAACAGCGTCACAAATTTCACTTTCATTGATATTAACTCTTATATAAGAAAAACCGAATCAAATCTAAATCAGTACCCTAACTTCCAAATTCTCAATTTTGAAATAAAAATAGCCTTAAATTGAAATTAAATAATAAAACTCATACCTTCTAGGAGATGACTTCATTCCGTGTTCGAATTGTAACTCTAAATCATTGATTCTCTGTTCGAATATGCGATTTTGATGACTATCAACTATCGATGTTTACCCATTTGCCTCTTTCTGTGTTCTTCACGATTAAGAGACTGTTGTTTATTTTTTAGTTTTTAAATAAATTACATATATGGTGCGAATGAATAAAGATAATTGGTGTTTATATATAAATATTATAGTCAACGTCAATGAAAAGTCAATAAAAAGAATATTCGTGACACTTTTGTCTATTTCAGGGTATAATTTCGTCATTTTAGTTAAATAGAGGGTATGAACTCGACATTTTTGAAAACCGAAGGTTAAACTCGACATTTCACTAAAACACAGGGTATAAATGTGTTATTTTCCCTTTCATGAAACCCAATAAATTGTTGATAATAATAATAATATAGATTTCTCCTAGCAAGTTGATATATTTATCCCCTGCAAAATAGTCTTCTTCCTACTTTATTCCTTCTTCTGCCCAACTGCCTATTTTTCAATAATCCTATCTCGTCCCTCTCATTAGATACCTTTATTTTTCTTCTTCTAAAATTACTAACATTTCACTGATGCTATAAGCTGCAGAGACTAATGCTATATCAGAATATATGATGATGTGCATAACTCATAGGGAAATGTCTGGACCACCCAAATTGCATATATACGAAGTGTATATATATATATATATATATATATATATATATATATATATATATATATATATATATATATATGAGATTATTCCTATTATATGACTTATACCATGATTTTGGACCAAAATCTACAAAACCCAAATAAATCCTAAGCTATGACTTAATGAAATGAGTAATTACATATTTATCCTTCATATTTAGTTTATTTTTATTAGTTAATTAATAAAACAAAATCAATTATTTAGTTTATATTATGAAAACAAACATCGTTACAAAATTACTCTGCCGTTGAAGCTCCTGGGAACGACGGTCGTCGGAATCTCAGACGCTAAAGTTCCTGGAAATCTCCGACGCTGAAGCTCATGGGAACGACAGTCATGGCCGCCGGAGAGCAGCCCATGGCCATCCCGACAGCGGCGACCTCGAAGTGTCCGCCGGAACAGTCCGCCATGGATTCTGCGTAGAATTTCTGTGGTTTTTAAAGTTAAAAAATAAAGAAAAAACGATTCTCGGGATTCTGGATAATTTTGAAAAGTTTATGAAAAATTTTGGGTTTTCGTTGAAGATTTATTGACATTGATATCAATAAACATGCATTTTTATTGACATTAATGTCAATAAATCTTCAACGATTATGGGAAATTCCGTTGAAGATTTATTGACATTGATGTCAATAAATATGCATATTTATTGACATTAATGTCAATAAATCTTCAACGATTCTGAGAAATTCCTTTGAAAATTTATTGGCATTGATGTCAATAAATATGCATTTTTATTGATATTAAAGGATACCAAAGTTTTTCAAATAAGGAGGTATGTGTTTCTCCCAACCTTTCACTTATTTTACATCAAATTTTAGTTATATTAAAGTACCTAAAATCAGAGTATTTGTTGACTTTAATGTCAATAAATACTGTGATTTATTGACTTTAATGTCAATAAACCCTGGGTTTTATTGACTGTGATGTCAATAAATACTTTGATTTATTGACTTTAAAGTCAATAAAATACCTGTGATTTATTGACTTTGATGTCAATAAAATACTGTGATTTATAGACTTTAATGTTAATAAATACTTTGATTTATGAGATTTGTAACTAACTAGGCCACTTAAAACGTTTGATTTGTGATCTAGCCTATGTTTGAAGATTTTTAGGGAAATAGTCAACCGTAACAGGTGGCAAAATATTTTTTACTTTTTTGTCCTTCAATAATTAAGATAGTTTTTTAAAATCATGTTATATTTTTTTTTCCTTTTTTTTGCATGTTAAATTCCTATTTTGTAGAAAGTAGTTACCAAATATTATAATCCACGTTCTCTCTCTCTCTCTCCACAAAATCAGATCTGAGTTTTTTTTTAACCTTCAACATGCCGAGATGACGAGGAAGACGCCGAGGTCGAGGGCCAAGGGGGCAGTCCAGTCGAAGAAGTTATCGCCGATGACGCAGATTGGCCGGAGGCGGTGGAGGAGGTCGGCAAAGGCTCGTCGGAGCCAGATCGACGCCCACAGGAGGCGGTCGACGAGAGCGTAGTGGAGGGAGTCGGTGTTCTCGGAGTCCGGAGGGAGGCCGTGGTCGGCGCTCCGGAAGGGGATCGGGACGAGCCTCACGGCGGTGGTTGGCGGGAGAGACGATCGGAGCTTGGTTAGAGGTGGCCCGACTCTCACTGTTAATTTTTTTTTAATAGTGAATATTTTCGAATGTCAGTCTTTGGAAAAATGTAGAGGTACATATTATTTATTTACAGTTATTTCCATTTATTTCCATTCAGATTACTTAAATGTGGAGAATTAGATAATTTCCAGTAATTTACGTTTATTATTTGTGTTGACAGGTTCTTACACAGTAACGTCAGTCTTGGTGAAGCCGTTCTAGATTAGCGCGTCGCGTGATTAATGGTATCTTTGATAAAATATTTTGTTGAGATTTGTTAGAGGTTTGAGGCTACGTATAACAATTTTAAAATTGTCTGTTATTTTATATTGTTATTGCCTATTATTTAATATAATTATATTCATTGTTTCCATTTGATTAAGTAAAAGGGCAAATTAGTTTATTAATTATTGACACCTAAGCACGTTGGCTATTTCCCTAAAAGTTATGGAACATAGACTGAAAACAAATTCTATAGTTTCAAACTGGCTATTTTGCTACACTGCCCTAGATTTATTGACATCAGTGTCAATAAATACTTTGATTTGTTGACATCAGTTTCAACAAACATTGTGATCCATTAACAAATCTTATTGTATGACATTCATTTCTTCTTAATATAGGTTTGATTCTTAGCATATATGTTATGTGGAGTCTAGAAAGAATCCAAAAGCCACGGTGCTATTCACAGTATAAGTTGTGAAACATAAGTTTGTGGATAATCGGCAAATGAATTGTAAGCCGAAAGAAATCCTCAATAAAAACTAAACATCTCATAGAACCACATAATGTCAATAAAAACTAAACATCTCATAATGTCAATAAAAACTAGTACCACATAATGTCAATAAAAACTAAATATCTCATAGTACCACATAATGTCAATAAAAACTAAACATCTCATAATGTCAATAAAAACTAAACATCTCATAATGTCAATCATCAATGTCGGACATGCATCTATACTCTTGTTTCAAACTGCTGTGCCTGAAAAGGTCGATGACTAGCTTCTGGTGGTACATGACCATGTTCTCTTACTACAAATCCGTCAACGGAAGCCCGTGCATCAAGAACTTTGCGGTCTTAATGACAAACATCTCACAGTCTCTGTTGTTAACATAATACACAATATTATATTTCAATAGACTAATATAATTACTATCTAAAAGTACACATTTATTACTATCGGCTCCATCCCTAAAAAATAAAAATAAAAACTTAGAACATGATAAATTTACCAACAATGTCAATAAACTGTCTGGTTTATTGACATCAATATCAATAAACTGTCTGGTTTATTGACATCAATCTCAATAAACAAGACAGTTTATTGAGATCAATGTCAATAAACAAGACAGTTTATTGAGACCGACGAGAAACACAATTTATTGACATTATAATTACCGCAAAAATCTCCTTAGTGAATGGCTGAGGTTCACAGCCAATTTCAAAATGCATATTTATTGACATCAATGTCAATAAATCTTCAATGAATTTCCCATAATCGTTGAAGATTTATTGACATTAATGTAAAAAAAATGCATATTTATTGACATCAATGTCAATAAATCTTCAAATGAATTTCCCAGAATCGTTGAAGATTTATTGACATTAATGTCAATAAAAATGCATATTTATTGACATCAATGTCAATAAATCTTCAACGAAAACCCATGAACGTTGAAGATTTATTGACATAAATGTGAATAAAAATGCATATTTATTGACATCAATGGCAATAAATCTTCAACGAAAACCCAAAAATTTTCATAAACTTTTCAAAATTTTCCAGAATCCCGAGAATCGTTTTTACTTTGTTTTTTAACTTCAAAAACCACATAAATTCAACGACTTAAACACTTTTAATATGACCAAATTTTTTTCATGAAAATCTCTAACCCTAAACTGAAAAGACAAACAGAAAAAACAAATATGAACCCAAACAAAGATGACAGACTGAAAAACGAAAGAGAGAGTGGAAGAGAGATGAACTCAAACCTTATTTCCTTGAGTTGAAGCAAAGAGAGAGACGTGAGACGTGAGAGAATGAGAGAGGGATTTGGACGTGAGAGAAGACACATAGACATGAAATGCGCAGGAAAAGAGAGGGAAGAGAGAGCGACGTGAATAACTCATCCCTTTAATCCAAAAATAAAAAAAGAAAGTCAAATAATTAAATAAGAAAGAAAATCAAATATTATTTAAAGTAATGATATTTTTGTATTTAGTGAAAATAGGTAGTCATAGTTTATGATTTATTTGGGTTTAGTAGATTTTGGTCCAAAATTTTGGTACACGTCATAGAATAGGAATAATCTCTATATATATATTGTAATTTGTACTTAAATGTTAAATATCAATTTGATTATACATCAAATCGATATTGAACATTTAAGTACAAATTACAATATAATTTTTACATCATACATCAAATCGATATTGAACATTTAAGTACAAATTACAATATATAATCTTTAAATGTCAATAATGCGTTTCCTAAGAATTGAACTTTCGTCCTCTCACAAAAGTCCTTGACATCCAAGCTACTTATTGGAAAACTATTAGAGATCAAATATTTTTCATATGCGTCGTTTATGTCCAGTAAACGATAAGTACGATATGTTGTTTTTTCTTTATTTCTTTCATTGTATTTTCATTTATTTCCTTATTGTCTCGTGGCTATATAAAGCCTTTTACTTGTATATTTCTCAAGAAGATTGGAATAAATATTTTCACTCTCAATCATTTTTATCTTGGGAGTTAGTTTTTCCCCAATTTTCAGATCCAATTTATATCTATCATAACCTAGAAATGTGATAAAAACGAAAGTATAAAATTGAAACCCCTATAATTCACGAAAAAGAAGATAGAGAACTTGTGTAGATATAAAGAAAATTTGTAACTTAAATATAGATAAAGATAAGGATCAACTATATTTATTTTGCGGTGAAGAGTTTACGATAAGGTATCAATAAATAAAATAAGCATGTGAAGATTACTAAAAAAATGTTATATGTGTCGAATTAATTTTCTTCTTATCTAACGCTATTATTTTTTAATATAAAAAATTGAATGTGACGTAAATCGAGAGTAGGGGCTTAAACCTCGGATGGTTTTCATGTTCGGACAGCTGATGTGGCACTTCATTGGCGGCCTGACTATTTTCAATAATCAAGCGATAAGCGCTTTGACATTAACAAATTAATAATTGATGTATTTTTACTTTTTATTATTTTTATGTCTTAGATATACAATACAGCTATCATTTTTCAAAGCAATAAATGCAAATTAACAAAAACAAAAGAGTTGACAACAAAATTAGAACCCAAAATTATTTTAAAAAACAAAAATAAAAGAGAGATGGGTGGTAATACTCTAATAATAATAATAATAATAATAATAATAAGGGGGAAAAATATCACGGATTTAGCATTGCATGAGTATAATGTACACACGGAAATGATAGTTAACTACAACATAATAAAAATTTGAAATTTATTCCCAATCAATATAATGTATGATGTAACATCGCAATATTTTTCTATTTTATGTACCTTATATACTAAATGGGGGAAATTTAATATATAGGATATTCGAAATAACCTCTCTCTGAAAACACAACCTTGGTTTTCTTTTTCAAAAACCTTAGAACTTATTCTATAGCGCCGTCACCGCTCCCTCCTAGGTCTCGGACGCCCGTTGAGGCTCTGACCTGAGAGGGAGGCAAAGCTTAACTTTTTTCTCTCTCGAATCACCATATATTTTTTCTTAGATTTTCTTTATTTTTTCTCGATTGCTTATGTTTAGCCTTCTTCGTCAGTGTTTCATCCCCCTTTCGAATCAGAGATGCTCATTATTGGGTCTCATCAGCTATTTAATCTTGAAAACAAAATTTTACAGGATCTCCTTTTGTGATGTTTATACGAGTACGCGTGTGTTATTCTCCTCCATTATTTTATTCATGACTGATTCTGAAGATTTTAAAGAATATACATCTGCAACTTTCAATTGTTGTCAGATATATTTCAAATGTTTTCGAAACACACATTAACTATGTGTATATAACTACTTCATTTTGTATAATGGAAGGTGTTCAATTCCTTATGATGTGTTTTGTGTTTTGAAAAGCGGTATTATTCAAGAAGTTGTTCAAAAGTTTGTATGTGTCAGTATGTCCATAAGTTTGGTGGTGCAGGTTGGCACTCGGTGGCGACTGCTTCTCTCAACGGAAGCAGCTTATACCGACCATTTATTGTCGATAAACTCGAGGATGAGCTCCGTTTCTTCGTTGCCATCTTCACGGTGGTGGAGGAATGTCGTTTCTCAAGCCAGATCGAGGTGATTGAGAACCCGGACTAGCCGTCATCTCTGTATTGATTTGAGCTTTCTGTTAAATTTTGATCTATACATACTGAAGAATTATCTTTCTTATGGTCATCGGACCCTCGTTGAGTGGATCTTTCCGTTAATCAATATAGACATTTTGAAAAAGCTTTATGAGTGCTCGATGTTCAATGTGTTGTCATCTCTTTCATTTATCGGAAGTTTGCACAAAATGAGCGAATATCTGTACTTAGTTTTAGATCCACTCCGACTTAAGTCTATGATGTCGTTTGTAAGATGTTATTCTCCTGTATTTGATGATTTTTTTTTACCCAATATCTAATGAAAGTTCCGTGCATTTTTCTAAAAATATTAAATGGGGGAAAATACGTGTAAGTAGATCCCAGAATAAAATCATAATAATAGAATATCATTTTCACGACAGCATAGCGGTGACGTCCTTCATTATTTGTATTTTATCAGTATGTTGAATTATGGTCTGTTATGTTGTCCGAAATTCGAACTCCAATTATCTCTGATAAATTTTTATTAGCATTTTTTTTTGTTAAGCTTCATTAACTTATAGCACTAAAAAAAGTCGTAAATCCCTTAAAATATGTAGTAGGAAAACATTTTTTTTTCTTAAAATTTTGTAATATAAATTTCTTGATTGTTTTTTCGAAATTAGGTACTTCGGAGTTGACACGACTTGAATTAACGAACGTATTATAAATGCTACTTCTCCAAACATGGATCATCGCTATTCATTAATGCATATTTAAAAGAGAAAAATAAAATTAATGCTAATTTTATTTACAGTTACAATTTGATACCTAATGTGTATTTTTAAATTTTATACTTTTTAATTTGTGTTACAATTTTATAGATATTGTTTATTTTTAAATTGGTATATTCTAAAACACAAATTTAAATACGAAATAGTAAAGGGTGTATTTTAATTATAGTTTAGACATTTTTTAAGCTCAACTTTGTTGTCTTTTGTGAGAATTGAACCTACAACTTCCACTTTAGAGGTGATGTAGAATTACCAACTAAGTTATATATATATATATTGATTAATATAAACAAATTAATTTTGTTAAGCAAATTTGTAAAAATATAAAAAAAGTAAATGATCAAAACTAATATTTTAAAAAATATATTTGAAAATATTATTCGAAATAGAAGTAAAATAAAGAAGAGTTCGAGATGTAAAACATTATTTTTGGAGGAAACATTTAAAGACATTAATTTACCCTAAAATAAAATAAATACACCAAGGATCAAATTTGTTGTGGAGTAAACAGATAATAAAGGCAAAATAATAATTTCTTTTTTTAAGTCATCACATGCTTAAAAAAAAACACCACTCCCCTTTCCGAAACTAGGGTTTTAGAAACCCTTTCTCTTCTCAGCCGCCGCCCACTCCCCCAGGCAACGGCCATCGCCCTCGTTTAACGGCGGCAATGCTAAGTCTTGTGGGGAGGCATGTTTAATCTCTAGCCGATTTGCTACATCTTTTCTTTTCATTTTTTTTTTTGCTTTCCTTCCCCACGCCCCGGTCTGCAAATCCGGCGGGGTCCTTCTCCGGCGGTGTACCTAATCGCCGAGTTATGCCGTCTCTTCCCTTGGACGTTCGGTTTTTTTGCTGTTGGTGTTGGTCTTTTCAGGTGGCGTGGTGGAGCTCGATGTCGCCCCAGCCTCAGGCGACCCTCGGCGCTCCCTCAGACCCGGCCATCCCCGATCTATCACTCCTCACCGACGTGGCTGCTAATCTCCGACGCTCCTCGATGAAGCGCTCCGTCAAAGCCCATCCTCGGTCTTGGCTTCCGTCCTCACAGGGTGATACCTTTTCAGATCGACGCCCCTCGTCGATCTCGGTCTTATCTTCTTTATCCGGTGAGGTCGAAGAAAGTCTAGATGAGCGCTACTTTTCTCTCATGTGGCCCGGCCTTGCGTCGTCGACACTGTTTTGGTTGGAGAGTGGTAGTTGTGGCTCGTCGACGTTCGCGACGCGGCCGTGCTCGCTGCAGATCTTGGGTGCGGGTGTTCGCCTTTTTTTTAGTTTGTTTCAGTTTTAGTTTTTTAGTTTGTTATTTTGATGTTGGCATGGACCATTCATTTTCTTGCTTTGCTTTGTTTTGTGTTGGACTCAGATTAGCCGTAGTTCCCTCTCCCGTAGTGGATTTCCTGTTAGGTTTTTATCTATGCAGGTTGAAGAGCCACCCTATTCGTGGTTTTCGGACCAAGTTTGGTTGGATTTTTCCATCACCATTCTTTGGGTTTTTTAACGAGCCTCTTGTGTGCTTGTAATTCTTCCCGTTGTCGGAAGTTTGCACATACCGTACTTTTACCGGAAGTTAGTGTTAGATCCACCTCGACTTAGGTCTTCGTAATCCATGTACTAAGGTGTTATTCTCCTGTATTGATGGGTTTTTTTACCCGATTTTAATGAAAAATCCGTACTATTAAAAAAAAAAAAAAAGTCATCACATGCTTAACACATGACTAGTTAACAGACTTTTTTTTGACAAAAAAAGTTGACGAAAAGACTAAAATGAACTAAAATTAAAGTTCAAATAACAATCAACAAAAATTTTATAATTCAGGGACCGACACACACAACTAGGATAGTATAGGGGCCAACTATGTTATTTATTAAAAAAAAATGATAAAGAAGAAACAATTGATGCAAAATTTTATTAAAAATCATTCAACGGAAATCTTCTTTGGCACGGGTCACGATCACGAACGATCCACTCACATTGTGACACGTGTCACAATGTGAGTGGATCGTTCGGTGGTCGTGACCCGTGCCGAATAGCAATGCTCATCATTCAATGGGTAAAGTATATAGGTCCCGCACACAGAGAGGAGAGAAGGTGGAGAGTATGACACACACCTACGTCCCTAATAGATATAGCCTAAAATATGGAAAGGTAATCAAAATTAACGGCCTGTAATGTAAGTAAACAATAACCTGCTACCAAAAAAATAAAAATATCTTTAAAGTATCAACGTCTATCTTTTACTTGTGGCGAATAGACGCTGACTGACAGCTTTTGTTTTTTTATCTCTAGCGAATCTCAACACAAAAAATTACCCATAAAGGAAGGTTGCAGGAATTTTAATCCAACGTTTCTATGATATAATATATATTTTTCTGACACAAAATGAGTTATAAAGTTAATTAGAACCTAATCGATTAAACACATTTGAAAGGAAATCTGTTAACATCAACAAAATTAATTATTTATAACTTAAAATAGACTTAATTCCCCAAAAATAATTAGCAAAACAATAAATAAATAAAATTATATTTTTCACTTATTGAAGTGATATTTGTATTAACTTGTAATACTATTTTTAGATTAATTAAGATAAAATCCAAATAAAGTATTAGGATTGATAAAAAAATGGCCAAATCACTTACATGTAAAAAAATTATTTTGCATATCGTGAATATGGGATGGTGATAATTAATCTTAAAATAAAATTAAGTCAAATAGAATTGTAAACAATAGAAAAAACAGATTAAAAATTATATTTATAATAATTAAATACATAAGGTTTTGAAAGATTAAGTTTGAAAACAAATATTGTAGGTTATTTGACATGTTGTGCATTACATATAAACCTATGTTAAGAATGAATAATATAAATGACTAATTAATAATAAAATTGACCACGAAAACCAACTCGATATTACTCATAAGGTCGAGAACATCTCGACCATAATGTACTTCAAGAACCCTGAGCATCTCGAAAATGTTTCGAAGTCTTAAAGAAGGATATCATTGCATCGACCTAACTTCGTTTAACAAGTCGAATTACATTAAATTTGAAGCTTTTTTTTTATTTTTTTTAATTTTTTTTTTTTTTTTTTATGGAGTTATCAACGAGACACGTACATTAGAAACAATTGTAAGATGTTTACAATTTCAAACGTTTTTAGAATTGATGGATTAATTGTATAATAACTCGACAATCATTATAACATTTGAATCGTTCGGATTTTGATAATATTTTATCTCAACGTCTGTAAAAGAGTACGTATGTAAAGAAATTTTTTTTCACTCCATGTGTGTGTTAAAAAATTCGATTTATGTAAATTTTGAATAAAAATTGTGCACCAAAGCTAAATCATTGATTTTTTTTTTTGGAAGGCAGCTTCGCTGCAATGGGGATTGAAATCACGACATCCACACAGGAGGTGGTGTGGAATTACCACTAGACTATTCTAGGTACCACTATGTTATTCTAGGCTAAATCATCGATGTTAAACTGACATATTCTCAATAGAGTTATTTTTTATTTTTAAAATCTTTGAGTGGGAAATGACATTTTCTCTAACTTAGACACATAATAACGTCTCACCTTTTTTTTCTTTGGCCGATCTCGTCAGATTCACTGTATGTATCAAATTTCCAGCGACGAAGGGTGAATTCAATAAAAAAAAAAAAATATTGGATTACTAGAAATAGAAATAGAGCTTAATAAGTAATTACTAAAGCAAATCTGGCTAGTTATTGAGCTCTATACAAACAAGCTGCTATACAAAAATAAAAAGGGAAAATAAAAGATATGTATGTGTGTATTACGGAGTTTGATTACGTGGGGATGTGGACCAGCAGATTGAGGCTTGATCATCAGTCTCGTGTTGTGGGTTTTTTTGGAATTTTGCATTTATCGGGTCATAACCATAGTTAGTATTTAACCAGGGTTAGACTCAACCATGGTTAAGCAACCCTTTATAAGCCTGCCCACGAACCGTTTCATACCATCATTCGCTTCAATACTCATTTCGTTTCCTTGCAAAACTGCCAATTTCATGATCCCTCATTCTGTTCTTTCTTATTATTATTTCCTTTAATTATTATTATTATTATTATTGTTATTACTATCAGTAGTACCTCCCTCGGGAAAATTCTTATTTCCCACCCTCAAGTCTCAAAGGTTCTCTCTCTCTCTCTCTCTCTCTCTCACACACACACACACACACACACACACACACACACACATATGAATTCAAGTAAATTATTGAACCTCATTTTGATCCCCGTTTTAAAAAATAAATAGAAAATTCACATTCTACCCCAGGCACGAAGATAATTTAGATCTGCCATATTAAATATCAATGAAAAACTTAATAGTTAATAAATATCAAGAAACTTTATTTTTATTAAATAAAGTACTAATAAAAAAAACTTTTCTTTCCAGATCTTCCAAGCAATTTAAACACGTGGCACATTACTATACTATGACGTTGATGTTAAACGAGTCCGAAATAATAATAATAATAATTATTATCATCAACAACTTCTTACATATTGGTGACGTGGCAATTTACAGATGGCAGACAACGAAAGCGGAGAGTTCAGCTTCGGGAAGCCAGCCCCGGCGGCTCCGGCAGCGGCGGCGGCGAGGAACGGTCTGACGAGGATCACGACGGCGAAGAAGAACAACGGGATGTGCCACGACGACAGTGGACCACCGGTGAAAGCTCAGACGATCGACGAGCTTCACTCTCTCCAGAAGAAGCGATCGACTCCGACGACTCCGATCAAAGGCAACGCCGTCGCCGAGGAAGATCGGCAGAAGCAACAGCTTCAGTCCATTAGGTATATATATCTACATGTGTATGTATGTATGTATTGAATATTGATGATGATATTGCTTAACTTAAATTGGACGAGCAAATGGGTAACGTGTGATATGTTTTGAAAAGAAAGCGTACGATTGAAGATGGAAATAGAATAGCATTAGAGAAGAGGGGATGAAAAGTGGGACCCACTTATGTTATATTTATTTAATTTAATATATTTAGTGGGGCCCACCGTCTCTCCGGGTATTGTTTTGCGTGCCAGTCTCTAAACAACGCGGTTTTAGGATACGGTTTTGGCCTACTACTATATTATGGGTTGGAATTGCATTTATTTAGGAAAAGAGATGTTTAATGTAAATTTGTGCTTTTATTCATTTTGTTTGAGAGGTTTTGTGGAATAATGATCGATTATAAATTTAAAACTAGCTTAAATTTTGAAAGACTTAGAAAATTGAAAAATATAAACAACTGTAAATATATATTTTAATATCTACAAGATTACATCGTATAATTTTGTCCTCGATTACTTTGATCTTGAAAGTTATTTTGATCCACAAAATCAATTCTTTTTGTTTGAGAATATTTGATACCATTAAGATAGAAAATAAAGTTCCTGGTTGGTTTACCAGTTGTATATTTTTCAATTTCCTCTTTTGTTTAACTAAAAAAAATTCAATTAATATCTGGTTTTATTCAAATGAAGTTATTAATACAATATTTCTAAATTAGTGTATTGGGAAACTTGGACACGACTCATTGTCATGTGCCCATACGACTCTAGCAACAATCTAGCTTAGTCAATGTTTTATAATCATTATAAAATAACTCAAATTAAGCATTTGTGTTTTACCATCTAGCCTAATTTAAAAAATGTGAAATATTTGACCATCTAGCCTATCTTTCTAAATTTCTCTTCATTTAATATATTTTGGTACGTATTAAAATAAATACTAGAGATTTGCTTTATTGTATTGATAATTAAATTGATGAGTAACGCAGTGCGTCACTGGCATCGCTGACTCGGGAGACTGGGCCGAATGTGGTGAAGGGTGACCCGGCGAGGCAGGCTGAGACGCCGAAAGTCTCACACGTGTCACAACACCATTACTTCACTCCCACCATCACAGTCAGTGACAGCTCTCTCAAGTTCACCCACGTCCTCTACAATCTCTCTCCTGCCGGTACGTTATTATTTATAGCCCCTTAATTATTCTCATTAGTTTAATTATTTATGACGATTTAATACTAATCGTGATATACCACTTTTATTCAATAGATTATTGAATAATCTATTGATTTTTCACAAATAGTGATTTTCCACTTTTATTCAACTATTAAATGAAATGACGATGTCCACTGAGAATATTTCTGACTTTATTATTTTCTGGTAAACTTGATAAATTGTGCAGAGCTATATGAGCAGGCAATACAGTCTGAGAAAGGGTCGTTTATAACATCCAACGGCGCGTTGGCCACACTCTCCGGAGCCAAAACCGGGCGATCGCCCAGAGACAAGCGCGTGGTCAAAGATGCGACCACCGAACATGACCTTTGGTGGGGAAAGTAAGTTTTTTATTTTTATTTTTTAATACAGCACTCGTATAAATTGATTATATTTAAATTATTAATTTTAATTTTTTTTTTGTTTGGCTCAGAGGTTCACCAAACATAGAAATGGACGAGCATACGTTCATGGTGAACAGAGAGAGAGCTGTGGACTATTTGAACTCCCTGGACAAGGTCATCTTCTAATTCTTTTTTTAGCCTCAAATGTCATTATAATGTCATATATATATAGAGTACCAATACATATATGTATATATAATGAATACAATTTTTATTTTGTCAATTGGTGATGGCGAAATGGAATAAACGGAATATTTATTGTCGTTTACTTGGCAAAACTTGTCGTTTACTAAATAATGTCCTTATCCACACCACGTCCCTTTCAAGCGGTGCAATTTATTACAATACAAGGGGTGTTTCTGTCTTATCAAATTTGGAACCAAGCTCAGCACATAATAAATAGTATTTGTCTGGTACTGCATTTGAAGAACATGCACGTATGTAATACTTTCCGGGAATTTGTCTTCTTTGTCACAAAAGATCGATAGATATTCGGCAGAATTGGTTCTTAATGGATAACTTTAAAAACCAACACGCTAATTATTTAATTAGATCATTGCGTGAGATTTCATTTATTGTTGTTTGACTAAGCTATATTTTACTACTAATCACGTTTATGTTTTAGACTTCAGCAGAGCTGTCTTGCATAAATTTTCTCTATTAATAAAAAAGTCTAATTGTTTGGTGACTTGCTAAAAGATTAAAAACTATCCCATTTTTTGTTTCTTTTAATATATATTTATATATATTCAGGTCTTTGTGAACGACCAATTCCTAAACTGGGACCCAGAAAACAGAATCAAAGTGAGGATTGTATCAGCCAGAGCTTACCACTCTCTCTTCATGCACAACATGTAAGCAAATATTACACAGCCTTGAAATAACCACATAATTATATGTTCACTTTAATCACTCCACTATTTTTAGCATATACCTGATCAAGACTTAAATAACGCAGCTTTCTTTTTTCTATTTAAAAAATCATCAAATTTCATGATCACTTTGTAACAAAGTTGTCACAATAACTGATTATATTTGTGACAACTTTATCACAACACTCAACGTTTGTGACAACATTGTCACAAAGTGATCATAAAAAAAGAAATTCTCCTAAATTGACTTTTTCCTTGTATTCAAAAGTGAAATATAATAAAATGATGTGTATATGTGCGTGTGTGTGTTGATTGCAAAATCTTAAATTGCAAAATAATTGTTAAAAGTGATATATTTCAATTGTGAAACTTTAATACAACAATTGTGACGCTTGGAATTGCAAAATCTTAAATTTCAATTTACTTAAAAAATTAATTTTTTTTTTGCTTTTTTAGTTGATAAATTTGGTTAAATTCCCAATTCACAAAATTGTCAAAAGTGTCATTCTCAAATGAAAAAGAGAAGTCACATTCAATTTCTGATGGATAAAAAAGAATAAATAAACTATTGGTTGGATTGCAGGTGTATCCGGCCGACCCCGGAGGAGCTTGAGGATTTTGGGGACCCGGATTTCACGATATACAACGCGGGTCAATTCCCATGCAACCGATACACTCACTACATGACATCATCGACGAGCATTGACCTGAACTTGGCTCGGAGGGAAATGGTGATTCTGGGGACCCAATACGCCGGAGAGATGAAGAAAGGGCTGTTTGGAGTGATGCACTATCTAATGCCAAAGCGCCGAATCCTCTCTCTCCACTCCGGCTGCAATATGGGCAAGGACGGAGATGTTGCCCTCTTCTTTGGCCTCTCAGGTCTTTTATTTAGATTTTACTGCGTTAATTTGATCTCGATTCACCGAAATTAACTAAAATATTAAAATCAGTTCAAACGAGTTGCTTGCTTACATCTGCCCGTATTTTTTTTTAATTTTGTTATTGTTTGACTTGGGAATTTAGGTACCGGGAAGACGACATTGTCGACGGATCACAATAGGTACTTGATCGGTGACGACGAGCATTGCTGGGGAGACAATGGAGTGTCGAACATAGAGGGCGGTTGCTACGCCAAGACCATCGATCTTTCGAGGGAGAAAGAGCCCGATATTTGGAATGCCATCAAGTTCGGGACTGGTACATAACAAAACTCAACTCCTTATTGGTTTTATTTGTGTTGTCAAGATTAGGAAATCAACATTTTTTTTTCTTTACAGTTCTAGAGAATGTGGTATTTGACGAGCATTCCCGGGAAGTTGACTACTCTGAGAAAACTGTCACAGGTAAACAAACTCCTGATCAACTCTTTTATTGAGCTTACAGATTCAAGTATAATCCATATAAAAAAAAAGGTCAAAACTAAAACCATTGACTAGGTCCAAGATACCTCATCTCTTATTATGAGTCAAGCTTTTGCCAAATTTGCTCTCAACTCTCTTATTATGAGTCGAGTATAATTAATTTATTGTTTGATTGCAGAGAACACCCGGGCGGCGTACCCGATCGAGTACATCCCGAACGCGAAGATCCCATGCGTGGGCCCGCACCCGAAGAACGTGATCTTGCTGGCGTGCGACGCCTTTGGGGTGTTGCCACCTGTCAGCAAGCTCAACCTTGCTCAGACTATGTACCACTTCATCAGTGGCTACACTGCCCTCGTGAGCCATTTTCATTTCATATCATATCATATCGAAAGTGTGTCGATTTTAATACAAAAAATAATAACTAAAGTTTGACCGTGGGCGGTTGACTTTTTACAGGTGGCGGGGACAGAAGATGGAATAAAGGAGCCACAAGCGACGTTCTCGGCCTGCTTCGGGGCCGCGTTCATAATGCTGCACCCGACAAAGTACGCGGCCATGTTGGCCGAGAAAATGCTCAAGCACGGTGCCACCGGCTGGCTCGTCAACACTGGCTGGTCCGGCGGAAGGTAACGAAAATATTATACGCCCGTCGCGTATTAATTTTTTTTATGGGCCATGTTTTAAAAAATCGCAAAATGTTGTCGAATAAACAAAAAAAATTTCAAATTTTTCGGTTTATTCTCTTTAGTTATCGAGAACTAATATATACATATTTATTTTGTGATTTTGGGATGAAGTTATGGGTCGGGGAAGCGGATAAAGCTGACATACACTCGCAAAATCATCGACGCGATTCACTCGGGCAGCCTCCTCGAGGCCACCTACCAAAAAACTCAGGTGTTCGGCCTCGAAATCCCCACCGCTGTCGACGGAGTGCCTTCTGAGATTCTCGACCCTATCAACACCGTAAGTTTCAATTTATTTTCCGACTCGAATTTCGTTTCAATCGGAAATTTTAAATTGGCAATTTTTTTTTTTTTTTTAGTTTTTAAATTTAGATTTTGTTACTTTTGTTGCAAAAAATAATATCCTACTAAATCATATTTATGTATATCTTTTTTATTTTTTGTGTTCTTCAGTGGTCAGACAAGAAGGCGTACAATGAGACAATTCTGAAGCTGGCTGGGCTTTTCAAGAGGAACTTTGAGACCTTCACAAACTACAAGATTGGCAAAGATGACACCCTCACTGAAGAGATTCTCGCTGCTGGCCCAAACTTTTAAATGCCACGTGTCCAATCTGGTAGTTTGGGTTCCAAGAAAGAAGAAAAAGGGTGACGAAGATATAATAAGATGGAAATAAAAATAAATGTTTGTTGTTGGGTGTTTTTCAAGTTTGATTAATTTGTTCCGCTTAGTCTAGTCTCAAATTGTGGGTTTTCTTTAAAGAAGAAGGGAACACGAAGAATGGAAAAAGAACCAAAAAACAAAAAAGTGGGTGTGATTTGTCATTTGTTAACGTATAATGGTTATTGTAATCCGATTCATTACTAGAATGTTTAAAGTCAAAAGTATGGTTCAGTTTTCTGTTTGTAATAATAGTTTACAGCTATTTATGTTTCTGTTTTAAATGAAATGCATTGGTTTTTCTTTCTCTAAAGCCTTTACCAAAAAAAAAAAAAAAAAATAGACAACTGTGTACTTGTCACAGAAGGAAGTTTCTTGGTCAAGTTCCTGATACAAAGTTATATATTGATGTTGCATGGTATGTTTGTTTCTATTTCTTATGCATTATATTTTAGCTAAATGTTTGTTGCTCTGAGTCCGAAATTCCCTTTGTTTTCTTTTCTAACTTTTACATGAATGCATGTAATAGTAAATCGGAACAGAATTCACTTTCATGACCATTTTTTTTTACCAGTTAATGAAAACTGCTTTGAAATAGATAGCCGAAGGATCTTTGTTTAACCAAATTTTGAGAAAGCGATTTCACAACCAATTGCTGAATACGGATAAAAACTGTATTGAAATAATTTAACCGAGCCGATTCAATTGGATGGGTGAAAGTTCGATATTGGCCCGTAAAATGAAACTGAACTTCATTACATACTAATCTTAGTTTCTAATAAGATATGGAACTTTTTTTTAGAGAACAATCGAAAACTCACCAGTCAGAGCATCAAGAATAAAAGAAGGACTTCAAGGTTTCAACATACATCATTTAAAATATAAAAAAACCCGTCACTATCAAGCTCGACCAACAATCGAAGAAAATCCGTCTCTACAAAGTCTCTCTAAAAGTGCAATACATTCATATTTTCCTTCGTTTAGTATTAATATAAGATAACTATGTTTTTTCCTTCATATTTTCTTATTTTGTTTGAATAGTTTTATTTTCTTTGATTGAAATTTAATGCTTAGTCAATGCTCAAAGCTCGAGCCACGTCAAACGCTTATAATTTAAATGCACATTAACTAAATGTTTTTTTTCCTTCATATTTTCTCATTTTGTTTATAATTTACAACCCATTGACTTAATGCACATAAAATCCAATAAATCAGGCATTTAAATAGTTTATTCATATTCCAAAAATATCTATTTACGTTTCAAAGACGCGCAATCGGAGAGACGCTCAATTCCGCGTTTAAAACGACCGAGAGCGAAACGACGAGAAATAAGGGGAAACAAAAAAAAAAAAATGAAAAGAAAAAAGAAAAGATAATACAAAAGATAAAAGGAAACAAAATTAGAATCCAAAATTAAAAAAACCAAAATGGGGGTGCGCAGTGTACAACCCGCGCACGATAGAGTCCCTCACCTTTATTTCTGGGTCCTTCGGTTTCCGTCCTCTATATCACCGCTAATCTATCCTTTCCTTCATCCTCTGAAGCCCTACTTTGCTATTCCTTGCTCTCGTTTTCGATATCGCCCAGATCTGCGATTCGAGTCGATTCCCCGCGATCCGACGGTCAAATCGCTGTATTTTGAGGATTTTCGACGATCCGAGCCCTATTTCAAGGTATTTCCTTCGATTTTGAGTCAGATTCGTCATTTTTTTCATTGAAAGTGATTTTTTTCTTTTCAAACGAGCTATTTATCGCTCGATTTGATCGGTTTTATCGTCAATTTTATGTTTTCCCGATCGATTAGGGTTTTTGGATTCGGAATCGTTTATCAAGTTCGTAATTTGTTGGTTTCAGAAATCGGTGAAAAGAATCGCCGATTTGAGATTCACCTCCTCCTGGTACGACCGTAAGGTGGAATCGCGTTCATAGAGCTCGTTTCGACAGCTTCAGGCTATTTCCAATCATTTGATTAAAGGTCTGTTCTTTTGAATCACAGCTTTCATAGGTTTTGGATGTTGTTTTGAAAGATAAAAATTATTTTGATTTCTTTTATGGGAATAGAGGTTAGGGTTTCAATTTCAAGATTTTCGTTCGCATATGATTTATGATTTTTTTTTGGGGCTTGTAGCAGAAAACCAAATTTTTTTGTTCGATAAGCGATGCGGGGATACGATAGAGAGGTTAGTTATGGTGTTCTTAATATTTTTTGTGCTTTTTTTTTTCTTCTTTTTTTTTTTTATGTAAATCTCAACTGGGTTTCATATGGATATTTTTCAGGAACTGCAACAAGAAATGGAAGAAGGGTATGACGATTACGAAGACGAAGATGAATACGAGGAAGAGGACGGAGAAGGATACGAAGAGGAAGAGGAAGAAGAAGACCCAAAGCCAACAAAGGAAGCGTTGGAATATCTCGAGCTGAGGCAACGTTTGAAGGAACAAATCAGAAAGAAGAACATCAAGGAAGGTGGATCGAGCCTCAGAAACAATTCCAGTGATAGAAAGCGAAAGCTTCCTAATGATACGTAAGTGACTTCAAAGGAAGCTTTTTGTTTTTTGTACTCGTGATTATCTCATAATTTTTTTTAATATCTGTTTTATGATTATGCTTTACATTTTGTTTTGCAGCTGCGGATCATTTTTCGGCCCTTCTCAGCCGGTTATTTCTCAGAGAGTAATTCAAGAAAGCAAGTCTTTTTTGGAAACTCAGCATTTGAATCCGAAAGTATCAAATCCCTCCCCACACCCGGTATGTATGCATTATTTACCTCACATGTCTGATGAAAATTCTGAATCTTGAGAGACACACTTGACATTGAAACAAGCTTCAGAAGCAGCCGAGCAAAAAAATAAAGGCTTCGTTTTTATTTTTAATATTTTTTTATATGGGTCAAAGCAGATAATTGCTCCGGTTCTGGAAAATAAACTGCACATAGGAACTTGACTGCGTGGAAAGGATTTTCTTCTTATATTTTTATTTGTAATCAAGTTACATTTCTACCGTTTTCTCTGCTAACCTGATACGTATTTGCAGAACAAAAAGAGTACCGCTTCATCCACCGCCTCAGGATCAAAACCCACTGTACACAACAACAGAGGAAGAGTTGTAAATGAGGTACTTAAACCATACGTGTTGATATTTTTCCTCTATATATGTCTCTTTTTGCAGCGATTTAACTCCAAATGAATGTTTGTCGCACGCAGGTTAGAAATAAAGTACAAAAGCTTAAGCAGACTAGAGATTACTCGTTTCTGTTGTCGGACGAAGCCGAGCTTCCAGCCCCCACTCCAAATCCGGCTCCTCAGCGGAATATGTCCGCTTCAGGTTCCGGTATATTACTCTTCGTCCCGTCTTTTTCCGCTTATGTATCTCGAGACATTCTATTTTTATAGAATGAAAACTTATACAGGTTTTTTGGTGATGTTGAAGATTCAAGACCTGCTTCGGCCCCGGCGACGAAGAGTAAACAAGGCGGCCCTGTAAACGGCGCAAGGCATGCCAACGGTTTTAACGGAGAAAGGAGACCCAGTTCTTCAAACGGACACGCGAACCCAAAACCAGGGCTCAATAATCATAGAAGATTGCCTTCAACGAGTAGGCCCGATTCAAGGCAGTCAGACTCAAGACGGCCTCACAGTAGCAACGGAACGGGGCCTGGTCGGCCTCTCAGGCCCAATGGAGGTCTTCCCTCAAAGGCTTCTTCTTCGTCGTCGGTTTCAAGGAGCTCCGTCCCCAATAAGAGGCCTCAACCACCACCAGCTTCGAAATCGCAGCCTCCTTCAAGACCGAAACTTGCTTCTCAGTCTCGCCCTTCTTCACAGTCGCAATCAAAGTCAAAGTCGCAACATTCTTTGAACTCGCGGCAACCACCACCTTCGGCCTCGAGACAGCATTTGGAGCAGCGCAGGGAATATCAGGGATCGAATAAGCCCAAAATGATCCCTAAACCACAAGGTGGTGGACTTTCGAGACCTCCTCAGGTATTTTTTTTTTTTTTTTATGGGAAATTCCTCATAAACTGATTTTTTGTTTAATGCTAGTTTGACGAATATCAACTTCTAAAAATCTCCACAGCTACAAGTTAAAAAAAAAAAAAAATCAAACTGTAAACAATTCCCCTTTTTTTTTAAATGAGACATCAAACGGTAAAAAAATGCTAAATTAAAGTTACAGTAAAAACAGAAAAAAAAACATTAAGGAAAATAGCTGTAGATTTTGAGAAACCAATTCAAACTGTAGACAATCCATAATGCACAGGATGAATTTTGTTTGTTTTTTTGATAGATATTTGTAGAATAAGTTTTGTAAAGTTGTAATTTTTTTTCGATTTTTTATTTATTGCTTTCTCTTGTCTCCGATTTTTTCATAATGATAATGTCACGAAATCAGCAGGCAAACAGGCCTCCATTGAAGCAAAATCTGTCACGACATAGATCTGGATCTCCCGTTGAGCGGCCAAAGAAAAAGCCGAAGCGACGGTACTCTGACGGGGAAGACGATGGCGAAAATGCCATTAGTATGATCAGACAGATGTTCCGGTAAAACTTCGAGTTCTTCACTACTGTGGTCGGTCGTTTATTGTTAAGATAGATCTCGAGATGTGAATAATGATTTGGAAAACTTTTCAGGTACAACCCCAATAAGTTTGCCGACCGCGATGACGATCTTAGTGACATGGAGGCCAACTTTCACGACATCATGAGAGAGGAAAAGAGAAGGTAATTCCTTTCTTTCTAAATCCTAAAATTCCATTGTTTTCTCGACTTTTTAGGATAATTAGCCTCTGAACCATTATGCGAGTGGGCATTTTGGTCCCCTTATCTAATTTTATTCTAAAAATAATCCTTGAACTATTGATTTCGATATTACGATACAAAACTGACCACGGCTTCCCTTCTTTCCACTAAAAATACTAGAATTTTGCCGAAATAAAATTAGCTTAGGATCAAAATAACCACTTTAATAGTTTATGGACTTAATTTAGCTTTTATAAAAAAAAACCCTACTTTTTTTGTTGTTGCAAAAGTTGGTGGTATTGAAATGAATTGGATGATGAAGTGGTGTGTGAATGCAGTGAGAGAGCCGGAAGAGCAGAGGACGAGGAGCAACTTCGTCTGATTCAAGAAGAAGAGAAAAGGGAACGCTTGGCCAAGATGAAAAAACAGAGGAGACATTAGAAGAAGACTCTAATCTTAGTTTTGACACATTTATTAGGATTTTATATCTCAGATTTGTTTTGTTTTTTTGGGTCCTTATTATTTTTGACTGGTAAGTTATAAGTGGTCGTTGCTCTTTGTCACATAAAGCCCACCAAATTTGTTGTTTTTGTTAGTTGGAAATTCATGGTTTACCAACCTCTTGCAAATATAATGTGAAATATGAGGTGTATTTTAATATTTTTTTAAAAGAGAATGAAATCTTTCTTAATGCTCTTCAAGTTCAACGTTTGGGCTAAAACATATTGTGAAGTAACAAAGTAGCTCCACGAGATTGGACAAGGCAAGAAAAAGAGATAAAAATAAAATTTGTTTGAGAAAAAAAATTTAGATAAATAAACAAGTCCATCCATGCAATGCATTATATCTATTATGCACGTGAGATTAATAAAATTATAATTTCTTAAAAGTAAAAAAGTTAAGGATAACAAGCAAGTGTTAATAACGAGCATCACAAACCAGAGTTGAAGTGGAATGGACGTTAAGTTTTATGTCATTATTCATTACCTTTTTTTTGGGAGATTATTTACTATTGATATTCATAATGACATATGCCGGGATGTGTATGTATATAAAATAATAATACTTTTAGTTTCAGCAAAAATAATTGAACCTGAAAGAAGTTTGGGATCTAGTGATTTCTATATCATTACTTTTGGTATAAATATAAATTTAAACTCCAAAAAATGAATAAAAAAAAAAAAAAAAAAAAAAGTAACAATGAACTTGAAGTTCACACGAGTAATTTAATTTGCGAAGGCGAGAAAGAAGGAATCGAATTGAATTGAAGTTATGAAGGCCTTGATTTCCTCTGCAAATGCAATTCAATGGAGTCCTCATTCCTCTCTCAAATCCACGATCAAGCTTTTTCATCGCTCCCGATCTCCGTCTCGCTTCTCGTGCTCTTTCAGGTTGGAAGGTCAAGGTCATGGAAACGCAGACATTTCTCAGGTACAGAATCGCTATATCTTGCTTACTTAATTCCCCTCTAATACCCATTTTTTACCGTTTTCAATTCTCGCTTTTTAAAGTCCATGAATGGCGGGGATAATAAACAGGCCGAGATTTGGCAATACTTCAAAGAAGCTCAGCAGAGTAAGTCCCTATGCAAATGGATCCAGAATTTGAGTACTCGATTTTTTTTTTTGTTTGTGTGTGTGTGTGTTGATTAACAGTGGTTTATTTGGTGTTGATGATTAGACATTATGTACTTGAACAAACAACGCGTAAAGGCCGTGGATGAGCTCAACAGAGTCAGTGAAGAGAACCACTCGCTTCGGGAAACTGTAAGCCGGCTTGAGGCCGAGAAAAAGCTAGCTCGTTTCGGGGAAGGTAACTTTTGCACGGCCCTCGTTTTTGTTGAATAGAGCTTAGTTTATTAATTCTGTGACTGTTCTATAATTTACAAAAAATTATAAGGTCGGTTTTGAGATATGTATAAAGCTAAATGTATCGGTTTATGTGACTGTTCTATAAGGTAACTTTTCGGGGAATTTTGATTTTTGTGGTGTCTGATGAGTCTCTTCATTTATGTATCGGTTTGATCAAATGATATACAATTTTTTTCTACACTTGGGCAATGTTGTTTGGCTGAATTGAGTTGAGTCTATGTAGAAAGTCAGACGCTGTGTTGGGAATTACTGCTTCGAATAGACTCGCTAGTTTTGACGGGAATGATTGGCACCTCCGAATCGTCCGATTTGAGGAGGCTGGTCATGGATTGTAGAGTTGGTCTACACGATGTTTTTTCCGGCGTTCGTGAAGGGAACGATGTCGAGTTTCTAGAAGCACTCCGTCGGTTCTTGGACAGAAGCAAAAGGTACACACATTTTTTTTTTTTTTCTAGATGTTTAATTGGATTTCGGACCCGGAGTGTCACATTCTTTTGATCATGAAAGATTCTCTTTGGCATCAAATGATTTTAGAAAGTATCATATTTCATGGATGGAATTTTATACATTAATGAACTAATATTATTGCCTTGATGAATCGTACGCTAAAATATCTCTTTTCATGCTTTCCTTCCCCGGTTCTATTAATAATTTTTATTGTTAATTCTCGACCCAGAAATGCATTCCATGTTGTCCACATATGCACTGAAATGGAACCATTGGTTTCTGTTGGATGTTTGGGATCATATGTGACGGGATTATCGCGAGCCTTGCAGAGAAAGGGTCATCTCGTGGAGGTTATATTACCCAAGTAATCAACATACTTTTTTATTTTTATTTTTTAATCTTGTTCTTTAAGTGTCTTTGGTGCAGTAGATATCCAAATTTGGCCGGATACATGATCTAGGATTATTTTATTCTATTTTTGATAGATTTTTAAAAAAAATTTATTCCCAATGACTTTGCACTGGACATAGGTATGAGAGCCTGGACCTAGAAGCAGTTCAAGGGCTGCGCGAAATCGATGCGGATTCTTATTCATACTTTAATGGCCAATTGCATGAGAACAGAATTTGGAATGGGTTGGTAGAGCTCATTTTTTTTCGTCTCATGGGACATTGTAAGAAACTATGTTTTAAACACCTACTTTCTTTTTATTTGTTTTGAATTTTGCAGTGTTGTTAGTGGTATCGGAGTTACTTTAATTGAACCACGGCTTTACTCTTCCTTCTTCAACCGTGAGCTGATATACGGCTACTCGGACGACTTCGAACGGTTAGAAATAAAACTATTTTGGGTTTATTCTTAGTTCCCCTAAGTTATTGATATTTTTCACGTCGATGATCACAATCATACCAACATTTTAACTTTTTCTTGTTAAATTCACCTTTTATGATTCTCAGATTTTCCTATTTTTCGCGTGCTTCTTTGGATTACATATTGAAATCCGGAAAACGGCCCGATGTATTACACATCCATAATTGGGAGACCGCTATCGCTGGACCACTCTTCTGGGATGTCTTTGAAAAGCAGGTTTACCTTAATTAACACAAATGAAGAACTAACGACTTGGATATCAGTTTTTTAGTACTTGTAACTTTAGATATCAGCTTTAAAAATGTTATGATTAAGCTTGTGAGCATTTGAAATGTTAGATGTGTAAAAGAGTGAAGAGCGGTAGATTAATAGATTGGACGATGAATCCATGAAGAGGTTTATTAGATCCGTTGCTCTCTTTAGTTAAAAAGTTACGGTCTGTGAATGTGATCGGGTTATACAATTACTTGACTAGTTCACGTGGAAATGCCAATAAAGACTAAGTGAGAATGAGCAACTATTTCTCTAGATCATCTTTCAGTTAATAATCCTATATGGAAATTTAAGTTCATGTAAAGGCTATTTATTTTTATTTTTTTTTATGTCAGATTTTGACGTAAAGCTATTTTATTAGAGAAGCTCTCTCAGTTTTACTTCTGTTCCATATGCGATCTTCAATTCCAACAAATGATCCTTTTAGAAGTGTAATTTTTTTTCGATGATTCTTCGTTCCTTAATTAGTATTTTTTTTTATTACAGGGACTAGAAGGTACAAAAATATTGTTCACATGCCAGAACTTAAATCTACAGGCAAGAGCTGTTTCATTTCATGTCCCGCTTCATGTACTCTCGGCATCCCTTTGACCAATTTTCATACTTATAGTGTGTAGAGAAACCAGAAAAAATAGCATTATGCGGACTTGATCCTCGCAGTCTTCACCGAGCCGATCGTTTGCAAGACAGCGATAAAACTCATCTCGTCAACCTTTTAAAGGTAAAAATCGCTTTCTTTTTAGTTATTATTATCTTTTTAATATAAAATCTTTGACTATAGTCACCTTGCTAGCTCTCTTATTTATAAGGCCGAAATATATAGTTTGGCCTGCAAGTTTCATCAGAAAAAGTCCAATTCATGCACCATTTCTATCTTGGGTCAAAACTGTATCAGAGAACACAGTATGCAGAACTTTGATAACACAGTTGATTGAAACATATATCTCTATATTGACGAGCAATTTCTTTTCCTTCCACAATGGTTCTCACGTTTTTATTTAATTGTTTTTAACGTTATTACATGCCAAGAGTTCTTTAGCTTCGTGTCATGTCTTGAGTTTTCCCGCGTGTATTATTATAAGTTTTCAGGGTGGAATTGTGTATTCCAATAAAGTGGTGGTAATGTCGTCAATGCATTCGAAAAGCAAGATTATTCAGAGTCTTAGCCATGGCTTGGAATCTACTTTGAATGCTAACAAGTAAGTTTATAATTTAAAGGCCAATCCTTGAATTTAGTCTCAGAATCTTTAGATATATTGGTAAAGTTGTGTTGTACACTGCTGTTGGAGGACCAAACACTATTCATAGGAAAAAAAAATGATTCTTTTTAGGAAAAATGATTAAAGTGTTAACAAAACCAATAGTTGTTGGAATATTTTACTCAAAATATTTAGTTTCTATATAATCGTGGAAATGTCATTTTATTGCAGAATCACGCCTTTTTTTTGTTCTTCAGAAGATAGATAGGTATATATTAAAATATACCCAATGTTTCAGGGACAAGATTGTTATTTCTCCTTTTGGATTTGAGAGCTCTACTTGGGATCCTTCCACAGACAACACTCTTCCGGGAAATTACACTGCGGATGACATCACCGGGAAAGCCTCTTGCAAAATCACACTACAACACTACACGGGATTATCTGAAAACACCTCTAATATAGTTGTAAGAATTCTAGTTTATTATTATTATTGTTTAGCCTTTGTTTTTTTTATAAGAACGGTTTTACTATTTGATAAATTGAAAACCATATACATCATGTTACATCTTTGGCGATATAATAAAGTCTGAATAAGATGGGAGACTAGGCATTGTTATCAAAAGAAGAAACACTTCTAAATTCGTCTTTTGTTGCTATAAATAAAGCTTTTGAGAACTTCGTTTAGATAATATATGTGACTTGTGATAGTTATTTTTACAATATTGAAATTTCTTTTTTGGTGTGGGCCACGGTTTTTCTCCGATCTTTGGAGTTCCCCACGCATATTCTTGTTTATAGTTATTGTTTATTTTTTTACTCATTGACGTGTGTTATTGATTCTGTCTTAGGTCGGATGTATTCTCTCCGATGTTTCAGATGTTGATCTGGAAAATCTCAAGGCTGAAATTCAGAATGCTATCATCAGAGGTGTCCAGGTTGTTACACATATTTTCCAAGTTGAAAAATGATTCGCATCGCAGCTTAAATTTTTATTTTAAATCAATATCCAAACTTGTGAGAAAAATTAAACTCACTTTTGCTACTGCCCATCTTTTTTTTTTTTTTTTTGCATCAAGAGTTACATTTTTTTATAGAAAAAAAAACCTTGATTGGGAACTTTCTAGTTGATCTTTCTCTTTCTTCTGTCAAGTACTTTATTTACATTACATTAGTTTCAGATGCATATTAATTATTGGCCTGATTGTTCTTCTGATGATCATAAAAAGATACGAGCTTTCGTATAATGAGTTGTGACACGTAAAAGCAATTATTTTGTGGTTTTTTCCCTTACAGTTTATCATCATAGGGAATGAGAATTTGTCAAAAACAAACAGACGGCTTCAATATTTCCAAGAAGAGCTTCAGGTACAAGCTGGACAGGTTATTTTTTTTCCCTAGTAATGAAAGCAAGCTTGATTGAAACATCAAAATGTACCTCATTTTATTTTCATTACCTTTTCATGGGGTTTGTTTATATAGATTTGTATTTCAAGCTTCAATAAGTCCATTCGACTAAAAAATATTCACGCAGGATGATAATGTACAATTTTGTCTCCAACATAACGAAGCGCTCTCTCATCTGATCTTTGCGGGATCAGACATTATCTTGTGCCAATCATATCACGACCCTGTTTCTCAAGCTCCGGTGAGTCTCTCTCTCTCTCTCTCTCATTAGTGATTATAAGGTAGAAACAGAACCATGTGATACTGAGTCTTGTGGCAAAAAATATTTGCCTAGAGATTTTTATTAACCTTGTTGAATTAGACTCTTATAACTTATACCAAGACCCGAAGCAAAACCCGTTTACTAAGCTTGATTCTCTTGTGTAAATGTTTTCCTAGGAACCTTATTTGTCTATATATATATTCATTTTTATTTTTAAAACCGTTGAATAGCTTGCAATTTCATTTTTTTTTTGTTTATGTTGATAATGTAGCTCAAGGCATTGAGATACGGAGCGGCTCCGCTGGTAATTAACTCCAGTAAAAGCATATTCCGGTATCTATCTCTCTTTCTCTCTCTCTCTCACTCGCGCCTGCTCACACACACACACACACACCGAAAACAGTAATTGACTATATTGTTCTCTCTCATGTTTTTGTGAAGACCTTTCGTCGATCACGACAACGGGACCAATAAATTCTCTCGGTTTATAAGCTCTACATTCAGAGATATGTCGCTTAGCGAAGCTCTTGATGAAATTGTACGTCTTTCTTCACAGTTTTATGTTGAGTTTTCTTTTTATAAACTGTGATATAAGAAGTAAAGCTAAATAAATTCGACTGTGTGTTTTAAAAGGAAAAGAAGTCGTCAGAGTGGGATCAGAAGATAATCCAAGGGATGAGAATGGACTTCTCTTGGGACGCCGAGTGCTGTGACATCCATATTTCTACTTATGCAGATCTTAGGAATTTGTAAATAACTACACAATGTATATGAAAAAGCATATATGTGTACATATTTGTTAGTAGTGTTTCATTGCATATATTTTATCTGGTGTTAGAGTGGGATTTCTATATAGACCTTTCTAATTCAAAGTTCAAACAAGTTGTGCTAAAATAGACGACTATAAGTTAATAAAATAAAAATGCTTACATAATAAAACTTGATATTTGCTAGAGAGTAAAATAATACGTAATATTTTTAACTATGAGCTGAAAATTGGCCAATTTGTTACAAAGTAGACTACCAAGAATATTTAATAAATAAAAAAATAAATTGTACAAAATAATGGCATTTTCAAACTAGTAACAATTTAAATTGGCTAGATAAGCCTTAAAAACAGTGGCAATTGTGTTTTAGCCAACGTTTGGTTAATTTTTTGTAAATGGCCATTGCGCCTACGTGGCAGGGAATTAACTGCTTTTTTGTTACTGAATTGCCCTTATTAATTGCGCATTCATTTTTAAATTAAGGCAGTTTTAATTTGAAATTTGAAATGGACCGAAATGATTTTTATTTTCGGAATAAACTTTTTTGGAAAGAAGTTATTGCATTTTAGTTATGTTAGACGTGTGTTTTGGTGTGTGTTTATCGGCATTAATGGTACTGATTCCCTGAAATTCTGGACGTGTAAATGGAATTTTTCACGTTAATTGATTTGTCAGCTTATTTACAATACAAATAACTTGTAAATAAATTTTATATTTATTGTCCATTAACATCAATTTACATCTAAAGAATCAGTTTACAATTTACATCGCGAGGATGAGCGGAGCGAGAGCAGCGATCTTGTGCGCTGATCTGGTGCGCTCGATCTGGTTTCTTCATAGAATTAAAAAAAAAAAAATCTTGGTTCCAACTTATTCCCTGCTCTTTACAAATTCTCTTCTTTATTGTCACTGTTAAAACAAATAAAAAATCTTCAAGACTAGTCTCCGCAAGAAAAGAAAAGAAAAAAAAAAAAAAACTTCTCTGAGAGACTTCACGAAGAACTCCCTTTCAATCTTCTGATCAAAACCACCCGATAAAAACTTCTAGTCCGAACAAACAAAGCGACCAGACACCCGAGGCAAGCCACGCCAGCCATGACGAAGAACGACAACATGAAGCAACGCGACGTAGACCGAGTCTGAGTCCGGTGAGTCTGCGACGGCGGCGACTCGCGCCTTGTAGATCCTCGGATCGGAGGCGTCTCTCCACTGGACCGAGCCGAGGTTCCGGCTGCCGGAGAGATCGTAGAAGTGTAGCCCCGCGGCGGAGTCGGATCCGAGGGCGGCGATCTCCGACGATCGGCTGAGACGTCCCAGGGCCGAGATCTCGTCGAGGTGAGTCCGGATCGTGGCGGAGCGGAGGAGATGAACATCGTAGCTGGAGATCTGGCCGGCGTGGGCGAGCCAGACGGAGCCGTCCGCAGCGGAAGCGGATATCGCGGTGGTGAGGCCGTCGGAGGCTGGTTGGAAGGTGGCGGCGATGGAGGCGTCGATGCCGGAGAACGGCGGAGGAGATGCGGCGCTGTGGAGGCCGTGACCAAGGCCGTAGGAGAGAGCTTCGTTGGCGAGCTCGTGCTTTGAGAATCGGAGGGCGGCGGAGGGAGACGGTTTGAGCGGAGGAGGGAGAGTAGGACGGAGAAGATCTCTGGATCGCGGTCGATGAAGATCGGGGATTGGCGATAATGGGGTTTCAAAAAAGGGGTTGTGGGAATCGTGATATTAATGACCGAGTAATGGTGTCCTCGATTACGGGGCAGTTATTATCGATATTCATTTAAATGTATTTTTTTTTCATTAACGTTTGGGCGGGAACAGGTAAGGGTTAAATGGTATTTTTATTCGTGTTAATAAAGTGGAGTGGTCATTTACACAAAATTAACCAAATGGTGGCCAAATCCAAATTGGATATAATTTATGTGGCCATTTAGCTATATAACCCAATTTAAATTGTAGATAAGCATGTAAAAGTTGACTATAAAACAATCGGTCACAATATCATCATTGAGATCATAATTATATATATGTATCACGTGATGCACTAAGAAATCACAACCAATATGGTAGTAGTCAATGGTAAAAAAATCCATCTTCCATTATTGTAATAGAATAGCGACCACTGTGCCCTTAATTATTTATTTATTATAATTATTAATATAAAGACATCTTTATTTTTTTGTGGAGGAGAATGATTGAAGTATGTCGGGAGAATGAGCATATTTTCCTTTACAGCTATTGCCCTTTTTTTCTCCTTTCCATTCATTAGTTGTATTGAATAGTCTGAAAATATAATAGGGATATAAGAGTTTCTTCTGTCCAACCCTGTTATTACCTTCTTCATCCAATACCATAAGAGTGAGTGAGTTGAGCTGTGAAGAAAATTCCAAAGTGGGAAGATGGCTGAAGCTGTGGTTTCGGTGCTGATTGAGACTCTGGGTTCCATGGCAATCGATGCAATCGGAGGGGAGATCAAGCTGGTGAGCGGAGTCGAAGAAGATGTCCGAAACCTGAAGACCAATCTTGAGGACATTCAAGCTGTTCTTGAGGATGCTGAGCAGAAGCAACTGAATGACGCTGCTGTGAAAAGATGGCTTAAGAAGCTCAAGACCGCTTCCGAGGAGATCGAGAACGTTCTGGACGATTGGAGCACGGCCGTTCTCCAGCACGAGATCAAGAAAGAAGAAGACAAGAAGGTGTGTTTCCCGGTTTCTTTCTCTTGCTTATCTTGCACCAAAGTCGGTCGCCTCGTTATGCGCCGTGATAGTGCTCTCAAAATTAAGCAACTTAATGGAGAGTTGGCTAGGATTTCCGAAGAAAAAAATAGGTACAATCTCAACATAAACACTGTTGTTGAGAGGCCTCGGCCACTTGGGACAATCTCCCTTGTCGACGTGACCAAAGTTCATGGTCGAGACGAGGAAAAGAGTCTTTTAGTGAGCAAGTTATTGTGCGAGAGCAGTACCGATGAGGATGATGGGAGATCTTCCCTTCATATCATCCCCATTGTGGGACCGGGGGGTCTCGGAAAAACTACTCTCGCCCAACTTGCTTTTAACCATGAGGCGATTAAGAACCACTTTGATAAGCTAATTTGGGTGTGTGTCTCCGATCCTTACAATGAGATCAAGGTCTGTGAAGAGATTATTGTTGGTCTTGGAAGCTCTGCTCAAAGCTCTTCACTGAATGTCCTTGTCACATGCATTCATGAGTCCATAGAGGGGAAAAGAGTTCTCATTGTCTTAGACGATGTCTGGTTTGTAGATTGTAGGAGATGGGAAATTTTAGGAGAAGCTCTTAGGAATGGGGGTAGAGGAAGCCGGATATTAGTGACCACGAGAAAGCAAGATGTTGCGACGATGATGGGAGTGCCCACAGACCAGATCATTAGTCTAAAAATGCTGAGTGAAGATCATTGCTGGTCGATTTTCAGCCAATTGGCATTCATTGGGAAGGGAGACGAGGAGCGTCGACAGCTAGAACCTATCGGCCGGAAAATCGCTGTTAAGTCGAAAGGCTTGCCTTTAGTTGCTAAAACTCTTGGAAGTCTTGTGCGGTTTAAAAAGACGATGAGTCAGTGGGAAGACATTTTGAATAGTCAACTGTGGGAGTCAAAAGATGCTCAAGTTAAGGAGGTTTATGCTCCTTTTCTGCTAAGTTACTACGATCTTCCACCGCTGGAAAAACGCTGCTTTTTGTTTTGTTCGGTGTTTCCTCAAGACCATGTTATAGACAGAGATGATCTAATCGAGATGTGGATGTCTCATGGTTACTTCAGCCGAAGTGAAGATTCGTGGAAACTAGGTCGAGATTGTTTCGAGACTTTGGCTATGCGGTCGTTTTTTCAAGAAATCAACGAGAACGGATATAGGGAAGTTATGTTCAAAATGCATGACATAGTTCATGATTTTGCCCATTTTTTGACGGGCGATGAATACGTTTATATGGAACTTGACGGAAAGGAGAAGAAGGCGGTGGTGGTAGAAGTTAACACTCGTCACTTGACTCTCAAAGGGTGTCTTCCTAATTCATTAGGAAATGCGAACAAATTGCGCACGCTTTTCCCCCTACCAAGAAGAGGGGGCAGAGTCGCAAACCACGAAGAAGAGAAGTTAGTGTTTTCTCAACTTACATGTCTTCGGACTTTGAGTTTGGAGCAATGCGGGCTGGAACAATTATCAGAGGATATTGGTCTATTGAAACACTTGAGATATCTAGACTTATCTATCAACTATTGGTTGGAAGAATTGCCGAAGAAACTATTCGACCTCTGTAATCTGGAGACCTTGAAACTCAATCATTGCTCTAGATTAAAAGCACTACCAGAGTGCATCTCAAAACTAGTCAGCCTAAAACATCTCTACATACGGGAGTGTTCGGAGTTAGAGGGGCTTCCGAAAGGGCTAGGAAAATTAAGTGGTTTGCAAAGTCTAGACATGATAGTGGTGCCCAAGGAGAGGGGATCCTATCTACACATTGGAGATTTAAACACAATGAAACACCTTCAGTTTCGAGGGATTCTAAGCATCACAGGGTGTGGAAACACAGGGTCGACAATGGATGATGTCGCGAAGCTGAACCTCTCGCATGTGCTTGACTTGGAGTTGATCTTCAAATCTTCAGATAGCAACAATCACAACCACACCGAAATCCTGAGTTCCATTCATCCACATCCCAATTTGAAAGATCTGTATATTGAGGATTACTTGGGTCTCACTGCGTCGCCCGCTTGGATGATGTCTCTTTCCAATCTCACCCGTCTTAACTTGCTAGAATTCAAGAATTGCGAGACTTTACCTCCGCTTGGGAAATTGCCTTCACTTAAGGAACTAATACTACGTAAATTTCCCAAGATGTGTAGGGTGGGTGAAGAATTCCTCGGAATCACTGAAGCCGATCGAGAGGTCATTTCATTTCCGAAATTGGAAGAGCTTACTTTCGATGTTCATACGCAGTGGAGAGTGTGGGAAGGATGTTGCACAAAGACGACAACAAAAATCATGCCATGTCTACGCACCTTGAGGATTGAAGGTTGTGGAAGCCTTGAAACACTACCAGAGTTTCTGAAAATGACGCCACTGCAAGAGGTGTTTATCTATGATTCCCCCACCTTGGAAAGGCAGTGCCAGAAAGAGGTCGGGAAGGAATGGCACAAGATTTCGCATGTCCCCAACATCATCTTCGATCTCAATCACGTGCGGAAAGATGGTGTTTGGATTCAAACAGACGAGACCGAGTGAGACAACTTTCTGGTAATTTCATTTTGTCTTTTCTTCCTCCAAAAAAATCATGTCTAGTATTATTATACAGATCAAACCCCTTGCATTAACTTTTTTCCTCTAAAGATTTCAAGATCTAAAATCAGAATTTTTCTTCTCTTGTGATTCTCGCGATGGCCGAGAAGAAGTCGGAGCGGCGGCGATTCGCTGCTGTGAAATAAGCAGAGCTCAATCTTAGCCACAACAAACTCACGCACACCCATTCCAAACCTTCTTCCCTCAGAAAAGGTCTCTCTCTCTCTCTCTCTCCTGTAAAGACTGAAGCTTGATCTTCTTCTTATATGACTAAAGTTTGAATCTGGAGATTTTTGGTTGATATATGGTTGGTTTTCGTGTAGAGCTCCGATGGGAAAGAGACTAAAGTCGATAACTTTTTGGACCAAATATTTCGAAACGGGGACGCGGGGCAGAAATACAGGCAAGGGTCGAGAAGCTTAAGATCGACAATCAGGTCCTACTCGATAATTACGCTCAGGGACGGAGTGTCTCCACTGGTTCTCGTCTCAGGGCTCTGCATATTTGCTCCAAGTGCTCCAAGGAGCACATGTTCATTATCGATTGTCCAAGCCTTGAAACACTACCAGAGTTTCTGAAAATGACGCCACTGCAAGAGCTGCTTATCAATTATTCCCTTACCTTGGAAAGGCAGGGCCAGAAAGAGGTCGGGAAGGAATGGCACAAGATTTTGCATGTCCCCAACATCCTCTTCAATGGCACACACGTGCAGAAAGATGGTGTCTGGATTCAAACAGACGAGACCGAGTGAGACAACTTTCTGGTAATTTCATTTTGTCTTTTCTTCCTCCAAAAAAATCATGTCTAGTATTATTATACAGATCAAACCCTTGCATTAACTTTTTTCCTCTAAAGATTTCAAGATCTAAAATCAGAATTTTTCTTCTCTTGTGATTCTCGCAATTATGTTTTTGTTTTGAACAAGTGTATTCGATTTGATTTATGTAACCTTAGTTGATGATCATGATAATAGACCATAGCTGGATTTTCTAATATTTGATTTCCAGGTGACCATCGCTTATGGGGCTTTCAATTTAACTTCTCAAGTTCGAGAACATCGATTGGAACAAGATTAATGAAAAATGGGTATGAGAAGAGTGCTCATTTAAATCAACGTGCAATCAGTTCCCCTTGTTCTATAAGCTATATCCAATGCTTGATTATTGAAAAAACTTGCAGGAGAACAGTACTGGACATGCAGCGATGGATTGCAAACGTTAAAGCCAAGCTTCTTCTTCCTTCCCCAATTCTTGAGAAAATCCGAGCTGTCTTCCGAGTCTCTGCCATTTATGAGCCGAGCTGAGCCTTGCCTTGACTATCTGGTATTTTTCTAATCTTTTTGTTTTTACTATTATTTTTTACGTTACCTTTGTTTTGTTTTGGTAACTTTATCATAAATTCATAATCCACTAATTTCATTGATATTTATATAAAAATAAAAACAACCCTTGTTCATCTAGAGAAGTCCACTAAGTATAGACTAATTTATGTTGTTGTAAATTCGGTCTAGCTACCGATGAAGTTTATCTCAGTTTCTTTAATTTTTGAATGCACGCTATGTGTTTGAGAATTTGTTGTTAGCCTCTCTCTCTCTCTCGCGCTCTCTCTCTCTCTCTCCCTCTTGTAAAGACTGAAGCTTGATCTTTTTCTTTTATCTCTTGAGATTTTTGGTTGATATATGGTTGGTTTTGGTGTAGAGCTCCGATGGGAAAGAGACTAAAGTCGATAACTTTTTGGACCAAATATTTCGAAACGGGGACGCGGGGCAGAAATGCAGGCAAGGGTCGAGAAGCTTAAGATCGACAATCAGGTCCTACTCGATAATTACGCTCAGGGACGGAGTGTCTCCACTGGTTCTCGTCTCAGGGCTCTGCATATTCGCTCCAAGCGCTCCAAAAATCACATGTCCATGAAACAAACAAGAACAACGGGGCGTTGTATTTTTCCCAAGGGGTTTCACAAGTGAGTTCGACAAACTTGTTTTTTGGTTTTGCTCTATCTTGGTTTTTTGAATTGTTCTCTTTTGTTCCTTTATTAATCATTGTCGCAATATGTGAATCGGACCACAGATACAAATTGTTCTTGCTCATGCATGAACACTTGAAAAATATGATGGCACAACATCTGAAAAAGAATTGGTAAATTCACATACAAAGTTGTCGCCTTTGGTTTTCCTTGATGTGATCGTAGTTCTGTTGAACTTAACATAATAAATCAGCTTGCTCAACATTATTTGGACATATAGACGTACACGAGTCTCACCGCGTATCCCACCTTTCTTAAATTAGATGGATTCGTGAATTGAAAGGTACTTTACCTCCGCTTGGCAAATTGCCTTCACTGCAATATCTTGCACTGGGGAGCTTCTCCAAGATGTGTAGGGTGGGTGAAGAATTCCTCGGAATCACTGAAGCCGATCGAGAGATCATTTCATTTTCCGAAATTGGAAGAGCTTCGTTTGTACCGCAATTTGCAGTGGAGAGTGTGGGAAGGATGTCGCACAAAGACAACAAAAATCATGCCATGTCTACGCATATTGAGCATTGTAGATTTTAGAAGCCTTGAAACACTACCAGAGAGTTCATGAGAAGGAGCGGAGCCAGAAAGAGGTTGGGAAGCAATGGCACAAGATTTCGCATGTCACCAACATTCTGTTTGATAGTCGATACAAAAAGATGGTGTCTGGATTCAAACAGCCGTGACCGAGTGAAACAACTTTCTGGTAATTTAATTTTTTCCTTTCTTCCAAAAAAATTCGTATTTAGTATAATCATACAGATATAACACTTGCATTAGCTTTTTGGCTTTGTAGAAGAGTATACGATTTGTTTCATGTAATCTTAGTTGATGATCATAGACCATAGCTAGATTTTCTAATATGTTTTTGTTACTTCTTAATTTAAAATGTTGTTTGAAAACTTTGATTTCTCTCCAGGTGAGTCATGATGGGGGCCCAGTAAACCATCCTCTTTCATCTTCACTTAGCTTCCGAAGTTTGAGAACATCGATTGAAACGAGATTAATAAATATTGGGTATGATAAGAGTGACTCATTGAAATCAATTTGCAATCAGTTTCCCTTGTTCTGTAAGCTCAATCCAATTTATGATTGTTGAAATTACTTGCAGGAGAACAGTGCTGAACATGCAGCGATGGATTGCAAGTAGTCTTAAGGTTTATTTTGTAACAATGGATCAATTGCCACACTTTCAACTTATAGTAAATTAAGGTCCCTGTTTATATTATGAGATGATGTATGTAGAAGAAATGACGAGTATTCGATTGAAGACATCGAAGGCCTTCTTTTTCCATAAGATTCAATACTTTTTATTTTCTGTGGTTTGGAAGTAGTTTCATCAATAGAATTAGCCACTGTATTGCAATGTGGTTATTTTATTTTCTGCTTGTGAGTATTTTATCAAGGTAACAGATTGCCTCTTTGTATGGTGCTCTGAGGTTCTCTTCTGTCTCGTTTTAGCGTTGGGTCCTCAAAAAGCCTTTTTTGCCTCGGTATAGATAGAGGGTTTTGTTTCTTAAAAAAAACAAATCCCCAAGCTGATCACATTCATCATCTAAACTTTCTCAAAAATATCAATCACAAAATTTAGCATACTTTTGGTTGTCTAAGGCTTCCAGGCATTTTGTAACACTGAATTAAAAATTGCACTAAGGAAGAAGAGACTTGGCTTTACTGTGCGAGATTGGTGTAAATAATCCCTTGTTTTTTTTTTCGAAACAATAATCCCTCAGTTTTAATCAGTCTTGTACGTTAAAAGCCAAGCTTCTTCTTCCTTACTGCAATTTTTAGTTCAGCCCTTTTCTTCCTTCCCCAATTCCCGAGAAAATCCGAGCTGTTTTCCGAGTCTCTGGCATTTTTTTAGCCGAGCCGAGCCTTGCCTAGCCTATCTGGTATCTTTCTAATTATCAGTTTGCTTTGACTCTTATTTTTTCTATTGCCTTGGTAAATCTATCATAATCCACTTTCATTGATAATAAAATAAAATAAAAAGTCATCAACCCTTGTTCATCCGGAGAAGTCCACTTAGTATCACTAATTTTTTTTGCTGTCGTAAATGCGGTCTAGCTTCTTTGCATATGGCCGATGAAGCCTCTCTCAGTTTATTTGTTTGAGAATTTGCTGTTGTCATTCAGTTTTGTTGTTCTTGATTTTATGTGATTAATCGCTTTCAGACACCGATAGGAGTTCATCTCCGTGACACTCTTGATTAATTATCAGTAATTTTTGGTCCGTTCTGTTCATAGATAGTGATACTAGTAGAGAATATACTCGCAATGGCTGAGAAGAAGACGGTACACAAAGATCAAAAGCAGCAAAATTGGGACGTGTTGGAGCGGCGATTCACAGCAGAGCTCGATCTTAGCCACAGCAAACTCACAGTCACCCATTCCAAACCTTCTTCTCTCTCTCTCTCTCTCTCTATCTCTTTCTCTCTCTCTCTCTCTCTCACTCCCTCAAGAATAGACTTAGAATCGTCATCAGACATATGTTGAGCGTCGTAGCAGTGGCGGATCAAGGCGTGTTGTCTAGAGACCTCGAAATCTCTCTTTTGGAAATCAGTAGTTTCTGTTTTAAATCGCAATATCACTTCTTTTGCTGTTTTTTTTTTGTTTGGTTTGACTATTAACTACATTCCATGTTGTCAACAAAATTAGTTTATGGTTTTTCTTTTATGTCATAGGTAAATTGTTAGAGGGTACACGAAAACTTTTTATTAAGAGGAAGTTGTGAAATCAACAGTTACAACATTGAGAATACTAGAAGGGAAAAAAAAGGTTATATGAAACAAATAGTTATAGCTAAAAGAAAAACAGTCTCAAGCTAGAATATGAGTAGCATAAGACTCTTTAAAGGTTGTGGCATAATATTGGTGCCACCATTTCATAGAACGACAAAAATGACATCGTTAGTGCACATGGTATCTCGGGTCACCTCTTGCAACATCGTGTGCGTTTTTGATCCATAAACAACATACTATTTTCAATTTATTGATCGTTCTTCGTTTATGTGGTCCTTGAGTGTTTGATGCATTTTAGTCTCTAAGATTTGGCTTATTGGCGTAGATAGTAATGAATTTTTTTTACTGTGCTACCTAGTTTCTAGTATATTTGTTAGAGCATTTTAGTCCCCAACGCTCTTATTGTCCAAGAAATTTTATTTTTTAAATAAAAATTTAACACTTAAACTACTTATAGCATTTTATTAATTAAAATAACTTTTGTAAAATAAACTAATGAACTTATACTATGACCATCCTAAAAACACTTAACAATTAAAGCTTTTTAGATCATTATTTTATCTAAATTATACTTTTTAAATTTAATTTTAGTTTTTATATGTTTTAAAGATGCTCAGGTGTTGAATTATATTTTTTTAAATGAATTTCTTTCGAAAAGACTAAAAAAAAGCTACTAAATCGATATGTTAGAGACCAAAATGCTCTAAATAAATATTTAAGGACCGAAACAGCAGAATCATAAAAGCTAAAAGACCATTAACGCTAAAAACCGCTAAATAATTTTAAGAAGTAACTGTTTTGCAGGATTAGTCCCTCCTGTCCCGGGAATTGGTTTAGGCAAAATTAGTCTATTCCCCAAATTTGTTTCCGAAAAGAAGAACGTGTGAGAAAGAGCCTAGATTTCACGAAGATCGAGGCTCGCCGGAGATTCACCGGTGGCCTCTCACTTCGTCAGAGAGTGACGGTAACGCTCTTCTGATATTCACTCTCATAATCTTTAATGAACCAAGCTCTCTCGCCTTAGGGTTTAGATAGCACATCATGTGTTTGCGAATATAACAACCGTAATAATCAAATGCGTTTTCATTTTCACTTGATGTTGGTTCGTTTCTAGCTATATATTGAAAATTATATATATATTGAAAATTTAGTTACATGCATTTTTTTTAATGTTACTCCGTTTTCCTAGTAGGCATTTTTTTTTGCTAGTTGTTTGTCTTTGAATTCATCTCCGTTTTCTTCTTTTCAATTCGGGTTTGTGAAGACTCTAACAGGCAGCTATGGAGAGTTGAAGAAATTCAAGACCTTGCTCGGCCCAACCACACAAGAGTGATGAAATTTCTGGCATGTCCCTAACAGATCTTCCTTCAACCATACTCATCGAGATATTTCTGAAACTTCCGACGAAGAGCATCGTTCTCTAATCTCTTGTCCTGAATTCGTCAGGATCTACTTGGCACAAGCAAAGGATCGCACGTTGATCCGCGACATTGACCAATCCAAATTCTCGAGAAGCTTTTACTTGTTAGAGGACGATGATCACGTGTCAGGTTATTGCCGATGCAATGCCCGCAAAAACGACGTAAAGTGCGAACATTGCGAAGTCAGCGCACCGGTGGATATTTCCAGATCAAAACTTTCGGACGATTGCTCTTCTTTTAAACCATAGAATTTTCAGCTGTTATACATAAACAAAGAAGCGGTGGTGATGTTCAATCATCTTAAGGGGTACAAATTTATTTACTATGATCGGTTAAAAGGCCCGAGATTCAAACGGCTCAGTTTCAGTGGCTGTACATCGGACTCAGGTGTTACACTCCAAGCTATTGCTTACACGATCAGACATTATCTTTGCAGGATCAGACATTATCTTGTGCCAATCATATCACGATCCTGTTTCTCAAGCTCCTGTGAGTCTCTCTCTCTCACTCTCTCATCAGTAATTATAAGGTAGAAATAGAACCATGTGATACTGAGTCTTGTGGCATAAAATATTTGCCTAGAGATTTTTATGAAACATGTTGAATTAGACTCTCATAACAAATAAAAGGTCCGTTTGTATTTTTGGGGGCTGATCTCGGTTCTTCTGCAGATCTTTCTCTTGTAAAGAAGCTTTTTGCCTTTAGCAATATAAAGCATTCTTGTTTAAAAAAAAAAAAAAAAGCTTATTATGATCGATATTTTAAATCATTGTATTACCCTTTGGTTATTCTCTTCTTGTAACGATTTTAAAGTGTAGTCTTTAGAGGACTTGGCTAGGGACTGGTCTAGGGGCTTTGTAATTTTCCTCTTCTCGATTTTTTTCGTTTTCGGGTTTGGCTTTTGGGTTGTGGGGTTGCGTGGTAGTTTCAGCATTTGCTCCGTCCTTTTGCCTTTCTCGTTGACATGCTTTGTAATCTTGTTACGGTTTTTCCGTTTTTTATATAAAGACCTGCTGTTTCTTTAATTAAAAGAAAAAAAAAAGAGCGAACAATTTGATTACACGAAGAATATTCATCGGTTATTAACACCCAAATAAAACTTGTTAATTAGAAATATGAGATAATAGATATATCATAAGAGAAATTTCATTTTCTAGACCAAAAAGTTATGAAAATATCTCAATTAGACCCGCTAGTTAAAAAATATCCAAAATTGGACTTTTGTACCAATTTTGGACGAAAATACCCTTAATTCAAAATAAACCATCTCTCTATCTATTTCCATCTCTTTCATTCTCACTCACTTTCTCTCCACACCAAAGAACACCAAATCCGACGTGAGCCCCATTCCAACGCCCAACCACACCAAATCCGACGAGTTTCAACGCCCACCACACCAAATTCGACCGAATTGGAGGTGAATTTTTTTTTTTTTTTTTTTTTAAATCTGGAAATTTCCGATGAAGACCGTCGGAATCCATCGGATTCGGTCGGATCCGACCGAATCCGATGGATTCCGATGGTCTTCATCGGAAATTTCCGATGGATTCCGACGAAGACCATCGGAATCCATCGGATTCGGTCGGATCCGACCGAATCCGATGGATTCCGATGATCTTCATCGGAAATTCCCAGATTTAAAAAAAAAAAAAAAAAATTCACCTCCAAAGATGGATTCCGACACGTTCCGATGAGTTTCCGAAACCCTAAAAAACTATGAAATTTATTTAAAAAACGATGCGAAACCCTCAAAATCGAAGCTAAACATATACCCAAATTCGTAAAGAAAAAAAAAAATCCGACCGAATCCGATGGATTCCGATGGTCTTCATCGGAAATTCCCAGATTTAAAAAAAAAAAAAAAAAAATTCACCTCCAAAGATGGATTCCGACACGTTCCGATGAGTTTCCGAAACCCTAAAAAACTATGAAATTTATTTAAAAAACGATGCGAAACCCTCAAAATCGAAGCTAAACATATACCCAAATTCCTAAAGAAAAAAAAAATCGGGGCAACCAATTCGAAGGTGACAAGAATTGTGATGAAGAGGATTTAAAAATGAGAGGAATATGAGTTATTTGAATTTCAAGGGTATTTTTGTCCGAAAAGTGTTCAAAAGTCCAATTTCAGATATTATTAAACTAATGGTTCTAATCTTGATATTTTCATTGTTTTTAGGTCTAGAAAATGAAATTTCTCTATCATAAAGTCTCTTTCTACTGATATTGCTCGAACTTTTGATTTAGGTGTGAAAAGCTAAAACTCTTAGAAGAAACCCGTCAACTTATGTTTGGAATAGCAAAGCGCGTAGTTGACCTTGACTGCGGACCTTGAAATCTCTCATTTTGAAATAAGTAGTTTTAGATCGCAACATCATTTTCCATTTCTCGACTCGGAAATGTTTTCCATGTTGTCGACATATGTACTGAAATGGAACCACTTGTTTATTTATGGATGTTTGGCATATGAACTGTTCAGAGTACTGATGGAATTATCGCGAGCCTTTTACATAAATGATCAACATATGAATTTCAACTGGCTAAAGAATTTCGATTGTGTGTGTTTTGAAAGGTAAAGAAGTCATCGGAATTGGAAGATAATTGAAGGGATGACAATGGGCTTCTCTCGATGCAGAGCTTAGAAATTTTAATTATGCAGAGCTTTGGAATTATGCATATAAAGCACGGCTATGCACATTTATTAGTGTGGTTTCATTTCATTGCATGTATTTTGTTTGATGCTAGAGCGGATCAGGGCTCTTTAGGCGTTTTCTAATTGATTCAAATGTGCTAAATAATAAAGAAAAACATGTACGACTATTAATAAAAAAGAAAACGAAAAGTTTTCAAATCCGTTTTTAACTAATATTTGCAAATTCTTGAAAAGCACACAATTTTTTTTCAGTGAGACCTTTATATAAAAGAGGAAGTTGTGAAATGGTAAAATACCAATAATATTCCCTCTATTTAATTGAATTGCGCGATTTATAGTTTCTAAAAATATCATACATATCCATTTAGTTTAATATAAATGATATATATCTCACCCAAAAATATATTATATTACAAATACCATATTTTTCGTTTATTTTTTATAAAAAAATAATTTGAATTCCTCAAAATACTTTTAATAGAATAAATATTTATTTAGCCTTGGCATTATGGCTTCTTTTGACTTGAATGAGAAGCAATTTCAATTTCTTGGAAGAAATCCATCCGCTTATGTTCGGAGAAATCCATATGGAACCATTGGAAGAAGTTCATCGCAGCCTCCTTCGAGACCGAAACTTGCTTCTCAGTCTCGCCCTTCTTCACAGTCGCAACATTCTTCTTCAAAGTCAAAGTCGCAACATTCTTTGAACTCGCGGCAACCACCACCTTCGGCCTCGAGACAGCATTTGGAGCAGCGCAGGGAATATCAGGGATCGAATAAGCCCAAAATGATCCCTAAACCACAAGATGGTGGAATTTCGAGACCACCTCAGGTAATTTTTTTTATGGGGAAATTCCGCATAGACTGGTTTATTCTTAGTTCCCCTAAGTCCTTGATATTTTTCACGTCGATGATCACAATCATACCAACATTTTAACTTTTTATTGTTAAATTCGCCTTTTATGATTCTCAGATTTTCCTATTTTTCGCGTGCTTCTTTGGATTACATATTGAAATCCGGAAAACGGCCGGATGTATTACACATCCACAATTGGGAGACCGCTATCGCTGGACCACTCTTCTGGGATGTCTTTGAAAAGCAGGTTTACCTTTATTAACACAAATGAAGAACTAACGACTTGGATATCAGTTTTTTAGTACTTGTAACTTTAGATATCAGCTTTAAAAATGTTATGATTAAGCTTGTGAGCAATTGAAATGTTAGATGTGTAAAAGAGTGAAGAGCGGTAGATTAATAGATTGGACGATGAATCCATGAAGAGGTTTATTAGATCCGTTGCTCTCTTTAGTTAAAAAGTTACGGTCTGTGAATGTGATCGGGTTATACAATTACTTGACTAGTTCACATGGAAATGCCAATAAAGACTTTAAGTGAGAATGAGCAACTATTTCTCTAGATCATATTTCAGTTAATAATCCTATATGGAAATTTAAGTTCATCTAAAGGCTATTTATTTTTAAATTTTTTTTATGTCAGATTTTGACGTAAAGCTATTTTATTAGAGAAGCTCTCTCAGTTTTACTTCTGTTCCATATGCGATCTTCAATTCCAACAAATGATCCTTTTAGAAGTGTAATTTTTCTTCGATGATTGTTCGTTCCTTAATTAGTATTTTTTTTTTGTTTATTTATTACAGGGACTAGAAGGTACAAAAATATTGTTCACATGCCAGAACTTGAATCTACAGGCAAGAGCTGTTTCATTTCATGTCCCGCTTCATGTACTCTCGGCATCCCCTTTGACCAATTTTCATACTTATAGTGTGTAGAGAAACCAGAAAAAATAGCATTATGCGGACTTGATCCTCGCAGTCTTCACCGAGCCGATCGTTTGCAAGACAGCGATAAAACTCATCTCGTCAACCTTTTAAAGGTAAAAATCACTTTCTTTTTAGTTATTATTATCTTTATAATATAAAATCTTTGATTATAGTCACCTTGCTAGCTCTCTTATTTATAAGGCCGAAATATATAGTTTCGCCTCCAAGTTTCATCAGAAAAAGTCCAATTCATGCACCATTTCTATCTTGGGTCAAAACTGTATCAGAGAACACAGTATGCAGAACTTTGATAACACAGTTGATTGAAACATATATCTCTATATTGACGAGCAATTTCTTTTCCTTCCACAATGGTTCTCACGTTTTTATTTAATTCTTTTTAACGTTATTTCATCCTAAGAGTTCTTTAGCTTCGTGTCATGTCTTGAGTTTTCCCGCGTGTATTATAAGTTTTCAGGGTGGAATTCTGTATGCCAATAAAGTGGTGGTAATGTCGTCAATGCATTTGAAAAGCAAGATTATTCAGAGTCTTAGCCATGGCTTGGAATATACTTTGAATGCTAACAAGTAAGTTTATACATTTAAAGGCCAATCCTTGTTTTTGGTCTCAAAATCTTTAGATATATTGGTAAAGTTGTGTTGTACACTGCTATTGGACGACCAAACACTATTCATACGAAAAAAGAATGATTCTTTTTAGGAAAAATGATTAAAGTGCTAACAAAACCAATAGTTGTTGGACTATTTTCCTCAAAATATTTAGTTTCTATATAATCTTGGAAATGTCATTTTATTGCAGAATCACGCCTTTTTTTGTTCTTCAGAAGATAGATAGGTATATATTAAAATATACCCGTTGTTTCAGGGACAAGATTGTTGTTTCTCCTTTTGGATTTGAGAGCTCTACTTGGGATCCTTCCACAGACAACACTTCCGGAAAATTACACTGCGGATGACATCACCGGGAAAGCCTCTTGCAAAATCACACTACAACACTACACGGGATTATCTGAAAACACCTCTAATATAGTTGTAAGAATTCTAGTTTATTATTTTGTGGTTTTTTCCCTTACAGTTTATCATCATAGGGAATGAGAATTTGTCAAAAACAAACAGACGGCTTCAATCTTTCCAGGAAGAGCTTCAGGTACAAGCTGGACAGGCTATTTTTTTTCCCTAGTAATGAAAGCAAGCTTGATTGAAACATCAAAATGTACCTCATTTTATTTTCATTACCTTTTCATGGGGTTTGTTTATCCAGATTTGTATTTCAAGCTGCATTAATTCCATTCGACTAAAAAATATACACGCAGGATGATAATGTACAATTTTGTCTCCAACATAACGAAGCGCTCTCTCATCTGATCTTTGCGGGATCAGACATTATCTTGTGCCAATCATATCACGACCCTTTTTCTCAAGCTCCTGTGAGTCTCTCTCTCTCTCTCTCTCTCTCTCTCTCTCTCCTTAGTGATTATAAGGTAGAAACAGAACCATGTGATACTGAGTCTTGTGGCATAAAATATTTGCCTAGAGATTTTTATGAAACATGTTGAATTAGACTCTCATAACTTATACCAAGACCCGAAGCAAAACCCGTTCACTAAGCTTGATCGATTCTCTTTTGTAAATGTTTTCCTAGGAACCTTATTTGTCTATATATATATTCATTTTTATTTTTAAAACCGTTGAATAGCTTGCAATTTCATTTGTTTTTTTCGTTTGTGTTGATTGTTGGTAGTAGTACTAGTGGTGGAGCCTAATCTAAGGTTATTGGATAAAGTCCCACATTGGTGAGGAATAGTGACTTTACTTTCCCTTAGTGTATATAAAAGGGTATCATTTATTGTATTCATCTGTACCCAAAAAGTAAAACACTTGTACTTGTAACTTTTCCCAATTGGGTTTATAGTATTGCAGCGGCAAAAGTGGACGTAACTTTCTCTTTGAAAGTGAACCACTATAAATCTTGTGTCCCTTCTTTTATCTTTCGTTTTTCTTGTTTCGAGAGAGGTTTTGACAGAGTTAACCCAACTCGGTTGGGCGAACTGACGAACTGAAATCCAAAGGCGCATGGGCCGATGAGCTCCCTCTCGTCCTCTGGGCCTACCGAACGACGACTCGGACCGCCTCCGGAGAAACACCATTCTCTCTCACTTACGGAGTGGAAGCTGTCATACCCGTTGAAATCGGGGCTCCGTCATTCCAAATGGAAAACTTTGACGAGGAGGGCAACAACGAGGCCCTTCGAATGGAGTTGGACGTAATTGAAGAAAAGAGGGCCGACGCGTTCACCCGTATGGCCGCACAGAAGAGGATCGTCGAGAAACACTACAACTCGAAGGTCAAAGTCCGTCGTTTCACCGAGGGAAGCCTCGTCCTGAGAAAAGTGTTCCAAAACACTCAAGTTCGCGGGGCAGGAGCACTCGGACCAAATTGGGAAGGACCTTATCGTATACGAAAGGTGATACATGACGGTACCTATCACCTCGATGAGATGGACGGTACAGAGATCAGACACTCATGGAACGCTGAACACCTCCGCCAATATTACCAGTAGTCCATAGTATCAAGATATCTGAAGACTGGCAAACAACACAGCCAGAGTTTACTTTTATTTCATCATTCCAAAAGTGGCCATCGGCCCAATTGTATTTTAAATTTCCAAAAGCGGCCACGCGCCCAAGTAATGAATGAAGCGAGATTTGCGTTTAGTTTGCAATGTTAGCTCCTAAATTTTCACACAATTTGAACAAATTGCATAAAAACAGGAGGGGTTAACGGAGTAAGACAAATTACCAGACGCAATAAAAAAAAAAGAGAAGAAAGAAAAGTTGAACATATATATAATATATACACATTTATTATAAACATGTAGGCATAGCAATCATGACGACGAAGGGTTCGCAGTCTTGAGCCTCCAAACGCACCTCAAAGCGTCCATGGAATTCGAGAAAATGGTTTCGCGGTGTCGAAACCCCGAACATATCTCAAAGAATTCCGTGCGGCCCGAGATGAGGGTACTCTTGCCATTTAGTCTCCGACCAACCTCAGAGCGTCCATGAAATCCGAGAAAATGGGTTTCGCGGTGTCGAAACCCCGAACATATCTCAAAGAATTTCGTGCGGCCCGAGATGAGGGTACTCACACCATCGAGTTCCCGACCGACCTTAAAGCTTTTATGAAAAAAAAGAGGATTACTCACGGCGCCGAGAAACCAAGCGCAACTCAAAGAATCCCATGAAGTCCGAGATGAGGAAACTCGCACTATCAAGACACTGACCCACCGCAAAGCCTTACCAAGGCGCGCGAGAAAAGGAAAAAGGCGTCAAAAGCCTCGCACAAACTCAAGTGTTTTCATACAACGTGCATAAACGCAAAAGATAAAAGAGAATAATACACAATAAGCATATATACATATATGTATATGATGCCACGTTACCATACAATGAAAGATGGAGCAGAAAAAATTGGAAGTGGGGCCATGCCAATCTCAAAAGATAAATCAGTAAAAAAGAAAAAAAAAAGGCATGGCAGCAACTAAATATATATATATAATAATAAGATATATATATATATATATATATATATATATATATATATATATATATATATGTAGCGGTAATCAATGAGCAAGGAGCAAGTACTATCCATCAAGGGCAAAAGGAAAAGGAGCTGGAAAGGTTCAGGAGTAAGGCTAAGTCTATTTCCAAAGACAAAAGACAAAAGCCAAAAAAAAAAAAAAATGTAAAATCTTTTAAAGTCATGCGCACAACATATTGAGCACATGACTGGGGGCTGTTGATTGATAATATTAAAATAGTGCTGTCAAGAAGTTGGTCCCACCCATCAAGCCCAACAAAAGTTAATTTTTTACCTCCCCACAAAGTAACGAAGAGAGTTATTTGCCCACAATGTTTGACATGCCATGTCATCCGCCAAAAACAAAAACAAAAACAAAAGAAGCTTACCTCACATCATCACTATACCCACTGGCTAATAATCTTATCCGCACAAGAAAAAAGAGACATGCCCCTCACTTTTTCTTTGGCCACGTTACCGGCACACAAAAAAAAAGGACTGAATAGCTCCCATAAATAATAGAGCCCAGATCACAATTCATTATAAATACCCCGCGCGGCTCTATCATTTGAGGTCTCTCCCTCTCTCTCCCTCTCTCTCTCTCTCTCTAGCCAAACTATGGCAAAAAATATATTCAACAATATTCTCTTACTTACACACATTTGAGACTATAATAAAGTATTTCAAGATTATCTCCACTCATACAAACGTCACCAAGACTAATGTTGAGCGTCGGAGCACGAGCCGGGGGAAAACCCCCCGCGTCCCTCTAGTTCACGTTTCTTTTCTTATTTTCTTAGGAATCAAGGACGAAGAACGCATTCCCGACGAAGAAGAAGGCAAATCATTATTTCCCTCTTTGCGATTCTAAGATCCTCTGAAGCTCTTGGACGCTTTGGGCTTTGTCCCAAACTTCCTCGAGCCCTTTGGACTCTTGAAAAGTAATTTGGGCCGACCCGAGACTAGGCACGCGACCAATCCAAGCACGCCGCGTGTTCACGAACGTTAAGTCTAAAAAACGGCTTAACATGGGCCACGGTTTTTCTTCGATTTTTAGAGTTTCCCATGCATATTCTTGTTTATAGTTATTTTTTATTTTATTTTTTTACTCATTGACGTGTGTTACTGATTCTGTCTTTAGGTCGGATGTATTCTCTCCGATGTTTCAGATGTTGATCTGGAAAATCTCAAGGCCGAAATTCAGAGTGCTATCATCAGAGGTGTTCAGGTTGTTACACACATTTTCCACGTTGAAAAATAATACGCATCGCAGCTTAAATTTTTATTTCAAATCAATATCCAAACTTATGAGAAAAATTAAACTCATTTTTGCTACTGCGACCTTTTTTTTTTCGCACCAAGAGTTACATTTTTTTTTAGAAAAAAAACCTTGATTGGGAACTTTCTACTATATCAGTGACAGTAGTTGATGCTTTCTTTTTCTTCTGGAAAGTACTTTATTTACATTACATTAGTTTCAAATGCATATTAAATATTGGCCTGATTTTTCTTCTAATGATCACAAAAAGATATGGGCTTTCGTATAATGAGTTGTGACACGTAAACGAAATTATTTTGTGGTTTTTTCCCTTACAGTTTATCATAATAGGGAATGAGAATTTGTCAAAAACAAACAGACGGTTTCAATCTTTCCAAGAAGAGCTTCAGGTACAAGCCAAACAAGCTCTTTTTTTTCCCATTAGTGATTATAAGGTAGAAACAGAACCATGTGCTACTGAGTCTTGTGGCATAAAATGTTTGACAAGGCGTCCGAGGTGACGAAAGAGGTGAATTCATGTGCGAAAAAAGAAACCAACGGCCTTATCGAAGAGGTTATTCCCTCGGGAACTGTTGACAGCTCAACGAGGCTCGTCTTTGCGAACGCACTGTACTTCAAAGGAGCTTGGAGCGAGCAGTTCGACGCTTCAAAGACCAAAGACCATGACTTCCACCTCAAAAACGGGACCACGGTGAAAGTCCCCTTTATGACCAGCAAGAAAAAGCAACTCGCCGCAGTTCACGATGGATTCAAAGTTCTCGGGCTTCCTTACAAACAAGGCGAGGACAAGCGCCGATTCTCCATGTACTTCTTTCTCCCCGACTCCATAGCCGGGCTAACGGAGTTGGTGGCCAGAGCGGGCTCGGAGCCCGGATTCCTCGGCCGTCACCTTCCGAACCAGAAGCTCGAGGTGGGCGAGTTCTTGATCCCAAAGTTCAAGATCTCGTTCGGCTTCGAGGCCTCGGAGATTCTCAAAGGCATGGGAGTCTCGCTGCCGTTCTCCGGCGAAGGCGGTCTCTCGGAGATGGTTGAATCCCCGGCCGGGAAAAACCTCTACGTCTCGAGCATATTCCACAAGTCGGTGATCGAAGTCAACGAGGAAGGCACCGAAGCCGCGGCCGCCTCTGCCGGGGTGATCAAATTGAGGGGTTTGCTCGTTGCCGAAAAAGTCGACTTCGTGGCGGACCGCCCTCCTCTCGGGGTGATTAAATCCCGGTGAGAACACTTTGTGATAATTGTGTTGTTTGTGTATGGTACAATATGTATTAGTATCATAAAGCTAAGCGCTATACTATATGGAGAAAACAAGTTTAGCCTGTATTTGAAGAAACCCACTTACGTATTATGAATAATTATGTGAGGGAAGACTTTTTCTGTGTTTGTGCAGATTTGCATAAGTAACAATGTGAGTTTTTGAGGCACATGTGACGTGTTTTCTGATCCTAGAGATTTTTATGAAACATGTTGAATTAGACTCTCATAACTTATACCAAGACCCGAAGCAAAACCCGTTTACTAAGCTTGATTCTCTTGTGTAAATGTTTTCCTAGGAACCTTATTTGTCTATATATATTCATTTTTATTTTTAAAACCGTTGAATAGCTTGCAATTTTTTTTTTTTTTTTTCGTTTGTGTTGATTATGTAGCTCAAGGCATTGAGATACGGAGCGGCTCCACTGGTAATTAACTCCAGTAAAAGCATATTCCGGTATCTCTCTCTCTCTCGCTCTCACGCGCTCACGACGCGCACACACACACACATCGAAAACAGTAATTGACTATTTTGTTCTCTCGATGTTTTTGTGAAGACCTTTCGTCGATCACGACAACGGGACCAATAAATTCTCTCGGTTTATAAGCTCTACATTCAGAGATATGTCGCTTAGCGAAGCTCTTGATGAAATCGTACGTCTTTCTTCACAGTTTTATGTTGAGTTTTCTTTATATAAACTGTGATATAAGAAGTAAAGCTAAATAAATTCGACTGTGTGTTTTAAAAGGAAAAGAAGTCGTCGGAGTAGGATCAGAAGATAATCCAAGGGATGAGAATGGACTTCTCTTGAGACGCCGAGTGCTGTGACATCCATATTTCTACTTATGCAGATCTTAGGAATTTGTAAATAACTACACAATGTATATGAAAAAGCATATATGTGGGTACATATTTGTTAGTAGTGTTTCATTACATTTATTTTATCTGGGGTTAGAGTGGGATTTCTATAGACCTTTCTAATTCAAAGTTCAAACAAGTTGTGCTAAAATAGAAAACTATAAATTAATATAAAAAAAAATGCTTACATAATAAAACTTGATATTTGCTGGAGTGTAAAATAATACGTAATATTCTTAACTATGAGCTGAAAATTGGCCAATTTGTTACAAAGTAGACTACCCGAGAATATTTAATAAATCAAAAAATCAAAATTTTCAAGTAATTATTTTTTTTCTTAAAATAAAATAAAATAAAAGAAGGAAAAAACAGTATAATGAAGAACAATATTTCCATAAAATGAAAAAAATTGCAAGACAGTTTGAAAATGAAAAATTAAACTTTAGTCTAGGTCCATAAATTAAACTTTAATATTATATAAATGGGTAATATAGCTAAATAGCCTCCTATAAATATACAGTTTTGGATATGGCCAACATTTTGTTAATTTCGGGTAAATGGCCAGCCCAATTTATTTACACATACAAATATACCAAAATGTCCTCATAACCGATCCCGCCCAAAACAGCCTACAAAATAAATTAATAAATTCAATATTTAGGCTAATAACTACCGCAGTTATTATGACGCTCTGTAATTAATAGCGAAGATACACGAAATCTTCTCTGATACAGACGCGAATGGCAACACGAAATCCCCAAATTGAAACCCATTAAATTTACGAGTGCTCTGGTTTCTCCTCCGACCGATCTTCTTCTTTTGAATGATCGATAACTTCAGATTCATTACCATCGCAGATGGAGGCTGGTGCTCGAGCCGCGCCTGAGAAGGAGATCCTCGACCGAGTCGAGCTGGAGTGGCTATCGACGCACGCGAGGGAAGCCTCGACCGACGATGGCGGAGATCGAGTCGCGTCGGACGGTCGGAGAGTGTGCGCGAAGGAGATCGCGACCGGCGATGGCTGGGAAGCGCAGATCCGAGCGTCCACGAGCGTTGTTGAGCGACAACGAGCCGATCCAAGATCCAAGCCGCGAGCGAGCGAGGATGAGGCGCGCGACAACCTAGGGCGTGACCTAGGTTCTAGGTCGGGATTTCGCGGCGACCTAGGGCACGGCGGCAGAGCAGCGTGGCGACTTGGAGGCCCGCCGGCCGGAGGAGATCCAAGGCGTGGAGTCTTGAAGAAGTCTTTAGCCCGAGTCCATTTCGAGGCCGACCGCACCAGATCGGCACACCAGATCGAGCGCACCAAATCGGCGGGCGCGACCACGAGCGAGCGCACCAGATCGAGCGCACCAGATCGGCGGTTTCTACGACGACTATGGCGTGGACGGAGAGATCTTCGACGGGATGTGGGACGACGAGGCGGGGCTCGATGGCCTTAAGCTCAGGTTCTACGAAGGAGTCGTTCGGGACGCCGACGGTTGTATTGTAAATAAGCTGTGAAATCAATTAACATCAGACAATAAGCTGTCAAATCAATTAACAGACAATATTACAAAATTTATTTACAGTTTATTTGTATTGTAAATAACCTGTCAAATCAATTAACATCATATAACGTGTAAATAAGCTCGCAAAATTTTCTCAAACCAAGTCCAAATATTTCGGAAATACAATAACTGCTATTCAATTCAGTTTATACCAAATTTTAAAAAAACCCAGCGTCATAATTAATGCGATTTTAATGAGTCATTTACATGACTACTTTCCTATATAACTACTTTTCTATTCAGTTTTTTTTTTTTTAATTTTAAAAAAACTGCCGCATATAATGAGTAAGGGCAAATAAGTAACAAAAAAACAGTTAATATCCTACCACGTAGGCGCAATGGCTATTTACAAAAAATTAACCAAATGTTGGCTAAAACGCAATTGCCACTGTTTGTAAGGCTTATCTGGCCAATTTTCTCCTACAGTGAACTAAAATCGTTCAATAAATTAAAAATACTATAAAAAAAATAATAATTTAATTAATTATAATCAGTTGCTAATTAATTATAATTAACATAATATTGGCTATTTAACAAATAATAAGTTTAATGTGGCTTAATTGTTTATAAATTTCTTAAACAAAGGCATAAGACATATAATTTATATAGAGAAAATTGGCCAGATAAGCCTTACAAACAGTGGCAATTGCCTTACTTTAGTGCATTTCCAACCCACTCCATAACAGAGTGAACAAAATGAAGTTGAGATTGTTGCAATCCAACTTTATTTCTCACTCCATAATAAGAGTTAATGAATAGTGAAACTCTATATTTACAATTCAATTCCAAAAGCAAGCCAGTAACCAAAGATTGTACAAAATAATGGCATTTTCAAACTAATAACAATTCAAATTGTAGAACAGCATGTAAAAGTTGACTATAAAACAATCAGTCACAATCAAGGAAAAAAATGCCGTTTTCGTTGCCGTTTCGAGCCTCCTGATTTACGGAAAATCGTCATGCCGATGGAATTTCCAACGGAAAAATTGTGGAAAAGGGCAAGTAAAATGCCGTTTTCAAATGCCGATTTCCATGGAAAACCGACGTGCCGACGGAAAACCGAACAGAAATAATGTGGCGAAACAAACACATAAATATATATATTTTTAAATGTAGTTCAAATTTAAAACACTTCAAACCATACATATCTAGCATAAATATTCCATTTGTTCATGAAATAAATATGTTTCACAACCATATAGTTACAATATTAAAAACAATGTATCAATAGAATCCCGATGGACGTCCCGGTTGGATAAAACTCGGTTGGTTTTCTTGAAGCTCGCAATACTGAGACCAAGTGAAATTTCCCTGGTACGATTGTTGGAAGTTTTGAACATGTCTGTCGTAGTCGGCTTGATCGTACCCCACAGCTGTACTTATCAGTGGGCATCCCGGTGCACATGCTATGATGTGCTCGGCACCGAACCGATCTACGCGTACACCGTACATACGACGTCCACGTCCTTGCGAATTCACCTGTGGCTGTGGCACTCCTATCGGATTAGGATAACGGTAGGAAGGACAAGTATACGAACCATCACTCTGTGTGTCTGACGTAGTGAATGACATTGTGTCGAACTGAGACATCAAGTGATCGACGCCGTATTCACTGCCAGATGACATGTACGCTCCATATCCTTGCTGGAAGTCACCGCTGTATTCACTACCAGAAGACATGTAATGCGTGGGCGCTCTCTGTGTTCCTCCACCGTAATACGATCCGGTCTAAAAGTCAAAGTACTCTCCGGGTCTGTTAAGCATGTAATATATTACTTTCCATATTCATCATACGTACATTGTTTGTGAACTCCGACATGAATAAATGCGAATACACTAACCTATCAGATCTTTGACGTCGTCACCCGTGATCAGAATCTTGCGTGGGTTGATAACCTTGCTCCATAGTCCACGGCTCGTAATGTTGGCTACCACCACCACCACCACTACCACCACCACCACCACTACCACCACCAACGTCTTGACTAGCTGGATAACCGCCAAAGTCACCACCGTCTCCACCATCGTCACCGTCGTTAGGACCACGTCCATCATCTGATGATCCATGCGAAGTATGACCGACATCTTCGCTCAAGACGGTGTCGACATCAACACCTTCCGCCCGGGCTTGTGAGGCGACGTTTGGGTCGGGGTTCCGGTCTTCATCGTCGAGGTGAACTGGGCGGATCCATTGTAGGAGTTCATCATCGTCGACATTGTCGCCCATTATCTCCATTGATCTTTGGATCACATCCAACGGATCCTTCCTGTCGACGACGTCGTTTTGGATATCTCGTAATTGCAGCTTCATATTGTAGCTACAAAAGACGAGTTCCTCAAGTCGCTTATACGCCAGTCGGTTTCGCTGCTTAGTGTGGACAAGTGCAAACGTGCTCCAATTTTGCTCGCACGCCGGTGATGATGCGGTATGAGAAAGGATTCTCATCGCCAACTTTCTCAACGTGGGGGTTTGAATTCCAAACATCGCCCACCATTCTCCTAACAAAATGAAGAAACTCCGTAAATATGACACTATGATATGAACATCGGGAATTAGAAATAGTTCTTATCGGAAGCCATCTTCGTCCTTCCCGCTACTGCGGATTTATTACCGAACATGTCTTTCGCATCGCGGAATTTTATAAGTTCATTCCCAATGTCGTCGCAGTCATCGTTGGGGAATAGCCGCTCAAACACTTCTGTAACCGCCGTAAGATGTTCGGGTGCCTTGGCGATCTCCGGATTGTATTGGAATTTTGGATTTAGGTAGTGGGCTGCAAGATAAATCACAGATAAAAATTAAAAATTATACAACGATGTTCACAAAGAATAAGTGAAATGAGTAATACCTGCTTGGTGCAACGGATGGTCAAGTTGTCTATTCCATCTCTGAACCGCAATGTCAACCACCCATTGCTTGTTTGGGATGCTTTCCAACTTCTTTTTCATTAAATCGAAGACGTGGTACAGCAAGCCCATCGTGGGAACAACTTCTGTATCAACGAGACGCAGAGCAGAGTACATAGGTTCGAACACCTTGCACACACTATCAACATGGAGCCAAAAGTTACTGTCCAATACTTTTGACTCCACAAACTGCCCAGGTGCAGTTTGACGTAAGGAACATCGGTCCCACCAATCCGACGTGAACATCTTTTTCAACCTCGGTCGACTGCTCTTGAGACTCGTTAGAGCCAAGTAGTTCGTGGCGAATCTCGTCGGACCGGGACGGATTAGCTCTCCTTGTCCTTCTTCTCGCATCTTCGAGAGGACAATCCCGTGATTGTAGATGAACTTCGTGATGTCTCTACAATTCTTAACAACATCGGCAACAGTCGCTCGTTTTCCAACGTCCTCGAGCATCAAGTCAATACAATGTGCGGCGCACGGAGTCCAGCACAGATTATATCGACGAGCAAGTTTCAATCCGGCTTTCTTGTAAGCCGAACCATTATCAGTGATAATCTGAACAACATTGTGTTCACCGACTTCTTTCACAATGGGCGACAGAATCTTATAGATGTACAAATAGTTCTTGATCTCATCTGACGCATCAACTGACTTAAAAAAAACAGTCTTACCCGCCGAGTACACCATAACATTTATGATGCTTAAACGCGTAGGTCCCGTCCATCCGTCCGACATTATGGTGCAACCATATTCCTTCCACACTTCCCGTTGCTGATGGATGTACTTCTTGACGGATGCAACCTCTGCTTTCAAGTACGTGTTATAAATCTCATACGGAGTCGGAAGCGGAATACCTGGACCTGTAAAGTTTGAAATGATAGTACAGTTAGACACCACAATACTTGTCAAATTAAAACCGGTAGTTCAAAAATTCAAATACAGGAGACTTACCAACTGCCACAGCTTCATTGATCATGTGTCGAAAATGCGGCGACTTCACTTTGGCGGCTGGGATGTTCTCGTGGATGACGTAGCTGCTAACAGCTGTTCCTAGACGCCCTTTCAATTTAGGATTCGTGATTTCCGAGATCGTAGGTTGTCGTCCACTATCTGGCCGAAAATGAGGTGGTGGTGAAATTCCTGAACCCCCACCAGGACTGGATCTACAAGCATCCGGATGTGTCTCTTGACGGCTTCTTTTAAGAGCTTGCATCATATCACGTTCGTATTGTTGGTCGGGGTCAAGCTCTACGTGAGTCGGACCGAAGCGTCCGGCCACGTGGTCGTCTACGGTTTCTTGAAGGACGCCCTTGTTTTTCTTCTTTTGGACCGTCGCCTCTTGTAACGCTAACATCTCCGTGCGTACTTGTGAAGGAACACTCGTACATGCCTTCACCTTTTTCTTCGGATCGTTTCCACTTAAGTGTAACTTCATCCGTGTGATTCCCCCTCCCCTGGTAACGTGCCCACAATAATTGCACGTGAAGTGGAACGGGTTTGTTGCACCTGGGGTGCAATGCTTACGAACTCCTTCCTCGCTCATCTTCGATATACCTGCATATTGAATTCAACATTTCAATCCAATTTCAACTTGTCAAAAAATTCTAATCAAACTACTTTCATTTCAATATGTCAACAAATTTCTTTCACCATGTCAACAAATTTCTTTAAACATGTCAACAAATTTATTTCAACATATCAACAAATTATAGTCAAACTACTTTCATTTCAATTCAAAACGTAACAATTTCAATTCATAATCTAATTTAAACATGTCAACAAATTTATTTCAAGATATCAATAAATTCTATTCAAAGTTCAAACTAATTTAATTTCAATTCAAAACGTAACAATTTCAATATATCAATAAATTCATACACTTAAGTCTTAAATAATTTCATTTCTAGCATATACAAGATAAAAATTAAACACATAAACTTACTTAAAAACAGAAATAAAACTTGAACTTCGGTTTTTTCAGTCGCCGGAAAATTCAAGGTTCGCCGGAAAAAATGGTGTTTCGCCGGAAAATTTCAAGGTTCGCCGGAATTTCACCAAAAAATCTGGAAAAAATATATATGATAGATCGTCACATTACAAACAACTTTCATGAAGAGGATTATATGAAAAAAAATCAAATTACTCAAGAAATTGAAGGTGCAAGTTTCAGAATCTAGGGTTTCCAAAACGACTTGGAAATTCCTTCAAATCGGAGGAAATTCGTCGACATCTTGTTGATTTATACCTTCAGCGTGACGAAAATGGTGGAAACTCGCCGATCGCCGTCGAATTCCTCTGACACCCACGTTCTCTCCTCCACAGCCGCGACTCTTTTTTTTTTTTTTTTTTCTTTTCCTTCGAATTTCCTGGATATGAAGATGGTTTTATACACAAGTTGGAACGACATCTATCGGCATTAAACGACAGAAACGAAATGTCGTTTCTTGGAAATTCCAGCGACATCACACATGGAAACGACAAATGTCTCTTCCGCTCGCCGTTGACCCATGGAAATGGAATTTCCAACCGAAATTCCGGGAAATTCGCTGGCATTTAATTCCTTGGTCACAATATCATCATTGAGATCATAGTGGATATATAAATAAATAATATATCACTTGATGCACTAAGAAATCACAACCAATATGGTAGTAGTCAATGGTCAAAAAGCTTCAATAATATAGCAATAGAATAGGGATCAACTGTGCCCTTAATTATTTATTTATTATAATTATTAATATAAAGACATCTTTATTATTTTGTCGAGGAAAATGATTGAAATGTTAACATCTACAAATGTTAGCAGATGCTTGGCTAATTCTTTTAGAAGACTTCTCTTGCTAATTTTGGATCGGGATACAAACCTGTTACACTCACACGAACTATTATATAGTTATGTCATTATATGCAACACTAGAAGTATAACAATAATACAAACATGTATATGTAGAGTTGTAGACTCCTGAGATTATAAATCAAACATAATAAAAGACGGTGACGTAGCTAAGTCAAATACATACATGCAGCGTGCCAGCGTGCAAAAAAAAAAAAAAAATACAACAATAAAACATCTATTACAATGCAATGCCAAAGCAAGCCAGTAACCAAATTAAGATTGTACAGAATAATGGCATTTTCAAACTAATAACAATTTAAATTGTAGAACAGCATGTAAAAGTTGACTATAAAACAATCAGTCACGTGATGCACTAAATAAATAATGTATATATAAATAAATAATGTATCACGTGATGCACTAAGAAATCACAACCAATACGGTAGTAGTCAATGGTCAAAAAACCCATCTTCAATTATTGTAATAGAATAGCGAGTAGCGACCACTGTGCCCTTAATGATTCATTTATTATAATTATTAATATAAAGACATCTTTATTTTTTTGTGGAGGAGAATGATTGAAGTATGTCGAGGAGAATGAGCATATTTTCCTTTACAGCTATTGCCCTTTATTCTCCTCTCCATTCATTGGTTGTATTGAATAGTCTGATATAGGTTCTTTTTAATAAAATCAGCCTGAAAATATAATAGGGATATAAGAGTTTCTTCTGTCCAGCCCTGTTATTCTCTTCTTCATCCAATATACCATAAGAGTGAGTGAGTTGAGCTGCGAAGAAAATTCCAAAGTGGGAAGATGGCTGAAGCTGTGGTTTCGGGGCTGATTGAGACTCTGCTTCCCATGGCATTCGATGGAATCGGAGGGGAGATCAATCTGGTGAGCGGAGTCGAAGAAGATGTCCGAAACCTGAAGACCAATCTTGAGGACATTCAAGCTGTTCTTGAGGATGCTGAGGAGAAGCAACTGAATGTCGCTGCGGTGAAAAGATGGCTTAAGAAGCTCAAGAACGCTTCGGAGGACGTAGAGAACGTTCTGGACGATTGGAGCACGGCCGTTCTCCAGCACGAGATCAAGAAAGAAGAAGACAAGAAGGTGTGTTTTCCGGTTTCTTTCTCTTGCTTATCTTGCACCAAAGTCGGTCGCCTCGTTATGCGCCGTGATATTGCTCTCAAAATTAAGCAACTTAATGGAGAGTTGGCTAGGATTTCCGAAGAAAAAAATAGGTACAATCTCAACATAAACACTGTTGTTGAGAGGCCTCGGCCACTTGGGTCAATCTCCCTTGTCGACGTGACCAAAGTTCATGGTCGAGACGAGGAAAAGTTGTCTTTAATAGACATGTTATTGTGCGAGAGCAGTACCGATGAGGATGATGGGAGATCGTCCCTTCATATCATCCCCATTGTGGGACTGGGGGGTCTCGGAAAAACTACTCTCGCCCAACTTGCTTATAATGATGGGGCAGTTAAGTCCCACTTTGATAAGCGAGCTTGGGTGTGTGTCTCCGATCCTTACGACGAGATCAAGGTCGCGAAAGCGATCGCTGAAGGCCTTGGAAGTAAATCTAAAAGCCCTGAACTGAATGCCGTTGTCGAACGCATTCGTGAGTCCATAGAGGGGAAAAGAGTTTTCATTGTCTTGGATGACGTCTGGTTTGTAGATTGTAGGAGATGGGAAATTTTAGCAGAAGCTCTTAGGAATGGGGGTAGAGGAAGTCGGATATTAGTGACCACGAGAAAGCAAGAAGTTGCGACTATGATGGGAGTGCCCACAGACCAGATCATTAGTCTAAAAATGCTGAGTGAAGATCATTGCTGGTCGCTTTTCAGCCAATTGGCATTCATTGGGAAGGGAGATGAGGAGCGTCGACAACTAGAACCTATCGGCCGGAAAATTGCTGCTAAGTCGAAAGGCTTGCCTCTAGTTGCTAAAACTCTTGGAAGTCTTGTGCGGTTTAAAAAGACGACGAGTCAGTGGGAAGACATTTTGTGTAGTCAACTATGGGAGTCAAACGATGCTAAAGTTAAGGAGGTTTTTGCTCCTTTTCTGCTAAGTTACTACGATCTTCCACCGCTGGAAAAACGCTGCTTTTTGTTTTGTTCGGTGTTTCCTCAAGACTTTGATCTACTGAGAGATGATCTAATTCAGATGTGGATGTCTCACGGTTATTTAGGCCGAGGAGTAGATTCGTGGAAACTAGGTCGAGATTGTTTTGAGAATTTGTCTATGCGGTCATTTTTTCAAGAAATCAAAGAGGATGAATATTTTGGAGGCGTTGAGTGCAAAATGCATGACATAGTTCATGATTTTGCCCATTTTTTGACTGGCGATGAATACGTTTATATGGAAGTTGACAAAGACAGAAAGGAGAAGAAGGCGGTGGTGGTAGAAGAAAACACTCATCACTTGACTCTCAATGGGTGTTTTCCTAATTCATTAGGAAATGCGAGCAATTTGCGCACGCTTTTCTCCCTACCAAGATGGGATGGAGGCCTCGAAGAAGAGATGTTAGTGTTTTCTCAACTTACATGTCTTCGGACTTTGAGTTTGGAGCGTTGCGGGTTGGAACAATTATCAGAGGATATTGGTCTATTGAAACACTTGAGATATCTAGACTTATCGAGGAATGAGGAGTTGGAAGAATTGCCGAAGAAACTATTCGACCTCTGTAATCTGGAGACCTTGAAACTCCGTGGTTGCTGGAGACTTAAAGCACTACCAGAGTGCATCTCAAAACTAGTCAGCCTAAAACATCTCTACATACGGGGGTGTTGGGGGTTAGATGGGCTTCCGAAAGGGTTAGGAAAATTAAGTGGTTTGCAAAGTCTAGACATGATAGTGGTGCCCAAGGAGAGGGGATCCTATCTACACATTGGAGATCTGAAACACATTCAGTATCGAGGGCGTCTAACCATCCAAGGGTGTGGAAATGTAGCGTTGACAGTGGATGATGTCGCGAAGCTGAACCTCAATGGCAAACCGCATGTGCTTACCTTGGAGTTGCGCTTCAGATCCGATTCTGAGTTTGTAGATAGCAGCAATCACAACGACACCGAAATCCTGAGTTCCATTCATCCACATCCCAATTTGAAAAAACTGTTCATAAATAATTACGTGGGTCTCACCGCGTGGCCCGCTTGGATGATGTCTCTTTCCAATCTCACCCGTCTTACCTTGCTAGAATTCAATAATTGCGAGACTTTACCTCCGCTTGGGAAATTGCCTTCACTTAAGGAACTAGTACTATGTGAATTTCCCAAGATGTGTACGGTAGGTGAAGAATTCCTAGGAATCACTGTAGCCGATCGAGAGGTCATTTCATTTCCGAAATTGGAAGAGCTTTCTTTATTTGATCATTCGCAGTGGAGAGTGTGGGAAGGATGTTGCACAAAGACGACAACAAAAATCATGCCATGTCTATGCACCTTGCACATTTTTAATTGTGAAAGCCTTGAAACACTACCAGAGTTTCTGAAAATGACGCCACTGCAAGAGCTGTTCATCTATGGATCCCGCACCTTGCAAAGGCACTGCGAGAAAGAGGTCGGGAAGGAATGGCACAAGATTTCGCATGTCCCCAACATCCGCTTCGATGAAAAACACGTGCAGAAAGATGGTGTTTGGATTCAAATAGACGAGACGGAGTGAGAGAGCTTGGATCACAACAATCTATACACACGTCCCTGGTAAATTCATTTTTCCTCTGGAAGATTTCAAGATCCAATTTGAACTTTCTGGTAATTTCATTTCCTCCTTTTTTTCCCGAAAAAATTGAGATGTTTAGTATTATCATACAGATCAAACACTTGCATTAGCTTTTTTCCCTCTTGAAGATTTCAAGATCCAATTTGAAAAGAGCAAAAACATAATTTTTCTTCTCTTGTGATTCTCGCAATGAAGTTTTCTTTTGAACATGTGTATTCGATTTGATTTATGTAACCTTAGTTGATGATCATGATCATAGACCATAGCTGGATTTTCTAATATTTGATTTCCAGGTGACCATCGCTTATGAGGCTTTCAATTTAACTTCTCAAGTTCGAGAACATCGATTGGAACAAGATTAATGAAAAATGGGTATGAGAAGAGTGCTCATTTAAATCAACGTGCAATCAGTTACCCTTGTTCTATAAGCTAAATCCAATGCTTGATTATTGAAAAAACTTGCAGGAGAACAGTAGTGGACATGCAGCGATGGATTGCAAATAGTCTGATATTTAATCATGTTATGCAAAAATTCAATCAGTCTCGTACGTACGTTAAAGCCAAGCTTCTTCTTACTCACTACAATTTTCGGTTCAGTTGCCATTTATGAGCCGAGCCGAGCCGAGCCTTGCCTTGACTGTGTGGTATTTTTCTAATCTTTTTGTTTTGACTCTTTATTTTTACCTTACCTTTGTTTTGTTTTGGTTACTCTGTCATAAATTCATAATCCACTAATTTCATTGATATATATATATATAAAAATAAAAAATCATCAACCCTTGTTCATCTGGAGAACTACTTTGTTAATTTTTGAATGCACGCTATGTGTTTGAGAATTTGTTGTTAGCATTCAGTTTGATGTACTGTTCTTTTCCATTGTTGTTCTTGATTTGATGTGATCAATTATATCAGATTTTGCCTAGTCACTGATTGGAGTTTATTTCGGTGATACTCCTGATTGATTATCAGTAATTATTGATCTGTTGTTTCATAAGATAGTGGTACTAGTACGTACAGAGTAGAGAGGTGATACTTCCAATGGCCGAGAAGAAGTCGGAGCGGCGATTCGCTGCTGTGAAAAAAGCAGAGCTCGATCTTAGCCACAATAAACTCACGCACACCCATTCCAAACCTTCTTCCCTCAGAAAAGGTCTCTCTCTCTCTCTCTCTCTCTCTCTCTCTCTCTCTCTCTCTCTCTCTCTCTCTCTCTCTCCTGTAAAGACTGAGGCTTGATGTTCTTCTTTTATGACTAAAGTTTGAATCTTGAGATTTTTGGTTGATATACGGTTGGTTTTGGTGTAGAGCTCCGATGGGAAAGAGACTAAAGTCGATAACTTTTTGGACCAAATATTTCAAAACGTGGATGCGGGTCAGAAATACACGCAAGGGTCGAGAAGCTTAAAGATTGACAATCAGGTCCTACGCGATAATTACGCTCAGGGACGGAGTGTCTCCACTGGTTCTCGTCTTAGGGCTCTGCAGATTCGCTCCAAGCGCTCCGAGGAGCACATGTCCATGAAACAAACAAGAACAACGGGGCGTTGTATTTTCCCAAGGAGTTTCACAAGTGAGTTCAACAAACTTGTTTTTCGGTTTTGCGCGATCTTGGTTTTTTGAATTGTTCTCTTTTGTTCCTTTATTAATCATTGTCGCAATATGTGAATCGGACCGCAGATACAAATTGTTCTTGCTCATGCATGAACACTTGAAAAATATGATGGCACAACATCTGAAAATGAATTGGTAAATTCACATACAAAGTTGTCGCCTTTGGTTTTCCTTGATGTGATCGTAGTTCTGTTGAACTTAACGTAATAAATCAGCTTGCTCAACATTTTTTGGACATAGACTTACACGGGTCTCACCGCGTATCCCACTTGGATGATGTCTCTTTCCAATCTCACCTTTCTTTAATTAGATGGATTCGTGAATTGGAACGAGATTAATAAATATTGGGTATGATAAGAGTGACTCATTGATATCAATTTGCAATCAGTTTCCCTTGTTCTGTAAGCTCAATCCAATTCATGATTGTTGAAATTACTTGCAGGAGAACAGTGCTGAACATGCAGCGATGGATTGCAAATAGTCTTAAGGTTTATTTTGTAACGAGAGAGGAAAGTTTAAATCTTGTGATTTGTATTTGTTTAAACTGATATGTAACAATGGATCAATTGCCACACTTTCAACTTATAGTAAATTAAGGTCCCTGTTTATATTACGAGATGATGTATGTGCAAGAAATGACGAGTATTCAATTGAAGACGTCGAAGGTCTTCTTTTTCCATAAGATTCAATACTTTTTATTTTCTGTGGTTTGGAAGTAGTTTCATCAATAGAATTAGCCACTGGATTGCACTGTGGTTATTTTATTTTCTGCTTGTGAGTATTTTATCAAGGTAACAGATTGCCTCTTTGTATGGTGCTCTGAGGTTCTCTTGTGTCTCGTTTTATTGGGTCCTCAAAAAGGCTTTTTTGCCTCGGTATAGATAAAGGTTTTTGTTTCTTAAAAAAAAAAAAAAACAAATCCCCAAGCTGATCACAATCATCATCTAAACTACTCTAAATATCAATCACAAAAATTGCATAATTTTTAGCAAAAATTATCCCTCAGTTTTTTTTTTTTTTTTTTAGCATACTTTTGGTTGTCTAGGGCTTCCAGGCATTTTGTAACACTGAATTAAAAATTGCAGTAAGGAAGAAGAGACTTGGCTTTACTAAGCGAGAGTGGTGTAAATAATCCCTCTGGTTTTTTTTTTTTTTTTTTTTTTTTTTTTCGAAACAATAATCCCTCAGTTTTAATCAGTCTCCTACGTTAAAAGCCAAGCTTCTTCTTCGTTACTGCAATTTTTAGTTCAGCCCTTTTCTTCCTTCCCCAATTCCCGAGAAAATCCGAGCTGTTTTCCGAGTCTTTGGCATTTTTTTAGCCGAGCCGAGCCTTGCCTAGCCTATCTGGTTATCGACGGATATGATGAGTTGCAGAGAATAGAAGAAAAATGCAGAAACTGCAACAACTTCCGTATAATTCTGGACAAAGCCCTTCCTTGCTCTCTAAAATCTCTGATTATCGACGGATGTGATGAGTTGCAGAGAATAGAAAAAAAAGGGCTTCCATCATCTCTCTTGACATTGGGGATCTACAGGTGCCCAAATTTGACGACAATTCCGACCAAACATCATCATTGGGGTAACATCATGGGGTAACATCATCATTGTTTGGTTATGATACTTTTTAGTGGTTGCGTAGCTTATTTCGTTTATCAAGTTTATACCAAGGATCGACATCCCGGGGGTTCCGGCCGGGATCCCTTGAACCGGAGGGGACCGGGACGGTTCTTGCAAAAACCGGTCCCGTGAACTGAACCCGGTTGAATCCCGGCCAGATCCCTCTAATCCAGCTGAATCCCGGTGTTTCTGGTGTGCGTCCCGCCGGATCTCGCTCAGTAGAAACCATTTTTGTCTAGATCCCGGGGAACCCGGGAGGTATCATCTAGATCCCGGGGAACCTGAGAGGTATCATCCGAGTTTTTCATTTTTTAGGATTTTTTTTCAATTTTTTCTTATGAATTGATGATTATTGTGATGATATTATTGAATTTTAATTAATTTCGAGATTAGTTGATTATTGTCATGATAAAGTTGAATTAAAATGTTGATTACAATTAATTTGATGATTATTGTGATGGTTATGTTGATTTTTGTCATATGAATTGATGATTATTGTGATGATATTGTATTTTGTTTAAGAATTCAGTTTATGTTTGGTATAAACCTTTGTTTGAAGTTTGAACTATGAAAACTATTTTTATTATTGTAAAATATTTATCTGAATCCCCATCGGGTTCCTACATTTTTTGTCGGGTTCCTCTCCGGTAAATGGGTTCCTACCGGTACCGGTTTTTTTTTTTTTTTTTTTTTTCCTTGAATCCCCCTCGGTTTCCTCTTCGGTAAGCGGTATCCCCCAAAATTGAGGTCCCGGAACGATAACGGTAACGGTACGGCGAACCTTGGTTTATACATCTCTTTATTATTATTTTTTTTAAGAAAGGAACATCTCTTTATTATTTATTCTTGTTTTGTTATAGCGTAGCGTAGTTTTTTTAATATTAAAAATAAATAAAACTCATATATACACATGCGAATATATTTTTGCAGCCTACAATTTAGCCTCTCACTTCGTCCTCCTCTCCGTGATCTGCCACGAAGAACAGCCTCGTCGCCGGGAAAAACTCCGGCGCCTCTCACTTCGTCCTCCTCTCCGCGATCTGCGTCCAAAGGTCCCGATCAAAATCATGGACTCCGCGAAGAACAGTTTTTTTTTTTTTTTGTTGCTCACATTAATAGTATGTTCGTGTAAATAGAAAACATATTTACAGTATATTCGTGTAAATACGAAGTATATTTACAGTATATTCATTGTAAATACAAAGCATATTTACAGTATTCGTGTAAATAAACTGAAAAAAATTCTGGAAATATTTTGGGCACGAAAATTACAGGAAATTATGAATATATGGAAGACAAAATAATATCAATAAATAAAGAATATATTTACAGATTTTATCCATAATGAATTGCCACGAAAATAGAAACTAATTACCTAAAGTCAACGTTGAAAACTTCCAAATACATAACAATAAATGGGTTGAGAACTTTCAAAATCTGCTGGAAAATTCAAATTTCAAATTTGAAAACTTCCCTATTCGGTTTTAATATTTGATTCGAAATATAAAAAAAAAAACTGCCTAATTAAAATAGCGTAAGGGCAAAAATGTAAAATTAATTCAATTAATAAGCTGCCACGTAAGCAATATGGCTATTTACAGGAAATTAACGAAAGGTTGGCTAACACCTAATTGCTAGTGTTTAAGATGGCTATGCAGCCAATTATTTGTTTTTTTTTGCTGTCGTAAATGCGGTCTAGCTTCTTAGCCACAGCAAACTCACGGTCACCCATTCCAAACCTTCCTCTCTCTCTCTCTCTCTCTCTCTCTCTCTCTCTCTCTCAAGACTAGACTTAGAATCGTCATCAGACATATGTTGAGCGTCGTAGCAGTGGAGGATCAAAGCGCGTTGTCTAGAGACCTCGAAATCTCTCTTTTGGAAATCAGTAGTTTCTGTTTTAAATCGCAATATCACTTCTTTTGCTGTTTTTTTTTGTTTGGTTTGACTATTAACTACAGTCCATGTTGTCAACAAAATTTGTTTTTGGTTTTTCTTTTATGTCATAGGAAAATTCTTAGAGGGCACACGAAAACTTTTTATTAAGAAGTTGTGAAATCAACAGTTACAACATTGAGAATACTAGGGAAAAAAAAAGTTATATGAAACAAATAGTTATAGCTAAAAGAAAAACCGTCACACGCTAGAATATGAGTAGCATAAGACTCTTTAAAGGTTGTGGCATATTGGTGTCACCATTTCATAGAACGACAAAAATGACATCGTTAGTGCACATGGTATCTCGGGTCGTCTCTTGCAACATCGTGTGCGCTTTTGATCCATAAACAACATAATATTTTCAATTTATACTATTACCATCCTAACACTACTACAAATTAACATATTAGGTGCGACATGTCGCACCTAAATGTCGCACCTAAGTGTCGCACCTAAGCACATATTAGGTGCGACATGTCGCACCACCAGAAAGTCCTCCAAGCGACTAAAAATTTCGCTGATGATTAGTGCTATCCGGTGCGACATTGTCGCACCCAATATGAAAATGTCGCACCTGATACTATTGGGTGCGACAAATGTCGCACCTAATACCATTAGATGCGACATATGTCGCACCTAATGGGTTAAAAAAATTTAAAACGGTCAGAAATTCCCCCCGAAAATTTTTGGTTCTGGAATTTCACATTAGGTGCGACATGTCGCACCAGAAAGTCCTCCAAGCGACTAAAAATTATACTTATAGCATTTCATTAATTAGAATAACTATAGTTTTGTAAAATAAACTAATGAACTTATACTATGACCATCCTAAAAACACTTAACAATTAAAGCTTTTTAGATCATTATTTTATCTAAATTATACTTTTTAAATTTAATTTTAGTTTTTATATGTGTTTAAAGATACTCAGGTGTTGAATTATATTTTTTAAATGAATTTGTTTCGAAAAGACTAAAAAAAAGCTACTAAATCGATATGTTAGAGACCAAAATGCTCTAAATAAATATTTAAGGACCGAAACAGCAGAATCATAAAAATTAAAAGACCATTAACGCTAAAAACCTCTAAATAATTTTAAGAAGTAAAGTGGTCCTAAAGACTGTTTTAAATATCATCGGTAACCAACGATATCAAGCTGATATATCCAAAAATGGGGACTTTCGGTATTTAAATGGTTATAACAGCCTAAATACCGACACCATTGTAAAAAAAAAGAAGGTCATTTGCGTGTATCTGTTTGTGACAACTTCATAAACAACTTGTTTAAAGATGGTAACTCCCTAAATGCCTCAAATTTTATAAAATTCTATATATACCCTATTTATTTTTGAACTACTAATAAAAATTTAAATAACAAATAAATAAAAATATCTCATTTATATATGCAAGTGTGTATACATCATTTATACAATGGTATACATCATATAAATGTATATGGTATAAAAATAATTTTTTATTTTAATTATACAAATTTTTTGAACATATAGAATTTAGATTTCCTTGAACACACACATATACATATATATATATATATATATATTGTGTTTTTATAATTATGTTTTGTTATAGAATATTTGTCGATATATCCGTCGGTAATCGATATATCATCGATATATCACCGATATAATCTATAGTCAGTATTAAAATTGTTATAGAATATCTGTCGATATATCCGTCGATACTCGATATATTTATAAAATCAAAACTTCGGTATGGGTAGCGGTATCGATATTTTAAACCTCGGTCCTAAACTGTTTTTTGCAGGATTAGTCCCTCCTGTCCCGAGATTGTTTTAGGCAAAATTAGTCTATTCCCCAAATTTGTTTCCCAAAAGAAGAACGTGTGAGAAAGAGCCTAGTTTTCAGGAAGATCGAGGCTCGCCGGAGATTGACCGGTGGCCTCTCACTTCGTCAGAGAGTGACGGTAACGCTCTTCTGATATTCACTCTCATAATCTTTAATGCACCAAAGCTCTCTCGCCTTAGGGTTTAGATAGCACACCATGTGTTTGCGAATATAACAACCGTAATAATTAAATGCGTTTTCATTTTCACTTGATGTTGGTTCGTTTCTAGCTATATATTGAAAATTATATATATATTGAAAATTTAGTTACATGCATTTTTTTTTAATGTTACTCCGTTTTCCTAGTAGGCATTTTTTTTTTTTTGCTAGTTGTCTGTCTTTGAATTCATCTCTGTTTTCTTCTTTTCAATTCAGGTTTGTGAAGACTCTAACAGGCAGCTATGGAGAGTTGAAGAAATTCAAGACCTTGCTCGGCCAAACCACAGAAGAGTGATGAAACAACTCAAATTTCTGGCATGTCCCTAACAGATCTTCCTTCAACCATACTCATCGAGATATTTCTGAAACTTCCGACGAATAGCATCGTTCTCTAATCTCCGGTCGTGAATTCGTCAAGATCCACTCGGCACAAGCAAAGGATTTCACGTTGATCCGCGACATTGACCAATCCAAATTCTCGAGAAGCTTTTACTTGATAGAGGACGATGATCACGTGTCGGGTTATTGCCGATGCAATGCCCGCAAAAACGACGAAAAGTGCGAACATTGCGAAGTCAGCGCACCGGTGGATATTTCCAAATCAAAACTTTCGGACGATTGGTCTTCTTTTAAACCATAGAATTTTCAGCTGTTATACGTAAACAAAGAAGCGGTGGTGATGTTCAGTCATCTTAATGGGTAAAAATTTATTTACTATGATCGGTTAAAAGGCCCGAGATTCAACGGCTCAGTTTCAGTGGCTGTACATCCGACTCAGGTGTTACACTCCAAGCTGTTGCTTACACTCCAAGCTTCATTCCCCTCAAGGATTTTGTGGGGCCGGGAAAAGTTGAACACCTTAATATCAATTCAAGGTATGGAATTTTTTTTTTCTATACACTTATTGCATATGTGACTTGCATTGCTGTTTATCATATCGGTATTCGATGATCGTTTTGAAACTTTTAATTTTACCTGCCACTAATAAATTATTTCTTTTCTCTATTATACATATATTTGTGTCAACACTAGAACTGTTCGAGTGTAAGGCTTCATATTGAGTCGATATACTTGTCCTATTCACCTATAAGATCGATCTGTCATTTGAAAGTTTAGAGCTTTGTTTGGCTTGCATGTTAAAAGAATAGTCATTAAAGCTTATTCAGATTAAGTCATACTTGACTGTTTCTTAATCAACAAATAAAAGGTCCGTTTGTATTTTTGGGGTCTGATCTCGGTTCTTCCGCAGATCTTTCTCTTGTAAAGAAGCTTTTGCCTTTAGCAATATAAAGCGTTCTTGTTTCAAAAAAAAAAAAAAAAGCTTATTATGATCGATATTTTAAATCATTGTATTACCCTCTGGTTATTATCTTCTTGTAACGATTTTAAAGTGTAGTCTTTAGAGGACTTGGCTAGGGACTGGTCTAGGGGCTTTGTAATTTTCCTCTTCTCGATTTTTTTCGTTTTCGGGTTTGGCTTTTGGGTTGTGGGGTTGCGTGGTAGTTTCAGCATTTGCTCCGTCCTTTTGCCTTTCTCGTTGACATGCTTTGTAATCTTGTTACGGCTTTTCCGTTTTTAATATAAAGACCTGCTGTTTCTTTAATTAAAAGAAGAAAAAAAAAAGCGAACTATTTGATTACACGAAGAATATTCATCGGTTATTAACACCCAAATAAAACTTGTTAATTAGAAATACGAGATAATAGATATATCATAAAGTCTCTTTCTACTGATATTGCTCAAACTTTTGATTTAGGTGTGGAAAGCTAAAGCTCTTAGAAGAAACCCGTCAACTTCTGTTTTGAAAAGCAAAGCGCGCAGTGACCTTGAAATCTCTCATTTTGAAATAAGTAGTTTTAGATCGCAACATCATTTTCCATTTCTCGACTCGGAAATGTTTTCCATGTTGTCGACATATGTACTGAAATGGAACCACTTGTTTATTTATGGATGTTTGGCATATGAACTGTTCAGAGTACTGACGGTTATCGCGAGCCTTTTACATAAATGATCAACATATGAATTTCAACTGGCTAAAGAATTTCGATTGTGTGTGTTTTGAAAGGTAAAGAAGTCATCGGAATTGGAAGATAATTGAAGGGATGACAATGGGCTTCTCTCGATGCAGAGCTTAGAAATTTTAATTATGCAGAGCTTTGGAATTAGGCATATAAAGCACGGCTATGCACATTTATTAGTGTGGTTTCATTTCATTGCATATATTTTATTTGATGCTAGAGCGGATCAGGGCTCTTTAGGCCTATCTGCTAAATAATAAAGAAAAACATGTACGACTATTAATAAAGAAAACGAGGTATTTTAAACCGTACATGTAAATTATTTTCTTCTATACATGTCTCTTTTTTGCAGCGATTTAACTCCAAATGAATGTTTGTCACACGCAGGTTAGAAATAAAGTACAAAAGCTTAAGCAGACTAGAGATTACTCGTTTCTGTTGTCGGACGAAGCCGAGCTTCCAGCCCCCACTCCAAAGCCGGCTCCGCATCGGAATATGTGTGCTTCAGGTTCCGGTATATTACTCTCCGTCCCGTCTTTCTCCGCTTATGTATCTCGAGACATTCTATTTTTATAGAATGAAAACTTATACAGGTTTTTTGGTGATGTTGAAGATTCAAGACCTGCTTCGGCCCCGGTGACGAAGAGTAAGCAAGGCGGCCCTGTAAACGGCGCAAGGCATGCCAACGGTTTTAACGGAGAAAGAAGACCGAGTTCTTCAAACGGACATGTGAACCCAAAACCAGGGCTCAATAACCATAGATTGCCTTCAACGAGTAGGCCCGATTCAAGGCAGTCAGACTCAAGACGGCCTCACAGTAGCAACGGAACGGGGCCTGGTCGGCCTCTCAGGCCCAATGGAGGTCTCCCCTCAAAGGCTTCTTCTTCGTCGTCGGTTTCAAGGAGCTCCGTCCCCAATAAGAGGCCTCAACCACCACCAGCTTCGAAATCGCAGCCTCCTTCGAGACCGAAACTTGCTTCTCAGTCTCGCCCTTCTTCACAGTCGCAATCAAAGTCAAAGTCGCAACATTCTTTGAACTCGCGGCAACCACCACCTTCGGCCTCGAGACAGCATTTGGAGCAGCGCAGGGAATATCAGGGATCGAATAAGCCCAAAATGATCCCTAAACCACAAGGTGGTGGACTTTCGAGACCTCCTCAGGTATTTTTTTTTTTTTATGGGAAATTCCTCATAAACTGATTTTTTGTTTAATGCTAGTTTGACGAATATCAACTTCTAAAAATCTCCACAGCTACAAGTTAAAAAAAAAAAAAAATCAAACTGTAAACAATTCCCCTTTTTTTTTAAATGAGACATCAAACGGTAAAAAAATGCTAAATTAAAGTTACAGTAAAAACAGAAAAAAAAAACATTAAGGAAAATAGCTGTAGATTTTGAGAAACCAATTCAAACTGTAGACAATCCATAATGCACGGGATGAATTTTGTTTGTTTTTTTGATAGATATTTGTAGAATAAGTTTTGTAAAGTTGTAATTTTTTTTCGATTTTTTATTTATTGCTTTCTCTTGTCTCCGATTTTTTCATAATGATAATGTCACGAAATCAGCAGGCAAACAGGCCTCCATTGAAGCAAAATCTGTCACGACATAGATCTGGATCTCCCGTTGAGCGGCCAAAGAAAAAGCCGAAGCGACGGTACTCTGACGGGGAAGACGATGGCGAAAATGCCATTAGTATGATCAGACAGATGTTCCGGTAAAACTTCGAGTTCTTCACTACTGTGGTCGGTCGTTGATTGTTAAGATCGATCTCGAGCTGTGAATAATGATTTGGACAACTTTTCAGGTACAACCCCAATAAGTTTGCCGACCGCGATGATGATCTTAGTGACATGGAGGCCAACTTTCACGACATCATGAGAGAGGAAAAGAGAAGGTGATTCCTTTCTTTCTAAATCCTAAAATTCCATTATTTTCTCGACTTTTTAGGATAATTAGCCTCTGAACCATTATGCGAGTGGGCATTTTGGTCCCCATATCTAATTTTATTCGAAATATAATCCTTGAACTATTGGTTCTGTTGCATTTAGCCATTTAAATAAAATAAAAAATAATTATCGACACGTTTTGTTTCTGTTTAAAACATAGCTAAATTTACTTGCTCTCTTATTATTATATTACGATACAAAACTGACCACGGCTTCCCTTCTTTCCACTAAAAATATTAGAATTTCGCCAAAATAAAATTAGCTTAGGATCAAAATAACCACTTTAATAGTTTATGGTCTTATTTTAGCTTTTATATAAAAAAAACCCTACTTTTTTTTTTGTTGCAAAATTTGGTGGTATTGAGATGAATTTGGATGATGAAGTGGTGTGTGAATGCAGTGAGAGAGCCGGAAGAGCAGAGGACGAGGAGCAACTTCGTCTGATTCAAGAAGAAGAGAAAAGGGAACGCTTGGCCAAGATGAAAAAACAGAGGAGACATTAGAAGAAGACTCTAATCTTAGTTTTGACACATTTAGGATTTTATATCTCAGATTTGTTTTGTTTTTTAATTTGGGTCCTTATTATTTTTGACTGGTAAGTTATAAGTGGTCGTTGCTCTTTGTCACATAAAGCCCACCAAATTTGTTGTTTTTGTTAGTTGGAAATTCATGGTTTACCAACCTCTTGCAAATATAATGTGATATATGAGGTGTATTTTACTATTTTTTTAAAAGAGAATGAAATATTTCTTATCTCTTCTAGTTCAAACTTTGGGCTAAAACATAATGTAAAGTAATAAAGCTCCTCGAGATTGGACGGCTGAGATTTAATAGTGACTTGGAAAAATGGACAAGACAAGAAAAAGAGATAAAAGTAAAATTTGTTTGCGAAAAAAATTTAGATAAATTAATAAGTCATCTTTTTACAGTGTAAGGAAGAAGATGAACGAGAGAAGAAAAGGCTTTTCTCATTAAGTCTGAATGAAAAGAAAATACAGAGTATTTATATTGTTCTAGTAACCAATTAGATTGCTGAGGCTATAACAGAATTGCCACGTCAGCTTATTGTATGAAAATATCTAAGTTAGGAATAAAAGAGGAAAAAAACGACAGAGAATGAAGGTTCATAAGGAATGTGTGTCGTAATACTCCCCCTCAAGATGGAGAGTAGATATTATGTACTCCCATCTTGCGAAGAAGAAGGTGAAACTGAGAAGGATGCAGGGCCTTTGTGAGAATATCCGCGAGCTGTGAAGATGAAGGAACATGAAAAGTTTTCAGAACACCAGCCTGAATCTTTTCTCTGATGAGGTGGCAATCAATTTCGATGTGTTTCGTGCGCTCGTGGTAGACGGGGTTGGCGGCAATGTGGAGGGCAGCCTGGTTGTCGCAGTAGAGCATAGCTGGGTTAGGGTGCGGAAGGTGAAGCTCTCAAAGAAGGGCGAGGAGCCACGTGAGTTCACAGCTAGCGTTGGCCATACAACGGTACTCGGCCTCGGCGGAGGATCGAGACACGGTGGATTGCTTCTTCGACTTCCAAGAGAGGAGAGAAGAGCCGAGGAAAACGCAGAAGCCGGAGATCGATCGGCGAGAGTCGGGGCATTGAGCCCAATCAGAATCTGCGAAAGCTCGCAAGTGAAGATCATTCTGAGAGGGAAAAAGTAAACCCTGTCCAGGAGCTTTCTTGATATACTGCAGGATTCGAGTAACAGCGTGGAGATGAGGAACTCGAGGTTCAGCCAGGAATTGACTAAGCCGATTAACAGAGTAACTCAGATCAGGGCGAGTGATGGTGAGGTATTGGAGCTTCCCAATGAGTCTGCGATAACTGGTTGGGTCTGGAAGCAAATCTCCAACATCTTTGGAGAGCTTGAGATTCGGAGTCATGGGAACGGACGCAGGTTTGCTTGCCAGGTGACCAGTCTCCGAGAGAAGCTCAAGGGCATATTTCCGCTGGCAGATCGAGATCCCTTCTTTCGAGCGGGCAACCTCGATGCCCAAGAAGAAACGAAGAGGGCCAAGATCCTTGATCTTGAAATGTCGATGGAGAGAGGACTTGAGGACATCGACCGCAGAATTATCATTACTCGCAATGATAATGTCGTCCACATAGACTAATAAGATGATCAAACTGGTTCCATGTTGCTTAATGAAGAGAGAGTGGTCACAATGAGATTTGCAGAAACCATAAGAGAGAAGCGCAGAGGAGAATTTCTTGAACCATTGTCGCGACGCTTGCTTTAAACCGTAGAGCGATTTGTGGAGCCGACAAACTTGAGGAGATGAAGACTCCCCCTGAACCGGTGTATATCCAGGCGGCAATTGCATATACACTTCTTCATCTAAGTCGCCGTGAAGGAAAGCGTTTGCAACGTCCAACTGCGTCAACGACCAGCCTCGAACAGCAGCGAGAGAGAGAAGAACTTTGATAGTAACAGACTTCGCCACCGGGGAGAACGTGTCGAAGTAGTCTATACCCTCTTGTTGGGTGTAGCCTTTAGCAACCAACCGGGCTTTGTGGCGTTCAATCGAGCCATCGGAATTGAACTTCAGCTTATACACCCATTTACAACCAATTGGGTGTTTACCCGGAGGTAAAGAACACAAGGACCAAGTGTTATTATCCTCCAAAGCTTGTAACTCACTAGCCATTGCTCGTCGCCAAACCTCACACTTAGAAGCAGCAGGATAATCAGGTGGTTCAACATGGGAACTAATGGATAGGGTAAATGCGCGATAGGGATCAGAGAGTTGGCTGTAACTAACAAAGGAACAAATGGGGTATAGGGAGGCTGAGATGTTATCAGGTGAAGACTTTGAGAGGGTGAGAGAGCAATGATAGTCACGAAGGTAAGAAGGAGCATTACGAACCCGGGATGGGCGAGGTGGGGTGAGGTTGGGGTGTTCAGCCGCTGAGGTGGCTGGTGAGGGAAGGTGCGAAATAGGTTGTGATGGTGCTGAATGTGGTGAATCGGGTGCCAAGGGACAAGGTAGAACCCTATTGTCAAATATTGAAGGCTCAGGCGGGGATGGATTGTGGTTAAGAAAAGGAAAAATGGATTCGTGGAAAACAACATTTCGGCTGATGTATATTCTATGGCTCTCAAGGTCGAGGAGTTTGTACCCTTTGATCCCAGGTGGATAACCAAGAAAGACGGAGGCGCGAGCACGGGGAGAGAATTTGTGGCGATGGCTGGGCAAGGTAGAACCGTAACAGAGACACCCAAAGACACGGAGGTGAGAGTACGAGGGTTTTTTGTGTGTGAGGACTTCGAAAGGGGTTTTATGCGAGAGCAAAGGTGACGGGGTACGGTTGATAATGTACACAGCAGTGAGTACACAATCACCCCAGTAGCAAAGAGGGACATTAGACTGAAAAAGAAGGGCTCGAGCGACATTGAGGAGATGTTGGTGTTTGCGTTCGACTACGGAGTTTTGCTCAGGGGTTTCGACACATGAATGGAAGGGAATCACACCATTTTCTTGGTAAAAATCAGTGAATTTGAGTTCGGGGGCATTGTCTGAACGGACTGACTTGATTTTTATGTGGAATTGGGTGAAAATGAGTTTAAAAAAACTGGGAAAAATAGTGAGAACATCAGACTTGCTTTTAAGTAGGTAAACCCAAGTAGTGCGGGTGCAATCGTCGACGATGGTGAGAAAATAACGATGGCCCCCTGGAGTGTGGACGTGAAATGGCCCCCAGATATCAATATGAATGAGGTCAAATGGTGATTCAGACAGGTTATTGTGAGAGACAAAAGGTAAACGGCGCTGTTTTGACAAATGACATGTTTTACAATGAGGATTTAAACCAGAAACAGAGCCGTGGATATTCAAATCGTTTGATAAAATTTTGAGTTTTACAGGAGAAGGATGTCCGAGTCGAGAATGCCAAACATCCGGCTTGGAAACAGCAAAACAAGAAATAAAATTACAAGAACTGTTTGTAGGCTCTAAGACATATAGGTTGTGCTCTCGTTTACCCCTCCCAATCGTCCAGTCCCGAGTAAGGTCCTGAATGACACAAGTATCAGCTAAGAATTTGACATAGCAATTGATATCTCGAGTAAGAGTACTAATGCTTAGCAGGTTGAAAGAAAAGGTTGGGGCATGTAAAACATTCTGCAAAATAAGGTTTGGGGTGACAGGGACAGACCCTATGTGGCTGACAGGAACCGTATGACCATTTGGGAGACTAATGGAGACATTGCTAATGGGTTCATAAGTGGAGAAAAGGGTGAGGTTCGAACAGATATGATGAGTTGCACCGGTATCTATGATCCACATGTAAGATAGGGATAGAAGGATGGATGTACCGTTCAAAGTGTGAGATGTGGCAGCAGAGGCAGACGGCGGTGAGTTATTTTGCAGTGGAGATTGCAGCTGTGAGCTGAGGAACGAGATGAGCTGCTGTACTTGATCTGTGCTTAGGGAGACGGATGGTTGCAGTGGAGAAGAAGTCGGGGGTGCTGGTTGAATCCCAGTGGATTGAAGTGAGCTCACGAGGTTTGAGGCTGCTGAATAGCCTTGCTGAGGTGCCTTGGTCTTGGATTTGAACTGAAATCCGGGTGGAAACCCATGGAGTTTGAAACATTTCTCAGCTGTGTGCCCAAGAACTCCACAGTGAGAGCAGGTTGGGCGTTTCCCTTTGTTGAACTGGGCAGCCAAGGCAGTTGCCGGGGCCTTCGTGGGAGTAGAGAGTGTGTTGACGTTGAAGGCAGCTGTCTCCGGTGCACCTCCGAGAACGCTTACCCCCAATCCTCGCTGCCTCTCTTCTTGCACCACAAGGCTGAACACCTTAGCAACTTGAGGGAGTGGTTCAATCATCAAGATCTGGCCACGAATGCCTGAATACGAATCATTCAGACCCATAAGGAATTGCATCACCGTCTCTTGTTCTTGGTACTCGATCCATGCCTTCATGCCTCCACATGAGCAGATCGGGGCAGGTTGATAATTCTTCAGCTCGTCCCACAGTATTTTCAGCTTCGTATAGTATGTGTTGACGTCGAGGGAACCTTGAGACAGCCCATTCAGCTGTTGCTTGATCTGAAATATCCTCGGAGCATTGCTTTGACGGAACCGATCATGAAGATCAACCCAGACAGCTCGAGCATAATCAAGATACAAGAGTGAATCTGCTATATCTTTTGACATAGAGTTCAAGATCCAGGAGGTTACCATGCTGTTGCAGCGAGATCCGGAGCTGTAGAGAGGATCTTCAGCTGCCAGAGTCGGAACAGACCCATCTACGAACCCGAGCTTGTTTTTGGCATTTAAGGCCATGGTCATCGCTCGACTCCAGGTGTTGTAGTTAGGGCCGGTGAGAATGTGAGAGACGAGAACCATTCCTGGATGATCTCCGCTGTGTAAGAAAAATGGGTTTGAGGAATCCATGGTCGCCGGTAATGGATTCTCGACAGAGGATGGAGAGGCTGGGCTGACTGGAGCAAAACGATTAGCGTTGTTGTTTTGTCCACCACGAGCCATGATGAAGAAAAGAAGGAGAAGAGCTCAGAGTGCAATGGAAGCTAAATGCTCTGATACCATTTTACAGTGTAAGGAAGAAGATGAACGAGAGAAGAAAAGGCTTTTCTCATTAAGTCTGAATGAAAAGAAAATACAGAGTATTTATATTGTTCTAGTAACCAATTAGATTGCTGAGGCTATAACAGAATTGCCACGTCAGCTTATTGTATGAAAATATCTAAGTTAGGAATAAAAGAGGAAAAAAACGACAGAGAATGAAGGTTCATAAGGAATGTGTGTCGTAATACATCTATTATGCACGTGAGATTAATAAAATTATAATATCTTAAAAGTAAAAAAGTTAGAGGATAAAAAGCAAGTGTTTTTTTTTTTTTTTTTTTTTTTTTTTAAATGATAACAAGCAAGTGTTGTTAATAAAGAGCATCACAAACCAGAGTAGAAGTGGAATGGACGTTAAGTTTATGATTCATTACCTGTTTTTTTGGGAGATTATTTACTATTGATATTCATAATGGCATATGCCGGGATGGATTTTTTTTTTTTTTTGAAGGCAGCTTTTAGCTGCAGTGGGGATTGAACCCACGACCTCCACATAAGATCCTAGTAGTACCGCTACTATCCTAGGTACCGCTGGCATATGCCGGGATGTGTATGTATATAATGCTACTTTTAGTTTCAGCAAAAATAATTGAAGCTGAAAGAAGTTTGGGATCTAGTGATTTCTATATCATTACTTTTAGTACAAAAATAAATTTAAACTTCAAAAATGATATAAAAAAAAAAAAAAAAAAAAAGTAACAATGAACTTAAATTCACACGAGTAATTTAATTTGCGAAGGCGAGAAAGAAGGAATCGAATTAAATTGAAGTTATGAAGGCTTGATTTCCTCTGCAAATGCAATTCAATGGAGTCCTCATTCCTCTCTCAAATCCACGATCAAGCCTCTTCATCGCTCCCGATCTCCTTCTCGCTTCTCGTGCTCTTTCAGGTTGGAAGGTCAAGGTCATGGAAACGCAGACATTTCTCAGGTACAGAATCGCTATATCTTGCTTACTTAATTCCCCTCTAATACCCATTTTTGACCGTTTTCAATTCTCGCTTTTTAAAGTCCATGAATGGCGGGGATAATAAACAGGCCGAGATTTGGCAATACTTCAAAGAAGCTCAGCAGAGTAAGTCCCTCTGCAAATGGATCCGGAATTTGAGTACTCGATTTTTTTTTTTTTTTTTGTGTGTGTGTCGATTAATGGTGGTTTATTTGGTGTTGATTATTAGACATTATGTACTTGAACAAACAACGCGTAAAGGCCGTGGATGAGCTCAACAGAGTCAGTGAAGAGAACCACTCGCTTCGGGAAACTGTAAGCCGGCTTGAGGCCGAGAAAAAGCTAGCTCGTTTTGGGGAAGGTAACTTTTGCTCGGCCCTCGTTTTTGTTGAATAGATCTTAGTTTATTAATTCTGTGACTGCTCTATAATTTACAAAAAATTATAAGGTCGGTTTTGAGATATGTATAAAGCTAAATGTATAAGGTAACTTTTCAGGGAATTTTGATTTTTGTGGTGTCTGATGAGTCTCTTCCATTTATTTATCGGTTTGATCAAATGGTATACAATTTTTTTCTACACTTGGGCAATGTTGTTTGGCTGAATTGAGTTGAGTCTATGTAGAAAGTCAGACGCTGTGTTGGGAATTACTGCTTCGAATAGACTCGCTGGTTCTGACGGGAATGATTGGCAACTCCGAATCGTCCGATTTGAGGAGGCTGATCATGGATTGTAGAGTTGGTCTACACGATGTTTTTTCCGGCGTTCGTGAAGGGAACGATGTCGAGTTTCTAGAAGCACTCCGTCGGTTCTTGGACAGAAGCAAAAGGTACACACATTATTTTATTTATTTTCTAGATGTTTAATTGGATTTCGGACCCGGAGTTTCACATTCTTTTGCACATGAATGATTCTCTTTGGCATCAAATGATTTTAGAAAGTATCATATTTCATGGATGGAATTTTATAAATTAATGAACTAATATTATTGCCTTGATGAATCGTACGCTAGAATATCTCTTTTCATGCGTTCCTTCCCCGGTTCTATTAATAATTTTTATTTTTATTCTCGACCCAGAAATGCATTCCATGTTGTCCACATATGCACTGAAATGGAACCATTGGTTTCTGTTGGATGTTTGGGATCTTATGTGACGGGATTATCGCGAGCCTTGCAGAGAAAGGGTCATCTCGTGGAGGTTATATTACCCAAGTAATCAACATGATCTAGGATTATTTTATTCTATTTTTGATAGATTTTTTTTAAAATTTATTCCCAATGACTTTGCACTGGACATAGGTATGAGAGCCTGGACCTAGAAGCAGTTCAAGGGCTGCGTGAAATCGATGCGGATTCTTATTCATACTTTAATGGCCAATTACATGAGAACAGAATTTGGAATGGGTTGGTAGAGCTCATTTTTTTCTTCTCATGGGACATTGTAAGAAACTATGTTTTAAACACCTACTTTTTTTTTATTTGTTTTGTTTTTTGCAGTGTTGTTAGTGGTATCGGAGTTACTTTAATTGAACCACGGCTTTACTCTTCCTTCTTCGACCGTGAGCTGATATACGGCTACTCGGACGACTTCGAACGGTTAGAAATAAAACTATTTCGGGTTTATTCTTAGTTCCCTTAAGTCATTGATATTTTTCACGTCGATGATCACAATCATACCAACATTTTAACTTTTTATTGTCAAATTCGCCTTTTATGATTCTCAGATTTTCCTATTTTTCGCGTGCTTCTTTGGATTACATATTGAAATCCGGAAAACGGCCCGATGTATTACACATCCACAATTGGGAGACCGCTATCGCTGGACCACTCTTCTGGGATGTCTTTGAAAAGCAGGTTTACCTTTATTAACACAAATGAAGAACTAACGACTTGGATATCAGTTTTTTAGTACTTGTAACTTTAGATATCAGCTTTAAAAATGTTATGATTAAGCTTGTGAGCATTTGAAATGTTAGATGTGTAAAAGAGTGAAGAGCCGTAGATTAATAGATTGGACGATGAATCCATGAAGAGGTTTATTAGATCCGTTGCTCTCTTTAGTTAAAAAGTTACGGTCTGTGAATGTGATCAGGTTATACAATTACTTGACTAGTTCACGTGGAAATGCCAATAAAGACTTTAAGTGAGAATGAGCAACTATTTCTCTAGATCATCTTTCAGTTAATAATCCTATATGGAAATTTAAGTTCATGTAAAGGGTATTTATTTTTAATTTTTTTTTATGTCAGATTTTGACGTAAAGCTATTTTATTAGAGAAGCTCTCTCTCAGTTTTACTTCTGTTCCATATGCGATCTTCAATTCCAACAAATGATCCTTTTAGAAGTGTAATTTTTCTTCGACGATTGTTCGTTCCTTAATTAGTATTTTTTTTGTTTATTTATTACTGGGACTAGAAGGTACAAAAATATTGTTCACATGCCAGAACTTAAATCTACAGGCAAGAGCTGTTTCATTTCATGTCCCGCTTCATGTACTATCGGCATCCCCTTTGACCAATTTTCATACTTATAGTGTGTAGAGAAACCAGAAAAAATAGCATTATGCGGACTTGATCCTCGCAGTCTTCACCGAGCCGATCGTTTGCAAGACAGCGATAAAACTCATCTCGTCAACCTTTTAAAGGTAAAAATCACTTTCTTTTTAGTTATTATTATCTTTTTAATATAAAATCTTTGATTATAGTCACCTTGCTAGCTCTCTTATTTATAAGGCCGAAATATATAGTTTGGCCTGCAAGTTTCATCAGAAAAAGTCCAATTCATGCACCATTTCTATCTTGGGTGATCAAAACTGTATCAGAGAACACAGTATGCAGAACTTTGATACCACAGTTGATTGAAACATATATCTCTATATTGACGAGCAATTTCTTTTCTTTCCACAATGGTTCTCACGTTTTTATTTAATTGTTTTTAACGTTATTACATGCCAAGAGTTCTTTAGCCTCGTGTCATGTCTTGAGTTTTCCCGCGTGTACGTATTATAAGTTTTCAGGGTGGAATTGTGTATTCCAATAAAGTGGTGGTAATGTCGTCAATGCATTCGAAAAGCAAGATTATTCAGAGTCTTCTTAGCCATGGCTTGGAATCTACTTTGAATGCTAACAAGTAAGTTTATACATTTAAAGGCCAATCATTGAACTTGGTCTCAGAATCTTTAGATATATTGGTAAAGTTGTGTTGTACACTGCTATTGGACGACCAAACACTATTCATAGGAAAAAAGAATGAATCTTTTTAGGAAAAATGATTAAAGTGTTAACAAAACCATTAGTTGTTGGACTATATTACTCAAAATATTTAGTTTCTATATAATCGTGGAAATGTCATTTTATTGCAGAATCACGCCTTTTTTTGTTCTTCAGAAGATAGATAGGTATATATTAAAATATACTCAATGTTTCAGGGACAAGATTGTTGTTTCTCCTTTTGGATTTGAGAGCTCTACTTGGGATCCTTCCACAGACAACACTCTTCCGGAAAATTACACCGCGGATGACAGCACCGGGAAAGCCTCTTGCAAAATCACACTACAACACTACACGGGATTATCTGAAAACACCTCTAATATAGTTGTAAGAATTCTAGTTTATTCTTATTAGTATTGTTTAGCCTTTGTTTTTTTTTTAAGAACGGTTTTACTATTTGATAAATTGAAAACCATATACATCATGTTACATCTTTGGCGATATCATAAAGTCTGAATAAGAAGGGAGACGAGGCATTGTTATCATAAGAAGAAACACTTCTAAATTCGTGTTTTGTTGCTATAAATAAAGCTTTTGAGAACTTCGTTTAGATAATATATGTGACTTGTAACAGTTATTTTTACAATATTGAAATTTCTTTTTTGCTGGGCCACGGTTTTTCTCCGATTTTTGGAGTTCCCCACGCATATTCTTGTTTATAGTTATTGTTTATTTTTTTTACTCATCGACGTGTGTTACTGATTCTGTCTTAGGTCGGATGTATTCTCTCCGATGTTTCAGATGTTGATCTGGAAAATCTCAAGGCTGAAATTCAGAGTGCTATCATCAGAGGTGTTCAGGTTGTTACACACATTTTCCCCGTTGAAAAATAATACGCATCGCAGCTTAAATTTTTATTTCAAATCAATATCCAAACTTATGAGAAAAATTAAACTCATTTTTGCTACTGCCACCTTTTTTTTTTTTGCACCAAGAGTTACATTTTTTTTTTAGAAAAAAAACCTTGATTGGGAACTTTCTACTATATCAGTGACAGTAGTTGATGCTTTCTTTTTCTTCTGGAAAGTTTACATTAGTTTCAAATGCATATTAAATATTGGCCTGATTTTTCTTCTAATGATCACATAAAGATATGGGCTTTCGTATAATGAGTTGTGACACGTAAACGAAATTATTTTGTGGTTTTTTCCCTTACAGTTTATCATCATAGGTAATGAGAATTTGTCAAAAACAAACAAACGGTTTCAATCTTTCCAAGAAGAGCTTCAGGTACAAGCCGAACAGGCTCTTTTTTTTCCCCTGGTAATGAAAGCAAGCTTGATTGAAACATCAAAATGTACTTGATTTTATTTTCATTGCCTTTTCATGGGGTTTGTTTATCCAGATTTGTATTTCGAGCTGAATTAATTCCATTCGACTAAAAAATATACACGCAGGATGATAATGTACAATTTTGTCTCCAACATAACGAAGCGCTCTCTCATCTGATCTTTGCGGGATCAGACATTATCTTGTGCCAATCATATCACGACCCTGTTTCTCAAGCTCCGGTGAGTCTCTCTCTCTCTCTCTCTCTCTCTCTCTCTCTCTCTCTCATTAGTGATTATAAGGTAGAAACAGAACCATGTGATACTGAGTCTTGTGGCATAAAATATTTGCCTAGAGATTTTTATTAACCTTGTTGAATTAGACTCTTATAACTTATACCAAGACCCGAAGCAAAACCCGTTTACTAAGCTTGATTCTCTTGTGTAAATGTTTTCCTAGGAACCTTATTTGTCTATATATATATTCATTTTTATTTTTAAAACCGTTGAATAGCTTGCAATTTCATTTTTTTTTGTTTATGTTGATAATGTAGCTCAAGGCATTGAGATACGGAGCGGCTCCGCTGGTAATTAACTCCAGTAAAAGCATATTCCGGTATCTATCTCTCTTTCTCTCTCTCTCTCACTCGCGCCTGCTCACACACACACACACACCGAAAACAGTAATTGACTATATTGTTCTCTCTCATGTTTTTGTGAAGACCTTTCGTCGATCACGACAACTGGACCAATAAATTCTCTCGGTTTATAAGCTCTACATTCAGAGATATGTCGCTTAGCGAAGCTCTTGATGAAATTGTACGTCTTTCTTCACAGTTTTATGTTGAGTTTTCTTTTTATAAACTGTGATATAAGAAGTAAAGCTAAATAAATTCGATTGTGTGTTGTAAAAGGAAAAGAAGTCGGCGGAGTGGGATCAGAAGATAATCCAAGGGATGAGAATGGACTTCTCTTGGGACGCCGAGTGCTGTGACATCCATATTTCTACTTATGCAGATCTTAGGAATTTGTAAATAACTACACAATGTATATGAAAAAGCATATATGTGTACATATTTGTTAGTAGTGTTTCATTGCATATATTTTATCTGGTGTTAGAGTGGGATTTCTATATAGACCTTTCTAATTCAAAGTTCAAACAAGTTGTGCTAAAATAGACGACTATAAGTTAATAAAATAAAAATGCTTACATAATAAAACTTGATATTTGCTAGAGAGTAAAATAATACGTAATATTTTTAACTATGAGCTGAAAATTGGCCAATTTGTTACAAAGTAGACTACCAAGAATATTTAATAAATAAAAAAATAAATTGTACAAAATAATGGCATTTTCAAACTAGTAACAATTTAAATTGTAGATAAGCATGTAAAAGTTGACTATAAAACAATCGGTCACAATATCATCATTGAGATCATAATGATATATATGTATCACGTGATGCACTAAGAAATCACAACCAATATGGTAGTAGTCAATGGTAAAAAAATCCATCTTCCATTATTGTAATAGAATAGCGACCACTGTGCCCTTAATTATTTATTTATTATAATTATTAATATAAAGACATCTTTATTTTTTTGTGGAGGAGAATGATTGAAGTATGTCGGGAGAATGAGCATATTTTCCTTTACAGCTATTGCCCTTTTTTTCTCCTTTCCATTCATTAGTTGTATTGAATAGTCTGAAAATATAATAGGGATATAAGAGTTTCTTCTGTCCAACCCTGTTATTACCTTCTTCATCCAATACCATAAGAGTGAGTGAGTTGAGCTGTGAAGAAAATTCCAAAGTGGGAAGATGGCTGAAGCTGTGGTTTCGGTGCTGATTGAGACTCTGGGTTCCATGGCAATCGATGCAATCGGAGGGGAGATCAAGCTGGTGAGCGGAGTCGAAGAAGATGTCGAAAAGCTGAAGACCAATCTTGAGGACATTCAAGCTGTTCTTGAGGATGCTGAGCAGAAGCAACTGAATGACGCTGCTGTGAAAAGATGGCTTAAGAAGCTCAAGACCGCTTCCGAGGAGATCGAGAACGTTCTGGACGATTGGAGCACGGCCGTTCTCCAGCACGAGATCAAGAAAGAAGAAGACAAGAAGGTGTGTTTCCCGGTTTCTTTCTCTTGCTTATCTTGCACCAAAGTCGGTCGCCTCGTTATGCGCCGTGATATTGCTCTCAAAATTAAGTTATTGTGCGAGTTATTGTGCGAGAGCAGTACCGATGAGGATGATGGGAGATCTTCCCTTCATATCATCCCCATTGTGGGACCGGGGGGTCTCGGAAAAACTACTCTCGCCCAACTTGCTTTTAACCATGAGGCGATTAAGAACCACTTTGATAAGCTAATTTGGGTGTGTGTCTCCGATCCTTACAATGAGATCAAGGTCTGTGAAGAGATTATTGTTGGTCTTGGAAGCTCTGCTCAAAGCTCTTCACTGAATGTCCTTGTCACATGCATTCATGAGTCCATAGAGGGGAAAAGAGTTCTCATTGTCTTAGACGATGTCTGGTTTGTAGATTGTAGGAGATGGGAAATTTTAGGAGAAGCTCTTAGGAATGGGGGTAGAGGAAGCCGGATATTAGTGACCACGAGAAAGCAAGATGTTGCGACGATGATGGGAGTGCCCACAGACCAGATCATTAGTCTAAAAATGCTGAGTGAAGATCATTGCTGGTCGATTTTCAGCCAATTGGCATTCATTGGGAAGGGAGACGAGGAGCGTCGACAGCTAGAACCTATCGGCCGGAAAATCGCTGTTAAGTCGAAAGGCTTGCCTTTAGTTGCTAAAACTCTTGGAAGTCTTGTGCGGTTTAAAAAGACGATGAGTCAGTGGGAAGACATTTTGAATAGTCAACTGTGGGAGTCAAAAGATGCTCAAGTTAAGGAGGTTTATGCTCCTTTTCTGCTAAGTTACTACGATCTTCCACCGCTGGAAAAACGCTGCTTTTTGTTTTGTTCGGTGTTTCCTCAAGACCATGTTATAGACAGAGATGATCTAATCGAGATGTGGATGTCTCATGGTTACTTCAGCCGAAGTGAAGATTCGTGGAAACTAGGTCGAGATTGTTTCGAGACTTTGGCTATGCGGTCGTTTTTTCAAGAAATCAACGAGAACGGATATAGGGAAGTTATGTTCAAAATGCATGACATAGTTCATGATTTTGCCCATTTTTTGACGGGCGATGAATACGTTTATATGGAACTTGACGGAAAGGAGAAGAAGGCGGTGGTGGTAGAAGTTAACACTCGTCACTTGACTCTCAAAGGGTGTCTTCCTAATTCATTAGGAAATGCGAACAAATTGCGCACGCTTTTCCCCCTACCAAGAAGAGGGGGCAGAGTCGCAAACCACGAAGAAGAGAAGTTAGTGTTTTCTCAACTTACATGTCTTCGGACTTTGAGTTTGGAGCAATGCGGGCTGGAACAATTATCAGAGGATATTGGTCTATTGAAACACTTGAGATATCTAGACTTATCTATCAACTATTGGTTGGAAGAATTGCCGAAGAAACTATTCGACCTCTGTAATCTGGAGACCTTGAAACTCAATCATTGCTCTAGATTAAAAGCACTACCAGAGTGCATCTCAAAACTAGTCAGCCTAAAACATCTCTACATACGGGAGTGTTCGGAGTTAGAGGGGCTTCCGAAAGGGCTAGGAAAATTAAGTGGTTTGCAAAGTCTAGACATGATAGTGGTGCCCAAGGAGAGGGGATCCTATCTACACATTGGAGATTTAAACACAATGAAACACCTTCAGTTTCGAGGGATTCTAAGCATCACAGGGTGTGGAAACACAGGGTCGACAATGGATGATGTCGCGAAGCTGAACCTCTCGCATGTGCTTGACTTGGAGTTGATCTTCAAATCTTCAGATAGCAACAATCACAACCACACCGAAATCCTGAGTTCCATTCATCCACATCCCAATTTGAAAGATCTGTATATTGAGGATTACTTGGGTCTCACTGCGTCGCCCGCTTGGATGATGTCTCTTTCCAATCTCACCCGTCTTAACTTGCTAGAATTCAAGAATTGCGAGACTTTACCTCCGCTTGGGAAATTGCCTTCACTTAAGGAACTAATACTACGTAAATTTCCCAAGATGTGTAGGGTGGGTGAAGAATTCCTCGGAATCACTGAAGCCGATCGAGAGGTCATTTCATTTCCGAAATTGGAAGAGCTTACTTTCGATGTTCATACGCAGTGGAGAGTGTGGGAAGGATGTTGCACAAAGACGACAACAAAAATCATGCCATGTCTACGCACCTTGAAGATTGACGGTTGTCCAAGCCTTGAAACACTACCAGAGTTTCTGAAAATGACGCCACTGCAAGAGGTGTTTATCTATGATTCCCCCACCTTGGAAAGGCAGTGCCAGAAAGAGGTCGGGAAGGAATGGCACAAGATTTCGCATGTCCCCAACATCATCTTCGATCTCAATCACGTGCGGAAAGATGGTGTTTGGATTCAAACAGACGAGACCGAGTGAGACAACTTTCTGGTAATTTCATTTTGTCTTTTCTTCCTCCAAAAAAATCATGTCTAGTATTATTATACAGATCAAACCCCTTGCATTAACTTTTTTCCTCTAAAGATTTCAAGATCTAAAATCAGAATTTTTCTTCTCTTGTGATTCTCGCGATGGCCGAGAAGAAGTCGGAGCGGCGGCGATTCGCTGCTGTGAAATAAGCAGAGCTCAATCTTAGCCACAACAAACTCACGCACACCCATTCCAAACCTTCTTCCCTCAGAAAAGGTCTCTCTCTCTCTCTCTCTCCTGTAAAGACTGAAGCTTGATCTTCTTCTTATATGACTAAAGTTTGAATCTGGAGATTTTTGGTTGATATATGGTTGGTTTTCGTGTAGAGCTCCGATGGGAAAGAGACTAAAGTCGATAACTTTTTGGACCAAATATTTCGAAACGGGGACGCGGGGCAGAAATACAGGCAAGGGTCGAGAAGCTTAAGATCGACAATCAGGTCCTACTCGATAATTACGCTCAGGGACGGAGTGTCTCCACTGGTTCTCGTCTCAGGGCTCTGCATATTTGCTCCAAGTGCTCCAAGGAGCACATGTTCATTATCGATTGTCCAAGCCTTGAAACACTACCAGAGTTTCTGAAAATGACGCCACTGCAAGAGCTGCTTATCAATTATTCCCTTACCTTGGAAAGGCAGGGCCAGAAAGAGGTCGGGAAGGAATGGCACAAGATTTTGCATGTCCCCAACATCCTCTTCAATGGCACACACGTGCAGAAAGATGGTGTCTGGATTCAAACAGACGAGACCGAGTGAGACAACTTTCTGGTAATTTCATTTTGTCTTTTCTTCCTCCAAAAAAATCATGTCTAGTATTATTATACAGATCAAACCCTTGCATTAACTTTTTTCCTCTAAAGATTTCAAGATCTAAAATCAGAATTTTTCTTCTCTTGTGATTCTCGCAATTATGTTTTTGTTTTGAACAAGTGTATTCGATTTGATTTATGTAACCTTAGTTGATGATCATGATAATAGACCATAGCTGGATTTTCTAATATTTGATTTCCAGGTGACCATCGCTTATGGGGCTTTCAATTTAACTTCTCAAGTTCGAGAACATCGATTGGAACAAGATTAATGAAAAATGGGTATGAGAAGAGTGCTCATTTAAATCAACGTGCAATCAGTTCCCCTTGTTCTATAAGCTATATCCAATGCTTGATTATTGAAAAAACTTGCAGGAGAACAGTACTGGACATGCAGCGATGGATTGCAAACGTTAAAGCCAAGCTTCTTCTTCCTTCCCCAATTCTTGAGAAAATCCGAGCTGTCTTCCGAGTCTCTGCCATTTATGAGCCGAGCTGAGCCTTGCCTTGACTATCTGGTATTTTTCTAATCTTTTTGTTTTTACTATTATTTTTTACGTTACCTTTGTTTTGTTTTGGTAACTTTATCATAAATTCATAATCCACTAATTTCATTGATATTTATATAAAAATAAAAACAACCCTTGTTCATCTAGAGAAGTCCACTAAGTATAGACTAATTTATGTTGTTGTAAATTCGGTCTAGCTACCGATGAAGTTTATCTCAGTTTCTTTAATTTTTGAATGCACGCTATGTGTTTGAGAATTTGTTGTTAGCCTCTCTCTCTCTCTCGCGCGCTCTCTCTCTCTCTCCCTCTTGTAAAGACTGAAGCTTGATCTTTTTCTTTTATCTCTTGAGATTTTTGGTTGATATATGGTTGGTTTTGGTGTAGAGCTCCGATGGGAAAGAGACTAAAGTCGATAACTTTTTGGACCAAATATTTCGAAACGGGGACGCGGGGCAGAAATGCAGGCAAGGGTCGAGAAGCTTAAGATCGACAATCAGGTCCTACTCGATAATTACGCTCAGGGACGGAGTGTCTCCACTGGTTCTCGTCTCAGGGCTCTGCATATTCGCTCCAAGCGCTCCAAAAATCACATGTCCATGAAACAAACAAGAACAACGGGGCGTTGTATTTTTCCCAAGGGGTTTCACAAGTGAGTTCGACAAACTTGTTTTTTGGTTTTGCTCTATCTTGGTTTTTTGAATTGTTCTCTTTTGTTCCTTTATTAATCATTGTCGCAATATGTGAATCGGACCACAGATACAAATTGTTCTTGCTCATGCATGAACACTTGAAAAATATGATGGCACAACATCTGAAAAAGAATTGGTAAATTCACATACAAAGTTGTCGCCTTTGGTTTTCCTTGATGTGATCGTAGTTCTGTTGAACTTAACATAATAAATCAGCTTGCTCAACATTATTTGGACATATAGACGTACACGAGTCTCACCGCGTATCCCACCTTTCTTAAATTAGATGGATTCGTGAATTGAAAGGTACTTTACCTCCGCTTGGCAAATTGCCTTCACTGCAATATCTTGCACTGGGGAGCTTCTCCAAGATGTGTAGGGTGGGTGAAGAATTCCTCGGAATCACTGAAGCCGATCGAGAGATCATTTCATTTTCCGAAATTGGAAGAGCTTCGTTTGTACCGCAATTTGCAGTGGAGAGTGTGGGAAGGATGTCGCACAAAGACAACAAAAATCATGCCATGTCTACGCATATTGAGCATTGTAGATTTTAGAAGCCTTGAAACACTACCAGAGAGTTCATGAGAAGGAGCGGAGCCAGAAAGAGGTTGGGAAGCAATGGCACAAGATTTCGCATGTCACCAACATTCTGTTTGATAGTCGATACAAAAAGATGGTGTCTGGATTCAAACAGCCGTGACCGAGTGAAACAACTTTCTGGTAATTTAATTTTTTCCTTTCTTCCAAAAAAATTCGTATTTAGTATAATCATACAGATATAACACTTGCATTAGCTTTTTGGCTTTGTAGAAGAGTATACGATTTGTTTCATGTAACCTTAGTTGATGATCATAGACCATAGCTAGATTTTCTAATATGTTTTTGTTACTTCTTAATTTAAAATGTTGTTTGAAAACTTTGATTTCTCTCCAGGTGAGTCATGATGGGGGCCCAGTAAACCATCCTCTTTCATCTTCACTTAGCTTCCGAAGTTTGAGAACATCGATTGAAACGAGATTAATAAATATTGGGTATGATAAGAGTGACTCATTGAAATCAATTTGCAATCAGTTTCCCTTGTTCTGTAAGCTCAATCCAATTTATGATTGTTGAAATTACTTGCAGGAGAACAGTGCTGAACATGCAGCGATGGATTGCAAGTAGTCTTAAGGTTTATTTTGTAACAATGGATCAATTGCCACACTTTCAACTTATAGTAAATTAAGGTCCCTGTTTATATTATGAGATGATGTATGTAGAAGAAATGACGAGTATTCGATTGAAGACATCGAAGGCCTTCTTTTTCCATAAGATTCAATACTTTTTATTTCTGTGGTTTGGAAGTAGTTTCATCAATAGAATTAGCCACTGTATTGCAATGTGGTTATTTTATTTTCTGCTTGTGAGTATTTTATCAAGGTAACAGATTGCCTCTTTGTATGGTGCTCTGAGGTTCTCTTCTGTCTCGTTTTAGCGTTGGGTCCTCAAAAAGCCTTTTTTGCCTCGGTATAGATAGAGGGTTTTGTTTCTTGAAAAAAACAAATCCCCAAGCTGATCACATTCATCATCTAAACTTTCTCAAAAATATCAATCACAAAATTTAGCATACTTTTGGTTGTCTAAGGCTTCCAGGCATTTTGTACCACTGAATTAAAAATTGCACTAAGGAAGAAGAGACTTGGCTTTACTGTGCGAGACTGGTGTAAATAATCCCTTGTTTTTTTTTTTCGAAACAATAATCCCTCAGTTTTAATCAGTCTTGTACGTTAAAAGCCAAGCTTCTTCTTCCTTACTGCAATTTTTAGTTCAGCCCTTTTCTTCCTTCCCCAATTCCCGAGAAAATCCGAGCTGTTTTCCGAGTCTCTGGCATTTTTTTAGCCGAGCCGAGCCTTGCCTAGCCTATCTGGTATCTTTCTAATTATCAGTTTGCTTTGACTCTTATTTTTTCTATTGCCTTGGTAAATCTATCATAATCCACTTTCATTGATAATAAAATAAAATAAAAAGTCATCAACCCTTTTTCATCCGGAGAAGTCCACTTAGTATCACTAATTTTTTTTGCTGTCGTAAATGCGGTCTAGCTTCTTTGCATATGGCCGATGAAGCCTCTCTCAGTTTATTTGTTTGAGAATTTGCTGTCGTCATTCAGTTTGTTGTTCTTGATTTTATGTGATTAATCGCTTTCAGACACCGATAGGAGTTCATCTCCGTGACACTCTTGATTAATTATCAGTTAATTTTTGGTCCGTTCTGTTCATAGATAGTGATACTGGTAGAGAGCATACTCGCAATGGCTGAGAAGAAGACGGTACACAAAGATCAAAAGCAGCAAAATTGGGACGTGTTGGAGCGGCGATTCACAGTAGAGCTCGATCTTAGCCACAGCAAACTCACAGTCACCCATTCCAAACCTTCTTCTCTCTCTCTCTCTCTCTCTCTCTCTCTCTCTCTCAAGACTAGACTTAGAATCTTCATCAGACATATGTTGAGCGTTGTAGCAGTGGAGGATCAAGGCGCGTTGTCTAGGGACCTCAAAATCTCAGTAGTTTCTGTTTTAAATAAAAATATCACTTCTTTTGCTGGTTTTTTTTTTTGGTTTGACTATTAAGTATTAACTACATTCCATGTTGTCAACAAAATTAGTTTTTGGTTTTTCTTTTATGTCATAGGAAAATTCTTAGAGAGCACACGAAAACTTTTTATTAAGAGGAAGTTGAAAAATCAACAGTTACAACATTGAGAATAATAGAAAAAAAAAAGTTGTATGAAACAAATAGTTATTTGTGCTAATTAGTTTCTAATATATTTGTTAGAGCATTTTAGTCCTTAACGCTCTTATTGTCCAAGAAATTTTATTTTTTAAATAAAAATTTAACACTTTAAACTACTTATAGCATTTTATGAATTAAAATAACTTTAGTTTTGTAAAATAAACTAATGAACTTATACTATGACCATCCTAAAAACACTTAACAATTAAAGCTTTTTAGATCATTATTTTATCTAAATTATACTTTTTAAATTTAATTTTAGTTTTTATATGTGTTTAAAGATGCTCAGGTGTTGAATTATATTTTTAAATGAATTTCTTTCGAAAAGACTAAAAAAAAAAGCTACTACATCGATATGTTAGAGACCAAAATGCTCTAAATAAATATTTAAGGACCGAAACAGCAGAATCATAAAAGTTAAAAGACCATTAACGCTAAAAACCCCTAAATAATTTTAAGAAGTAATAAAGTTGTCCTAAACTGTTTTGCAGAATTAGTCCCTCCTGTCCCGAGAATTGTTTTAGGCAAAATTAGTCTATTCCCCAAATTTGTTTCCGAAAAGAAGAACGTGTGAGAAAGAGCCTAGAATTCGCGAAGATCGAGGCTCGCCGGAGATTCACCGGTGGCCTCTCACTTCGTCAGAGAATGACGGTAACGCTCTTCTGATATTCACTCTCATAATCTTTAATGCACTAAGCTCTCTCGCCTTAAGGTTTAGATAGCACACCATGTGTTTGCGAATATAACAACCGTAATAATCAAATGCGTTTTCATTTTCACTTGATGTTGGTTCGTTTCTGGCTATATATTGAAAATTTAGTTACATGCATTTTTTTTTAATGTTACTCCGTTTTCCTAGTAGGCATTTTTTTTTTTTTGCTAGTGGTTTGTCTTTGAATTCATCTCCGTTTTCTTCTTTTCAATTCGGGTTTGTGAAGACTCTAACAGGCAGCTATGGAGAGTTGAAGAAATTCAAGACCTTGCTCGGCCCAACCACACAAGAGTGATGAAACAACTCAAATTTCTGGCATGTCCCTAACAGATCTTCCTTCAACCATGGATTGCACGATCAAAATAAACGAAGAGCACATTAAACAACCAGGAAGTTTCAGATCTTCCTTCTTGCCGCCGCGTCGTCATACACTAGACATATTAAATATCACAATCTTATATATGATTTATGTGCTTATTTAGACTATAACGTACGTACACATCATTTGAAACAAGATAAATGTATCAAAATTACGTAATTGAAGATAAATGTATCCTAGAGGTTTAAATTCAGCGGCTCATTTTGTTTGTAAGAGCGTGATTGGATCTGGGAATGAAGAGGACTTTAACATCCGCATGCAGAGTGTAGAATAAGAATCCATGGTAAGGGTAGGTTACCATTAAAAAGTTGGCCAACACATGAAAATACTCATTTTTTTTTTTTTTTTTTTTTCTGTTAAAACCAGGCTAATTCTTTTTTCCTATTCATTTTAATCCTTATGTTATGTGTACTTCATTAATACGCATGTTAAGGCTTTGTGATTTGTTTTGGATATGAGTTTGTTCAAAGATATCAACCTATTGTAGTTGATCCGGCGATATACCTGGCCAGAAGGAGCCAAATATTCCATGCCACAGAAAAACGAAAACCCCCCCGAAGCATTTAAAGTATTCACAGGCAAAGTTTCTGTCATGAATATATATTGTTTTCTCCTTTGGCTTCATTTGCGTGAAACTAATAGGATCGAGGCTAAATTGAAGGTTATGGATTGAGTTTTGGCAGGGTCGCCGTGGGTAACTCTGAGCCGGCAATTTGGAGTATTGCATTTTGGGGTGGGAGAACCTTCCACGGACCCTTCTGATGTACTTCAACAACGTGGTCCTGTCGGAAGAAGGGTATTTCCACTCGGTGATATGCAAGTCGCCGGAGTTTGCTAACACGACGGTGAACAACGACCTGCGGTACATGATCTGGGACAGCCCCCCCGGGATGGACCCCCATTTCTTGAACGCCTTGGATTTCGATCAGATGGCTCAGAGCGGCGCCGCCTTTGCGAGGCGGTTTGCGCGGGACGATCCCGTGCTCGACCTCATTGACCGGCGGATCTTGGGCCGGGAGAGCAAAGGCGGGCCCGCCCCCGGGGCCTGGTGCTCTGGCCGCTGAAGATTAAATATTCACGGAGGGTATTTCCCTTATATAAGGTATTGACCGTTAGTTCTTCTTTTTCCTTTTTTCTGTTTCTCTTTCCTACACCGGTCGAACCAGTAATAGCACCGGCTAGTCCGGTATATCACCACGTGCTCTTTAGATGAGCCCGGACATAAATGTGTGCCCACATGTCGGTGGGTTTGTTATTTTGTACTGTCATCTGTAGAGAACCCGACACGTGCCTAACGCGCGTAAATAAGATAGGCTCGTGAATTGATTTCTCAACTTGCAAGTTTTTTATTTTTTTATTTTTTTTTATTTAGAAATATTATCTACCTTTATTCACTTGACAACCCGTAGCAGCTGAAACCCATACTCGTCGAGATATTTCTGAAACTTCCGACGAAGAGCATCGTTCTCTATTCTCCGGTCGTGAATTCGTCAGGATCCACTCGGCACAAGCAAAGGATTGCACGTTGATCCACGACATTGACCAATCTAAATTCTTAAGCTTTTACTTGTTAGAGGACGATCACGTGTCAGGTTATTGCTGATGCAATGCCCGCAAAAACGACGAAAAGTGCAAACATTGCAAAGTCAGCACACCGGTGGATATTTCCAAATCAAAACTTTCGGACGATTGGTCTTCTTTTAAACCATAGAATTTTCAGCTGTTATACGTAAACAAAGAAGCGGTGGTGATGTTCAGTCATCTTAATGGGTACAAATTTATTTACTATGATCGGTTAAAAGGCCCGAGATTCAAACGGCTCAGTTTCAGTGGCTGTACATCCGACTCAGGTGTTACACTCCAAGCTGTTGCTTACACTCCAAGCTTCATTCCCCTCAAAGATTTTGTGGGACCGGGAAAAGTTGAACACCTTAATATCAATTCAAGGTATGGAATTTTTTTTTCTATACACTTATTGCATATGTGACTTGCATTGTTGTTTATCATATCGGTATTCGATGATCGTTTTGAAACTTTAAATTTTACCTGCCACTAATAAATTATTTCTTTCCTCTATTATACATATATTTGTGTCAACACTAGAACTGTTCGAGTGTAAGGCTTCATATTGAGTCGATATACTTGTCCTATTCACCTATAAGATCGATCTGTCATTTGAAAGTTTAGAGCTTTGTTTGGCTTGCATGTTAAAAGAATAGTCATTAAAGCTTATTCAGATTAAGTAAATCTTGACTGTTTCTTAATAAACAAATAAAAGGTCCGTTTGTATTTTTGGGGTCTGATCTCGGTTCTTCCGCAGATTAGGTTTCTCATCAACTTCGGCTCGTGTCTGACTTTGTTGATCTTCCAGACTTGCCCGTTTCCCATCTTCAGCCTGACGTCGCCGACACCAACAATGTCTAGAGGCTCGCCATCAGCCACATAGACCTTCCCGTGATTTCCTGCGACATAATTCTCCAGAATGTCGATGTTAGGGGTGGTGTGGAAAGACGCTCCTGAGTCGAGCACCCAAGAGTCAATCGAGCTGTCCACCGCTAGCAGTAACGCATCTGCTAAATCTTCAGTGACGGCATGGGCACCGCCTTTCTCCTTGGTTGGCTTCTTGCAATACTTCCTGATGTGGCCGGACTCGCCACAGTTCCAGCACGCAAAGGGTCGCCCTGACTTGGACTGACCTCGCCCGCTCCGTGACTTCGACCTGTCCTTCCCTCGGTTCTGATTCCGGTTGTGGTTTCTTCCCATGTTCTCCACATTCAAGGCCGAACTCGTCGAGGCCTCGCCAGAATCAATCCTTCGTACCTCTTCGGCGAGGATGCGATCTCGTACGTCGTTGAACTTTAACTTCGCACTTCCAACCTAGTTGCTAACCGCAGCCCTCATCGGCTCCCAGCTGTTTGGTAAGGACGCGAGCAGAATCAGAGCTCGCACCTCGTCGTCGAAATCAATCTCAACCGATGACAGTTGGTTGACAATTGTGTTGAAATCGTTCACGTGAGTGGCTACCCCGGCTCCTTCATCCATCTTCAAGTGAAAAAGCATTTTCATCAAAAACACTTTGTTGTTCGCCGAGGGTTTCTCGTACATGTCCGTCTGGACCTTCATCATTCCCGCCGTGGTCTTCTCCTTCGCCACATTGTGAGCTACATTCTTCGACAGCGTCAGTCGAATAACTCCCAGAACCTGCCTGTCGAGGAGATTCCAATCTGCCTCGTCCATCTTCTCTGGTTTCTCGCTCAGCGGTTGATGAAGCTTTCTTCCGTACAGATAATCCTCGATCTGCATTCTCCAGAATGCGTAGTCCGACCCGTCGAACTTCCCGATCCCGTGCACCGTGCCTTCTTCGCCTCCCATTGTTTTCTACTTCGCTTCTTCTCCACAAGTCGCACTCCATTTCAATAAGAAACTGCAAACCTAGAAGCTCTGATACCAGTTGTTAGGATTTAGACCTCGTCACTTCGACAGATCGAGCTCGTCGCTTCTGCAGATCGAGCTGGAATGACTACGTCACTTCGTCCAAACGTCTTTGGATTCAGTTCGTCAGTTCGCCCAACCGTGTTGGGTTAACTTTGTCAAATCCTTTCTCCAGAAAACAAACAAGTAAATAAAGAATGGACACAAGATTTATAGTGGTTCACTTTCAAAGAGAAAGCTACGTCCACTTTGCCGCTGCAATACTATAAACCCAATTGAGAAAGGTTACAAGTACAAGTGTTTTTATTTTAGGGTACATAGAATACAACACATAGTATCCCTTAAATATACTAAGGAAAAGTACAAAGTTACTCTCCCTAACCGATGTGGGACTTTTTCCAATTCCACTAGTTAGGCTCCACCACTAACATCTTCACACAGGCTTTGATTCATTCAGCTCGTTCTTTGGCGAGGGAGATCAACGAGCTTTGCGAGATAGGTTTGATCGATAAAATACCACCGTTATATGTGAACTATCTGTTGTTTTATTTGGTGCTTTCTAAAAGTGGCCTTATTATAAATTGTTTTGCGGTTTCTCTACCAACTGCCTCAAGGGAAGGCGAACAACGCTAGCAGAGGAGCTATTTCTTGGGCTGATGTCAGTACTTGCAGTGATGTAAGAGCAAATATATATATATATATATATATATATATATATATAGTAACAAGAACTTTGATATATATATATATATATATATATATATATATAAACTTTGATATATATATATATATATATATATATATATATATATATCAAAGTTCTTGTTACTATATTAGCTATATATTAGGAGAGGTACGAAAAGAGAAAGGAATAAAATCTTTTTGGAGAGTATGGGGAAAAGCCTCTAATAAATGGAGTTGCAGTAAGCTAATGATTCTTCTGTTGCCTTTATAAGAAATTTTTGTTGTACATCGCTTCTCTTGTTTTTAATTTTTTTTTATATATTATAATGCTAATTACGTGTGTGCTCAATTTTCTTGCTCAAATTATCACGCTATTTTCGGTTCAAATATTTGATTTTGAATGCTGTTATCATCTAAAAAATTCACATTCTGGTATGTTGGAAGTCAGCTTCAAGTCGTTACAAGACAGTTAGAATGCTGATGACGTGGCTTCATCTGATCGCATGAGGCTTAGATCTACGGTGGAGTTTCATCTCATGTACTAATAGGAATCAGACTGTTTCTATAAAGTCTCATTAGATTAGTTTAGTCAGTACCAATTTCTTTTACTGTTGTATTGAATTTCTTCAGAGTGATCTATTGTTGTGAGGCTTAGTCAAGAATTGAGAGGCAATTTCTCAGGGTTCTTGACAGGGTAGGTACGAAGGGTTTGTAAAGGCTTTCATCGGAGGAGATAATTGGAGTGACTCGAACTACCTATTCAGAGGAGTTCCGGGGATTAGGCATTCGTGCTGAACCTCGTTAACAAATCCTGCATGTCTTTCTTTTACGATTTCTTGCACTTTACGTTTTTGTCTGGTTTATCGCGGCTGTGCGTAGTTGCTTGCGCAGGAAGTTATTGTGATAGGAGTGTTCAAGAGAGGACGATCCTCGACAAGTGGTATCAGAGCCTTAGGGTTCGAAAGCGCTCCTCATTTTCTCAGATTGCCTATGCGCCAAGTTTCAGATCGTCGCAACTCTGGAGGAAGAACAAGACTCAAGTCGGTTACCTGTTCTTGAGGAAGACGACGATACCAGACGCGATCCAAACCAGTCCAGGAACTCAGAAATTGAATCATCTCAGATTCAATCCTCGAGCGATCTCCAGTGGAATCCAAATCCAGACATGAAGATCGACATCGAGAAATTTGACGGCACAGGTGATTTCAGAATCTGGCGAAGGAAAATCACTGCTCTTTTGGCTCAGCAGCGCTTGCTGAGGCTGATTTCCGATCCAATCATGTGGCCTAGTGGCATCTCTGAGGATCAGAAATTAGAGATAACTGAGACAGCCACAGGTACGATCATCTTCCATCTCTCTGATTCAATTATTCGCTTAGTTGACAAGGAAGACACCCCTGCAAAGATTTGGAAGAAACTCGACGAGTTATTCCAATCTAAGTCTTTATCTAACAAAATCTACTTGAAAGAGAGATTATTTGGTTTTAAGATGATGCAGTCTAAATCCCTAGAACAGAATCTTGATGAATTCCTGAAGATGACCATTGAATTAGCCAATTCTGGTGAGAAGGAAGCTTTAAGTGATGAGAACCAGGCGATCATCATCCTGAATTCCTTACCTGAAGCCTATCGTGAAGTCAAGTCAGCCATCAAGTATGGCAGAACGTCCATCACTCTCGAGGAAGTGATATCAACTTTGAAGTCCAGGGATCTTGAGATTAGATTGGATAAGCTGAACTCAAGTGATGGAGAAAATCACATGGCTCGTGGAAGGACTCAATCAAGGTCATCTGAACCAAGCTCTCAGAGATCCAGAAGCTCAAGCAAAGGCAAGTCTAAAGCCTCCTCTCAAGAGTCCAACCCAAACAAAGAGAAGAAGTGCTATCACTGCAAGAAAATGGGTCACATCAAGAAAGAATGTTACTCATGGCTCAAGAAGAACAAGGATGCAAAAGCAAGCACTCCAAGTCAATCACCTCAAGACTCAGCAAATCTTGGTGATGGGTATGACAGTGGAGAAGTTCTCATGGTATCTCATGACCCCAATGCCTCAGAGTGGATCTTGGACTCTGGCTGCACATATCATATGACCTACAACAAAGAGTGGCTCTCAGATTTCCAAGGAAGTGAAGGAGGCAAGGTGGTCATGGGCAATGATCACACCTGCCAAGTCCTTGGGGTTGGTTCTATAAGTGTGAAGATGTTTGATGGAGTCATAAGAACTCTCAGGGAGGTCAGATATGTGCCTGATCTGTCAAGAAACCTTATCTCCCTGGGAGTCTTGGATGACTTGGGGTATTCAAACAAAATAGAAGGAGGCTCAATGAGAATCAGCAAAGGTTCTATGACAGTCATCAAGGGGATCAAGCAAGCTGGTCTGTACTACATGGTGGGTGAAACCATCTTAGGCCACACTGCTGTGGCCATGACACCTGAAGACAAGAAGGCAACCCTGTGGCACAGACGCTTGGGACATATCAGTGAGAAGGGTCTACAGATCATGAGCAATCAGAAGCTGCTTGGAAAAGACAAGGTCAGCAAGGTTGACTTCTGCGAGCATTGCGTGTTGGCCAAGCAACACAGACTCAAGTTTCAAGTGGGAAAACATCAGTCAACTCAAATCCTAGAATACATCCACTCTGACTTGTGGGGACCATCAAGGACAGCAACACATGGACGTAATCTTTACTTTCTTTCTATTATTGATGATTTCTCCATAAAAGTTTGGGTTTATCTTTTGAAAAATAAGAATCAGGCTTTTCAAAAATTCAAAGATTGGAAACTGTTGATGGAAAATCTCACTGACAAGAAAGTTAAGACTCTAAGGACTGATAATGGTTTAGAGTTTTGTAATTCTGAATTTGACATGTTTTGCACTCGTGAAGGAATTCAAAGGCATAAAACTGTTAGACTAACCCCTCAGCAGAATGGTGTTGCTGAGAGAATGAATAGAACCTTGCTCAACAAGGCAAGAAGTATGCTCTTTAATGCAGATCTGTCCTAGGCTTTCTGGGGAGAGGCTATAGTCACTGCTGCCTATCTGATCAATAGATGTCCCTCCAGTGCCATAGAGTTCAAGACACCTGAAGAAAAATGGTCAAACAAACCACCTGACCTGAAGCATCTCAGAGTTTTTGGCTGCACTACATTTGCTCACCAAAATCAGGGTAAACTAGAACCTAGGTCTATCAAATGTGTTTTTCTGGGTTACCCTCAGGGCACTAAGGGATATAGACTATGGGTTAAAGAAGGTTCTGGTTTCAAAACCATAAACAGCCGTGATGTTGTGTTCAATGAATTTGATTTTCCATGTATTGTAGAGACTAACCCTCTTGCAGATCAAGAAAGGCCAACATCTACAACAGGATACATAGAGTCTTATTCAGGTGGAGCCAGTCAACACAACTTCACCACTTCAAGCACCTGCTTCAAGTGAAGTCCCTGAAGAAAGAAGTGAGAACCAAGTGAGATCAACTGATCTAGAGGATGCTGAAGAATCCTCTAACCCAGATGAAGGTGATTGCAACCATGAAGATCAGGAAAATTCACAAGAGGAACTACTTGCAGAAGCTGATCAAGGGAATGAGGGTTACCAGCTCACAAGAGACAGAGCCAAGAAAGTGTCCAGACCTACTCAGAGATATGGCTACAGCTCTTATTCAGAGCTCCTAGCATATGCCTTCACATCTGCTGTAGCTGTCACTCATCAGGAACCCATGTTCTATCATGAAGCTATGTCCAGTCAGGACTCCAAGAAATGGCATCAAGCCATGAAGGAAGAGATGGAAGCCCTTTACAGAAATCAAACCTGGCTTATGGTGAAGAGGCCCCAGGGTCAAAAGCCAGTGGCTTGTAGATGGTTATACAAGCTCAAGGAACCAGCTACACCAGGAGATGGCCCCAGATACAAGGCAAGGCTTGTGGCAAATGGATTTACTCAGGTGGAAGGTATTGACTATAACGAGATATTTTCTCCAGTATTCAAATACAAGACCATCAGAGTTATGTTGTCCATAGTTACTCAGTTTGACCTTGAGCTGCAACAAATGGATGTCAAGACAGCTTTTCTTCATGGTGAGCTAGAAGAAACCATCTACATGGAACAGCCTCTTGGTTTTGAGGTGCATAAGGGGAAGGACATGGTTTGCTTGATGAAAAAGTCTCTCTATGGACTCAAGCAATCCCCACGCCAATGGTACAAAAGGTTGATTCTTACATGCTGAAACAAGGATACCAGAGAAGCTCTTTCGATACCTGCATGTACTTTAAAGGGTCAAATGTTCTGGATGCAATCTATCTACTGCTTTATGTAGATGATATGCTCCTTATCAGCAAGTCGGCAAAGAAAATTGCAGCTTTGAAACAGGTGCTAAGTCAAGAGTTTGACATGAAGGATCTGGGAGCTGCAAGGAAAATCTTGGGCATAAACATTCTCAGAGACATGGCAAATGGAAGATTACTGCTTACTCAACAAGACTACCTGGAGAAAGTAGTTGACAAGTTTGCCATGAGAGGGTCCAAGGCAGTCAGACAACCCCTTGCAAGTCATTTCAGATTGTCAAGCGCTCAAAGCCCAAAGACTGCCTCAGATCAGGAATACATGAGTAGTGTTCCTTATCCTAGTGCGGTTGGCTCAGTGATGTACACTATGGTGTGTACTAGACCAGATATAGCCCATGCCATCAGTGTGCTAAGCAGATTCATGTCCAAGCCTGGGAGAGAACACTGGCTTGCAATGAAGTGGCTGTTGAGATACTTACGCTGTACAACTCATTTGGGATTGGTCTACAGACAACAAGGAGAGAAGATTGAAGTTGAAGGATATGTAGATTCTGATTATCCAGGGGATCATGACACTAGAAAGTCTACTACAGCATACTTCTTTCTAGTGTGTGGAAACTGTGTAAGTTGGAAATCTCAACTCCAACCAGTGGTTACTTTGTCCACAGCAGAAGCAGAATATATTGCAGCTACTGAGGCTGTAAAGGAGGGCATATGGCTGCAAGGTTTACTAAAGGAGTTAGAGATCTACAAAGAGACTGTGACTGTGTTTTCAGACAGTCAAAGTGCTCTTCATCTCTACAGAAATCCAGTGTTCCATGACAGGACCAAGCACGTCGACATTAAGTACCATTTCATCAGAGAAAAGATCTCAGATGGTACTATCAATGTTGCCAAGGTGGGAACAGATGACAATCCTGCTGACTGTGGAACCAAGGTGGTCACTCTAGGTAAGTTCAAGCATTGCCTTGAACTCCTGGGAGTTGGCTCTCACTGAGCTATGCCAGAAGATGAACAATGATTTTGGATAAGGTGGATCGTTTGAGTCATTCTGAGGAACGTCTTGGCGCTGAGGTGGAGTATGTTGGAAGTCAGCTTCAAGTCGTTACAAGACAGTTAGAATGCTGATGACGTGGCTTCATCTGATCGCATGAGGCTTAGATCTACGGTGGAGTTTCATCTCATGTACTAATAGGAATCAGACTGTTTCTATAAAGTCTCATTAGATTAGTTTAGTCAGTACCAATTTCTTTTACTGTTGTATTGAATTTCTTCAGAGTGATCTATTGTTGTGAGGCTTAGTCAAGAATTGAGAGGCAATTTCTCAGGGTTGTTCTTGACAGGGTAGGTTGTACATTAGGTCTTGAAGAAGATACAATTGAGTGATTGGGGACGAAGGGTTTGTAAAGGCTTTCATCGGAGGAGATAATTGGAGTGACTCGAACTACCTATTCAGAGGAGTTCCGAGGATTAGGCATTCGTGTTGAACCTCGTTAACAAATCCTGCGTGTCTTTCTTTTACGATTTCTTGCACTTTACGTTTTTGTCTGGTTTATCGCGGCTGTGCTTAGTTGCTTGCGCAGGAAGTTATTGTGATAGGAGTGTTCAAGAGAGGACGATCCTCGACATGGTACATACATATCTTCTCTTTCCCATCTAATAAAAAATTATCTTTTACATAACATTATCCTACTAGTCGTGTTCAGCTAAAAGCTTCGATGCTGTACACAGAGTCGGTGAAGCTTTATGTAAAACACATGTTTGTGGAGGAGCTCGGTGCATAAGACTCCTCTACATTATATTGATCCCCCAAGGTCTTTGTCCAGCTATTTTCAATTGGCAAAGTTCACAGGATCTGCGACGGCCAAAAATGCTTGGTTTCTAAAGGCGATATTTTAAAATACAAAAAAGGTTCGGTTTTCAACTTTTTAATCTTTCGAGCTTCTGTTTGGTTTTGTTCTTTAGACATAAAAAGCTCGGGTTTTTTTCTTCATATATTCTTGAGCCGAAGCAAATCTGATGTGACTTCCTCTGCGTATGTCTTATCTTCTTTTTCACAATCTTTATATCTGTTTTGATCTTCACTGTTGTACATGAATTAAATATTTTTAAGTTCACAGTTCCTAACTATCTCCTCTTTCTCAGTTACATTTGAATTAGAAGGTTTTTGTATCTTCATCTCTGAACTATCTGCCTCTTTCTCTACAGTTTCTTTATCATGACCAGTGCTGCCACGCGGGTCCTTGCTGCTCCTTCAGTTGACTTATTGGCGTAGTCAGTCCATTCACGATTTTGGTTTGAAATAAATTTATTGTTCATTTCATGTTCTAAGTGGAGATGATATCAGTCAGTATTCATTTCATCCCTCCTTTTTTTTATCGGAAAGGCTTTGGCTTCCTTCATTCAAGTGCCATGGCCTCGGCAACGACTTCATTTTGCGTACTCAGTTAAAAACTTCTTACTTCCTTCTTTAATTGTCTGAATGTTACAAAAATTATTATTATTATTATTATTTTAAAAGAAACAACAAAGTTTAGTTAATACTATTTTTTTTTTTCTTCAAACTCAACCAGTTTGATTACCGACATTCTATGTAACCTAGTGTCATCCTGATGAGTGATCTCCGTGCATCAATGGCACTGACTTTCCCATGAGGACCTTTAACGCCTACGCCAGTGAGCCTGAGGTGATTTCGCCTCTGGACTATTCTGCGTTGATGCCTTTGTTATGTGATTCTTAACACCTGATGATTTTCTTGTAGATGTGTTGTAACGGAGTTCGATATATCTCTCGATTCAGTCGCTGCAAGGAAAGCGGAGGAATGAGCTCGCCGGTCAGGATTGTGGGAGAGCAGCACTGTGGTTCTATCTCTCATGGCTGGAAATCTGGCGGTGGCTGGGGTTGGAGGCATATACAAAATTCTTTTCTTGGTGTCCTTTCAAGCTTTTGCATGTCAATATATGTTTTTTAAGCTTTTGAGCTTTACTCTCCCTCTCTCTGAGTGTTTTTTTTTTTTTTTTTCATTTGCTTGAGCCAAAAGAAAATCTGACGTGATGACATGGGACAATGCACAGCTGGAGAAGCGAGTGAGCTAAGCAGTGATGCTTTACGAGGAGATGCTTCTGATGGGCTGTGAATTCTTGTGAAGACATTTTAAGTGCTGGCTCTCTACTTGGTATCTTATCTTTTTAGCTTTTGTGTTGTTGTTTTTTTTTTTTTTTTTAATAAAAAACCTCAGGTTTGGCTTTGTTCCATTTTCTTGAGCCAGAGAGAAAATCTGACAACCCTGCTTATGGCAAATGCAATGAGAATAAAGGAACAAAAGTTGCCTATTTAGAGTGACTGATACGTTCGGGTGAAAACAATTCATTATATCAATCAATTAAATTAATATGAATATTAAGTTTGATAACTCATAACTGAAAATTTGGAAGTTTCTATTTAAATTTGTGCGGGAGGACAATACAACACAAATAATCCAAGTCTTAAACATTTTCTTGCAGTTTCGCTCGAACAATTTTAGCAGAGTTCTTTAGTCAAACCAAACTTTGGAACAAAAGATCCAACACAAGAGATCCTAGACCTGTGTCACCTGTGTACACATTCTTTGATTTTGTTATGCTGGTGCGAGACGACGAATTCGCACACGAAATTTTTGCCTTTATATATTTTAAAAAATAATGTTTATTGTTTCAATGAATTTCCCGTTTTAGTCTTATTTGTGGCCTTGTGGCTTTGGCGCTAGCTTTAGGATAATTTAATGGAACAATTATAATAACTGACCTTAGAAATGAATGTAATTATTTGCTTAACGAAAAGTTGAAAGTTTCTTTTTTCTTTGAAAGGATATAAATCAGTGTAATAAGTTGGTCGCGGAAGTCGTTGGTTCCCCATACACTTTTTTTCTTTTCTTTTGTTTGTTAGTTTTTTTTTTTTTTTTTTTGTGTTTTATGATTGATATACTTTTCTTTCGGTTGACATGTATATATTTCACTATCCTGGTCTACGCTCCTTGGTCAAGCAAGCATCTCTCTGCTGAACACACTTGTCAATGAAGTTAATAATATTTAGTGGAATATCAATTTTTTTTTAATCGGATAGTGGAATCATTTGGTCACTGCCGTTACAACTTTTATGACTTAATAATCAACAAATCACCTATCTTTTTTTCTTCTTTTCCGGCAGTAGAAAACATAATTACCAACCACCAAATTGACTATTTGAGCTTCACCACGCACGAGATATATAATAAGCACATGACACCCTGTCATTACAAGCAAACTCGAAACAAAATAACTAAGAATCGATATAACAAACTATCCTCTTCCTAAATACACAATGGACCTCAAAAAAAAAAAAAAAAAAAGTATAGGCCTATACAGCATGATGGTCCCTCCAATCTGTCCTCAACAATAATCTTGATGAATGCAATATACAATTTCTATACCAAACAAACAGAAGACAAAAACAAAGTAATCTACAGAGATTAAAAAAAAAACACTCCATTTACACGACGACGATGCTATAGCCTAGCACCAAGAGAACTGTAACGAGAGCGAGACTAGGACGAGTTGGATTGGGTTCGATTCTGGACCATGGCCTCGATCGCTTTCATGGCCTCGATCGCTTCCAAGGCCTCGACAACGTCGATCATGGAGGGTCGGTTCTTGGGCTCGACCTCCAAGCACTTGAGGGAGAGCTGCGCCGCTTGCATCGAGGCCTTGGGCGTGTATTGACCGTCCATTCTCGCGTCCATGATCGTGCTCAGCTTCCTCTTCGATCTCAGGCACGGCTTAGCCCACTCAACCAGGTTTTGTTGCCCACTTGGCCGCCTCGAATCCAGAGCCCTCTGCCCCGTCAGCATCTCCAAAAGGACTACCCCAAACCAGTACACGTCGCCCTTCATGTACAGATGGCCTACGCTAGGTCAAGTGCAATTACGATGAGATTAGAGTACATTCAATGGTTTATCTTTTTCGTAGGTTTTTTTTTTTTTTTTACCAACGGCCCATTCGGGGGGGGGGGCTTCGGGGGGGGATTCTTCGCCGTCCTCCGGGCCCCATATGGCCAAGCCGAAATCGGAGATTTTCGCGTTGTAGCTCTGCGCGAGACGAAATGTGCATACACGATTTTAGGTACTTAATCAATGGAAGTATTTTTTTTCTACGCGTTTGATGGCTGACAATGTTTTATTTAAATTTACCAAGTGAAGTTGGTATTTTGCTAGAAGATCAAATACATACCTCGTCGAGGAGTATATTCGAGGCCTTGAAGTTTCTGTATATGTCTTTCTTTTCGGAGCTGTGAAGGAAAGCTAGCCCCCGAGCAGCGCCGATTGCTATTTGGAGCCTCCTCTTCCACGACAATGGTTCGATCTTGGGATCCCCTGCTCCCAAATGAAAATGAACGGACACGTTTATTTCGCAGCCGAGAAAAAAATGACATTATTGAATTTTGGTAATGTTGATTAGTTTACGTTGAAAAAGATGGTTTTCTAAGCTGCCCTTTTGCATGAACTCATAAACAAGAAGCAACTCATTGTCCTCCCAACAATACCCCAAAAGCTTCACCAGATTCGGATGCGATAGCCGCCCTAGAAAGTTCAGTTCCGACTGAAATCGGTGCTGACATATTAATTAAGTAGGTAGGTTAGTATATTAGCTATGCGTTTAATTCTGTTGAAGCCAGTTTGATAATTGCTGAATCTAAAAGGAAATTAATTAGTTTTTATATATATATATATGTACCCCCCACTCCTGATGGAGCTTCTTGATGGCGACAATAATTCCGGTACCGGCCTCGGACGGAGCGAGAGTCCTCTCGTCGACCCATCCTTTGTAGACTTTTCCGAAACCGCCTTCGCCGAGGACACTACCAGGACGGAAGTTCTTAGTCGCCGATCTCATCTCCGATAAGCTGAACTCCCTCAGGTTCGGATTCTCCAGAACTCGCCCTCCGTCGTACGACCACTCCTCCGAAATCTGGCTCGTTGTCGTCGTCTTCGTCGACGTCATCACCGTCGTCGTCGCTGTCTCCGACGCAGAGAGACCGTTCGTCGTGCTCGTCGTGTTGCTGAACCTTGGCTCACTCCATGATTTGGATTTTGGAGGAGAAGCAAAAAGAGTTCCAAAGCATTGACCCATGGATAGATTGTGAATTTTGATTTAGTATTTTGGATGAAGAAATTTATTTGGAAAATTGAAGAAGAGCAAGAACATGGAAGTTTGTAAAAAGAAAAATGTTATATATTTTATATAAAAAAATATATATTAGAGAGAGAGAAAGAGATTTTATTATTATTGTGGACGAGGGCGAGGAATGAGAAAAAGATATATTATATAGTAAGGAGTTTTTTTTTAATGAAGAATTGTTAAGTGATGGTCTCTTCTTATATAATATTGATTTATATTTTTTTAATAGTGCGTGTTTGAGAACATAATTGCAGCTAATGTACTATTCCTACCAAGACACTTCCCATGGAAGCTCCAATTGGGTGTGTTTTTTTTTTTTTTTCTAGTAAGATGTTTAATTAATGTTAGGACTAATATTTTCTCACATTTAGTGTGGATCGTACTGTATAATTGAAAAAAAAAATTGAGCTGAGGTTAATATTACATCAGAACTTAAGGCATGTTTGTTTCTTCATTTGAAAACTGTTTTTGAGTTTTCTAACTTGAACAGTTTTTTCAAAAAACTGAATTGACTGTTTATTTGATGATTTTCAGAATACAACTCAAAAAGTTTTCAAACTGCTTTCTGTTTTAATGAAGAAAATCAGAAAACTGTTTTTAGGTGTTATCTAATTTTTTCACTCAACTTTTTTAACTTTTTTTTATTATATCATCTTGACATTTCTTTCACTTCTATCAACATCATTTCATTTTCCTCACTTTTGATTATCGAATTTGTTTTCGTTCCCTGAAAAACTTAAGTTTTACAATTATGGCAAATTTTAAACAATCGGAACTCCATTTTACAAACTATTAATTGATCGTGATTCTCTCGTCGAACACATGAGTTTTCACTATTTTTAGTCAACATTAGGTATCAAAATTTGATATTTGTTGTTTTGAAAACAACTGCAAAAAAAATTTAGACTACAAGTATATGAAAACAAAAACAGTTTGAGTGAACTACCAAACAGGCCCACATGACATGATGTTGAGTCAAGGTACTTAACTCACTCAGTTAAAGTCGATCGGTTATTGATTGTTTTTATTTAACATTTTTTGGGTTAAGAACTTGTGATCTAAAATTATCGTAATTTTTTTTATTATTATTTGTCAGAATGATAGGGTTCCCAAATGATAAGTGTTCAAAATTTCAAATATCTTTTATGTTAAATAAAAATTATATTGCTGGAATTTATTTGCTTATGCAACTACAAATCTATAATTAAAATTACTAAACAAATCTATATATGTCTCCTAAATTTATATATTTTTTTTACTTTTTTCTTCAAACCAAACTATTTATAATATTATATGCATGAAAACCGACACTACTTTTCTTAAAAAAAAAAAAAAAAAGTCAACGAGTTTGGGTGGTAGACACGGCGGGATTCGGTCGGGAAGCTGGAAAATTTGGTATGGGTCGCGCCGGGTTTGTCTCTCGAGCTTACCGTCCCAAATTCTTTTTTTTAGGTTAACCGGGTATTTATACCCGATTTATTATTTTTTTTTTAAACTGGACCGGACCGGGAAGTGGGAACCGGGTTCCTACCCGGATCCCGGTCCGGTTCCCCCGGAACCACCGGAAACTTCCGGTTTTGGTGGTTCCGGTGCCGGGTAGCTCAAAAAAGGGGGAACCGGACCGGTTCCCGTCCGGTTCCCCCAGGATTTAAATCCTTGGGTAGAACCCACCACAACATAAACCCCCCATAATCGTTCCTGATCTACATTTAATGTCTGTTTTGGCCTTTGTTTTTCCATAAGAAAAACAATGTTTTTGAAGTTTCCTGATGTACTCAAAGATTTTTTTAGTACATTTTCTTTTCTTTCTATTTTTTTCTCGAAAATACATTTTCATAGAGGAGTGGATGATACTTCAATAATGATGTCTAGCATATTCCGGTATCTCTCTCTCTCTCTCTCTCTCTCTCTCTCTCTCTCACACGCGCGCACGCACACACACACATCGAAAACAGTAATTGACGATATTGTTCTCTCAATGTTTTTGTGAAGACCTTTCGTCGATCACGACAACGCACTACAACAAATACGACAATTACCGACGATTTTTTTCGTCGGTAATAACCCTATAATCGTCGCTAAATCTATTTAGCGACGATTTTAGCGACGATTATTATCGTCGCTAAATGTCCGTGCCTAAATATATTTAGCGACGATTTATTCGTCGCTAAATATTTACCGACGATATTAGCGACGATAATGTCGTCCCTAAATGTCGTGACGAGAAGTTTTTTTTCCATTTTGAAATAGGTAATTAGCGACGACTTTGTCGTCGAAAGTCGTCGCTAATTCACGAGCGAAAATTTCCCGCGTGAATTAGCGACGACAAAGTCGTCGCTAATTACTTCTGTGTAATAATATTTAGCGACGACTTTGTCGTCGCTAATTATTATTTTTTTTTTATTTTTTTCGTCGTTAATTATTTATTTTTTATGGTTTTTTTTTATGAAATTCTAAAATGAAATTCTAAAATGAAAAATCAAATAAAAACTAAATTATATTATCCAAATCAAGAAATATATAAAATCCGGTTACGTACGTTTTCGGTTATCGAGAAATATGTAAATAATAATCTACTATACACAAAATATCTAATAAAACACTAGTCGCGACGTTTGCTTTGTCGTCCCGCCGCTCGTTTTCCCTCTCCTCGACGTGAAACGCTTTTTTGCTGGCGCTGAAGTTCTGCAGGCTGCGGCGTCGGAGTAGACTGACTTGGTCCGCCGGGCGTCGTCTGCTGGCTGGCGTCGGGAGTCCTCTGCTGGCCGCTCGTCGGAGTGTGGATGCCGGGCGTCGGAGTGTGGACGCCGGCCGTCGGAGTCTGCTAGCTGTGGGATGACGGAGCCTGCTGCGAACTCTGCGGAAATTGGGACATGAACGAGCTAAGGTTGAGGTCGGGCACCTGACTCTGTATTGTCTCGGCGAACGCGAGCGAGTGTCGATGTCAACACCTCCTGCGAAAATATATCATGCTTGCGACGTCCCAGCCTCCGAACTGTAGACTTCGACGACTTCAGCCGCCATCCGTGCTCTCTGTGGCACCAAACGTCCGACGCCGGTCAAGTGATCAGTCCGCAAACCCATAATATCGCGGATCGCCTGCTGCTCTAGGACGGAAATATCAACGTCCGCTCCTTGGTGCTCAGCCTCCGCTCGCAACGTGTTGAACCTAGCGACCAGTCGATCCTGATATAATTAACTAGTTAGTATATATTAATCGAAAAATAAGAAAAATAAATGTAAACTTACATAACGTGCGGAGGCTTCAGGAGTCAGCCATTCGGACTGATGTTGGCGCTTGTAGTTCGCAAACAAGCTCTCGAAAGCGCCTGTCTCGGCGCTCTTCTGCATGTAAACAAAACTTCAAGTGTTAGATAATTTTAACGATTTGATGTATCATATAAACATAAAATTTACGTTCTTCATGCGGTGGGTCGAGAACCCAATCGTCCCCTGTCGAGTCTTCGTCTTCTTCTTCGCGCGATTCGCCTTGTTCTTCGCTTGTATGGCCTGTAATATAAGTAAACGTACACGTAAATAACAAATCGTTTAATAAAAGGGTAAACACATATTTAACGTAAATGATTTGATTACCTTAAACTCATCGCTCGTATATCGTTGTATCAGCGTCTCCCATTCGGTGTCGAGCTTAACGGTCCTCGGTTTCAGCGACCGCGCCACCTGTACGCTACTCTTGCAGTCGATGTCGAACCATGACCGCAAGGTATGCCTCCAATCGTGAAGACGAGTCTTCGCGTCTCGAATGATTGCCGCATCGACAATCGCCTTCTTCTTCCCGGTTGCATCACCATCGACTCGAATGTCGTACTTGTCTCGAATCGCTGCTCGGATCTCGACCTCCTTCGCCGGCCCCACATTCGCATTCGTCCACCTTGGGACCGTAGGCGAGATCTTGTCTCGGACGACCAACCCGAGCGTGTTCGCGAACGTCGCGAGATCCGGATCCATCTCGCGCTCTGGCTGCAAGAACGACTGAAACTCCTCGTTATAAACAACGACTTCCTTCACCCCGGGGCGCCGTGCACGCTCAAATCGAAGCCCGACCGTCGGCCCACGCACGGCCGGTTCGATATCCTCGTCTTCTTCTTCGACGCCATCACGTACGGGCGCTGACTGACAATAATTCGGGAGACGGGCTAAGAAGTCATCCCCGCCTCCGCTGCCTCCAGCTCCTGTAGCCGCATCCATCTGAAATTCAAAACAAAATTCACGATCCTACCGAAATTTCGGCAGAACCTCCCCTATAAACTTAACAACCCGGCATCAAGCCTTTAACTTTAAAATCTGCATAGAAACATCCTAAAACTAACAATAAATCAAACCTCAGTGGTTCGATTATTAAAATTCATAATCCATATCAACTAATTTACCTAATATAAATATTTATAACTAATTTAAATATTTATACCTAATATTAAAATTTATAACTAATTTAAATATTTGTGTAAACTAATTAATATAAATAACTAATTTAAACTTATTAATTCTATAAACTAATTTAAATTACCTAATATAAATATTTATAACTAATTAATACAATTCCATTTATTTATAACTAATTTAAATAATTTAAATTACCTAATATAAATATTTATAACTAATTTAAATATTTATAACTAATTCATAATCCATATCAACTAATTAATTTCACATTATTAATCATTTGTAACAAGAATTAAATACAATTCCATTTAATTTACATAAACTAACTAATTGTTTTTACATGTTTTTACATAATTTTACCTAATATAAATATTTATAACTAATTTAAATATTTATACCTAATATTAAAATTTATAACTAATTTAAATATTTGTGTAAACTAATTAATATAAATAACTAATTTAAACTAATTAATTCTATAAACTAATTTAAATTACCTAATATAAATAACTATATACTAATTAATACAATTCCATTTATTTATATAAAGTTATATATTTATATATATAAATAACTAATATATATAACTAATATATTAATTATATAAATAACTAATATATATATATATATATATATAAAGTTATAAAAAAAAAAACTTACCGTGACAAGTACAGACGGCGTCGGTGGTGGACGAGGACGAGGAAGAGCAGCGCTGCCGGACCGGGGCGGACGAGGACGAGGGCGGCGTCGGTGGTGGAGCGGCGACGACGTCGGCGGCGGAGCGGCGGAGGAGCTGCAGACAGGAGAGAGAAATTAGGAGAGAGATGTGAGGAGCACTAGGACAAAATACGTTATCTGGTGCGACGAATGTCGCACCCAATGCCTCAAATGTCGCACCTAAAAGTTTATTAGGTGCGACATTAGGTGCGACAGCGTCGCACCGGATAACCCGTCGCAGAAGGTATTGGGTGCGACATGTCGCACCTAATAAGGCTCCCTTTAGGTGCGACATTTTCAGGTGCGACATGTCGCACCTAATGCCCACGTTATTTTCATGCCAAATTTTATAGAATTGGCGGGTAAATACATATCGGATGCGACATCGTCGCACCGAATATGTTCGCGCCATGGTATTCGGTGCGACAATGTCGCACCGAATATGTTTGTTCAATTAAAAAAAATACAAAATTAAAAAAGTAAATTAACAAAATAAAAATGAATTACATAATTCTAAATGAATTAGAAATAAAAATTCAAATAATATTAATTAAACAAAATTCTAAATGAATTAGAAATAATATTCTGAAAATAGAATTCTTAATTAAAAATACAAATTCTTTCCAAAAAAAGCGAAAAAAATGAATTCCTATTTTTTTTTCTTATAAAAATTATCGATAGTAGAATTTCCTCTACCGAATAAGCTGCCAGAACTTCGAGAACCGCTTCCGCGTCCTCGTCCACCGCTGCCTGACGTGCTGCCGCTCGTTCCGCCGCTTCCGTAAGGACGGTCTCTCAATTTCAACTATGAGCTGAAAATTGACCAATTTGTTACAAAGTAGACTACCAAGAATATTTAATAAATAAAAAAATAAAAAATTTCAAGTAATTAGTTTTTTTTTCTTAAAATAAAATAAAATAAAAGAAGGCCAAAAACAGCATAATGAAGAACAATATTTCCATAAAATGAAAAAAAAATTGCAAGACAGTTTGAAAATGATAAATTAAACTTTAGCCTAGGTCGAGTAATCTTTCGTCAATTTAATATTATATAAATTCTATGTCTTATCCCTTTTTTTTTAAAAATAATTTATAAACAATTAATTAATTAACTTATTATTTTTTTAAAGTATTTTTAATTTATTAAACGATTTTAGTTCACTTTAGTACATCTTCAACCCACTCCATAATGTAATGGAGTGAGATGTAACAAAATGAAGTTGAGATTACTGCAATTCAACTCTATTTCTCACTCCATAATATAGTTAATGAATAGTGAAACTCTAAATATGGAGTTCTTCTATGCATTCCACTCCCTATATATGCCTAGGCCGTTCAATGGAATAGACGTATCAGCGTTCACAGAGAGACGTGTTTCCGCTTGAGACGAGACCTTGCACTACCAAGACGCTCATCGAGGCCTTCACTATACGTTTCACACAAGGCCTTCACACCTTGGCTCAAATATGATGACACAACATCTGAAAAAGAATGCGTAAATTCATATAGAATTCAACATTGACTTAATAGGTTAATCAGCTTGCTCAACATCGACTATCCTCCAATTGTGCCCAAGAAGTGTTCCGTATTTGTTTGCCAATTCGACACGTGGAAGGTGACTTTGTTCGGGGACAAACTCACACCTCAAGAATAACCACCAGATACGACTTGTCGAAGAACTATTTCAGACTTTCAAGCAGATTTTCCTTAGTTCCAAATCCTTAACATGTCTCTTTTTGGGTATCAAATTGATAATCTAAGTTACTTATGGGCTTGTGAACAACCGCGTTTCACATGTAGTTAACATTGATGGCTGCGAGTAAAACGAGACTAATGAAAATTGGGTATGGTTCTAACAGTTGACTCATTAATTAACTCAACTTGCAATCTGTTTCCCTATGTAAAAAAGCGATATCCAATTTTTGTTTATTGAAATTACTTGCAGGGGAACAAAGCTGTATATACAGCGATGGATTGCAAATCCAGTTCATGTAATGTTATTGCTCACCTCCTTATGTTTTCTGAGATCAGATTTGGGCATATATGCCCTTTTTAATCGTGACTACCCTTTGAGACCCTTTCCTCTTCTTCTTAAAAAAAAAAGTACAAACCCGTTACACTTTTTTTTGGATCGGGATACAAACCCGTTACACTCACATGAACTATTATATAGTTATGTCATTATATGCAACAATAGAAGTATAACAATAATACAAACATATATATGTAGAGTTGTAGACTTCTGAGATTACAAATCAAACATAATAAAATATGGTGACGTAGCAAGTCAAATACATACATGAAGCGTGCAAAAAAAAATACAACAATAAAACATCTATTACAATGCAATGCCAAAGCAAGCCAGTAACCAAATTAAGATTGTACAGAATAATGGCATTTTTATACTAATAACAATTTAAATTGTAGAACAGCATGTAAAAGTTGACTATAAAACAATCAGGCACAATATCATCATTGAGATCATAGTGTTATATATAAATAAATAATATATCACTTGATGCACTAATATTTTGATATTTTATACAATATTTTGATAGCCACTTTCACTTATTTGATTAGCATGTCCAGTCTCAGATTTAAAATATAATTATAATCGGTATCTAGTTAGTATCAAGTTGAAATTCTAGTGCTAAAAAAAGGATCAGCTAACGGTACATAGAAGGTATTTAATATATATCATATTTTATATCGAAACAACTAACATTTTATTTGTATCCTTGTTCACATTAGGAATCTTGCTTGTGTTGAACTTTGTGTACGAACGTGATTTGAGATTTTGAGCTTAATATCTTTACGAACATTTATTTCACATATACATAAAATGGTTATTTTTTTATTATCATTATATAATTTTATAAAACATTCGATCCGTAGTCTATAACCGGTACCACAATAAATTCAAGAATTGATAAGATCGCTATGGAATTTCAAAATAACCATAAAACACATGAAAACTACAATAAAAAGAGATCAAATGTAAAAACGAAAAAACCTGGGCGGAGCCAATGTAAGTCTGCCCATGAGTGCATACTTTATAAACTGTAATTGCATTTTCCTCATAAAAAATAGGAGGTTGTAATTACACACCTCTAAAACTAATATTCTACACCATTTTTTTATTATAAAAATTTCCTTTTAAGATTATAAAGTATTTATAATAGAATTCAAATAAATAGTGAAAAAAAACACCATTAAGAATTCAAAAACAGTTATAAAACAAATATTAATCAAAATTGAGAGCCATTTTATTAATAAAGAGCAGCAACGCACCCAGGTATTACACCTTCGAGACATAATGAACATCATCTTAGTGAACTCCTGAGCTAGCTAGCTTGTGAGTAATTTTTGTTTTCCTTTCGAGGAACAAATTTGCACGATAAATGTTAGCAGCTGCTTAGCTGTTTCTTTCAGAAGAATTCGTCTACTCATTTTAAACGTCTTTTAACTTTCATATTTAAATTTTTTTTTTTCGCTTTCAAATTTGGGAATGTGGCATAGCATGGTAGCACACAATGGTCAAAAACCCATTCTTAATTATTGAAATAGAATATAGCAACCTCTGTTCTGTGCATTATTTAATATAAAGACAATGTTTATACAAGTTTTTTGACAAGTCGTGTTCACTCATTTATTTATTAGCATGTGCAGTCAAGACCCTACTATGAGTGTGAACATATATATTGCATTCAAAACTCGTTCAATACAGCCAATCAATGACAAGGTGAATAAGACAAGGGTGCTAGCTGTAAAGGAGAACATGGCAGCTGGTAATGAAATATTATTGGATTTCACTTTCAGACATTATTGGTGAGGATTGATGACTCGCCTGGCCCACCATGACTCAATAAATATCATCAGCCATGTCAAGAACGAGCACCAAAAACACAACCTTTTGAGTGAGCATTAGAGTGAGTGAATTGAGCTGTGAAGAAAATTCCAAAGTGGGAACAAAACTGTATATACAGCGATGGATTGCAAATTAACCAAATTAAGATAAAAAAAATTGGCCAAATAAGCCTTACAAACATTGGCGATTTGCGTTTTAGCCAACGTTTGGTTAATTATTTGTAAATAGCCAATACGCCTACGTGGCAGAATATTAACTGTTTTTTTGTTACTTATTTGCCCTTATTAATTATCGTGACTCATTATATGCGGCAGTTTTTTTTTTAAATTAAAAAAAAAAAACTGAATAGGAAAGTGGTTATATTGGACGTGTGTTTTGGTTCTATTAAAATCGCATTAATTTATGACGCTGGTTTTTTTTTAAAAATTTGGTATAAACTGAATTGAATAGCAGTTATTGTATTCCCGAAATATTTGGACTTGGTTTGAGAAAAATTTGCGAGCTTATTTACACGTTATCTGATGTTAATTGATTTGACAGCTTATTTACAATACAAATAAACTGTAAATAAATTTTGTATTTACTGTCTGTTAACAGGATTCCAGTAAATAACGTGTATTTTTCTCACAATTTTGATTGTTAGAAGCAAAAACAGACTTATGCAGATTGTAAATGAACCAATATATTTAACATGACATCAATTTACATATAAATGAATCAATTTACAATTTATAATTTACATGACTCTTATTTACAACTCAAACACGCACCAAAAAAAAAAAATCTTCGTCGGCGGTGCGCTCGGCGGGTCGCGACGGTCGCGCGCGGCGGCGCTCGGTCTCAGCGGTATGGCGCGCGCGAGGAAGAGAAGCTCGGGGCTCGGGCTGGTGCTTGTGGCCGCGCGCAGAAGAGAAGAAGGAGAAGAAGACGGCGGCGCTCGGTCTCAGCGGGATGGCGCGTACGAGGAAGAGAAGCTTGGGCTCGGGCTGGTGCTGGTGGCCGCGCGCAGAAGAGAAGGAGGAGAAGACGACGGCGGCGCTCGGTCTCAGCGGGATGGCGCGCGCAAGGAAGAGAAGTCGGGGCTCGGGCTGGTGCTGGTGGCCGCGCGCAGAAGAGAAGAAGGAGAAGAAGAGGCGGCGCTCGGTCTCAGCGGGATGACACGCACGAGGAAGAGAAGCTTGGGCTCGGGCTGGTGCTGGTGGCCGCGCGCAAAAGAGAAGGAGGAGAAGAAGACGTCGGCGTCGGTCTCAGCGGGATGGCGCTCGGTCTCGCCGATGAAACCAGAGCTCGCTTTTTTTTTTTGGGTTTTCAATATGGGGGTTCTCGTGTTTGAAATCTGTGTTTGAATGAGAGTGAAGATTGTGTGTATATTTGGTATTAATTACAGAGATAATGATGGCCCTAGAAATACGCGACAGTTATTATCCAAAAATTTGCTTTAATTGATTTTATTTTCGCTAGGGGAACGGGCGGGAATAGTTGCGAGGATCTATTGGTATTTTTATCTATGTAAATAAATCCGTCTGGCTATTAACACAAAATTAACCGAATATTGGCTAAATCCAAAACTGTATATTTTAGGAGGCTATTTAGCTATATATCCCTAAGAATATTGATATAAACCAAACCACCTCAAGAATCACAATCAAAATTCTATAATTATCATTACCACTCTTGTTTAAATCTGCATAATATTCAATTCTCAATCTGTTAGCTAGTTAAGATTAAAAATATGAATAAATGAAAACAAAAAACCTAGACTGAGAGCTAACAGTCTTTAGAAAACGACATCCTTCGTTCAGACTACAAAACTGACAATCTTAAGAAAAAGACATCCTTCGTTCCAAAATATAAATAACGAATCCTGAGAAACGACATTCTTTGTTTCAGAAAATATAAAATAAGTCTTGAAAAAACTACATCATTCTTTACAGAATACTTGAGGAAACGACATCCTTCGTTTCAGAAAATAAAAGACCGACAATCTTGAGAAAACGACATCCCTCGTTTCAGAAAATAGAAAACGACATTATTTGTTTCCGAAAATAAAAAACGACATCATTTGTTTCAGAAAATCTAAAACGACATATTCTTCAAGAATTTATCAACGCATTTGCTCTCTCTATCCCGCAGATATTCGACATATTCACCCAAAACGACGCTGCACTTCATTTTTACACAAATACAAGTTCTTTTTTCTTTTTCTTTTTTTCTTTTTTTCTTTTTCTTTTTTTCTTTTTTTCTTTTTTCTTTTTAAAGAGATTATATTAATTTCAATAAACTGGCAGAAGCCAGGAATACATATGCTAATTAAATTAATAAAATATTAACCATACCTTTAACCTCCTGAGTTCATTGTAGAACCACTAAACATCAAACGAAATGACGTAAAAAAAAAACAAAAAAAAAACTGTGTGCAACTGATGCGACCCATTTACCGAAATGCGGGGCTCATATTCCTGTCAGTAATAATCAGATTCGAGGTTTCGTTTTCTTTAAAATTCTTTTTAAGTTAAGTCAAAGAGTGGACTGTAATAGACAACATTAAAGAAGCCTAATCAAACCATTCAAGTTCACCAAATATTACATGTTTTAAGCATCAATCTCTTGCGCGTGTTGGTTTATTTTTCAATGAAGTAGTAGATACTTACGGTTTTGCTACCGTGTTCCTCATCGCTCGGTTTCGTTTCTTTGACATAACACGAACACATGTTCTCCGCGACTTTAATGGGGACACATATTTTGGCAATGTAGGTCTCACTGAAAGTCAAGAGCAGCAAAATGAAACCCAGAGAATCATCAGCTCTATGAAATCAACACCCCCAAAATCACACTCGGAATTCATATAGCTCATTACCAGCTCTGAAAAAGAGAACGTAACTCGGTAAAATCTACCTGCTTTGAACATCTCAAGAGCTTCATACAGACAATCATTGTCTATACAGAACGTAACTCGAGGAAGCCATGTCTGGCGCCGCCAATGTGAGAATCCTCCTGGCTGATCCAGTTCACCGCCGTCTTCCTCGCCGAGTCAAGCTTCGCCGTCTGCGAGAGGGGACTCAACACTAAATCTCAACTCAACACTGACATCCAACTCCCCGAATTCCGATCCTGATTCTCCTCACTCTCGGGCCACGGCTTCTCTGACGGCCTCGTCCAAACCTTCTCTCTCTCTCAAGACTAGACTTAGAATCTTCATCAGACATACGTTGAGCATCGTAGCAGTGGAGGATCAAGGCGCGTTGTCTAGGGACCTTAAAATCTCTCTTTTGGAAATCAGTAGTTTATATGTTTTAAATCGAAATATCACTTCTTTTGCAGTTTTTTTTTTGTTGGTTTGACTATTAACTACCTTCCATGTTGTCAACAAAATTAGTTTTTGGTTTTTCTTTTATGTCATAGGTAAATTGTAAGAGGGTACACGAAAACTTTTTATTAAGAGGAAGTTGTGAAACAACAGTTACAACATTGAGAATACTAGGAAAAAAAAAAGGTTATATGAAACAAATGGTTATAGCTAAAAGAAAAACCGTCTCAAGCTAGAATATGAGTAGCATAATAAGACTCTTTAAAGCTTGTGGCATATTGGTGCCACCATTTCATAGTGCACATGGTATTTTGGGTCGCCTCTTGCAACATCGTGTGCGCTTTTGATTCATAAAACAACATACTATTTTCAATTTATTGATCGTTTTTAGTTTATGTGGTCCTTGAGTGTTTGATGCATTTTAGTCTCTAAGATTTGGTTTATTGGCGTAAATAGTCTTATGATTTTTTTTATTGTGCTACTTAGTTTCTAATATATTTGTTAGAGCATTTTAGTCCTTAACGCTCTTATTGTCCAAGAAAATTTATTTGTTAAATATAAATTTAACACTTAAACTACTTATAGCATTTCATTAATTAAAATAACTTTAGTTTTGTAAAATAAACTAATGAACTTATACTATGACCATCCTAAAAACACTTAACAATTAAAGCTTTTTAGATCATTATTTTATCTAAATTATAATTTTTAAATTTAATTTTAGTTTTTATATGTGTTTAAAGATGCTCAGGTGTTGAATTATATTTTTTAAATGAATTTGTTTCGAAAAGACTAAAAAAAAAGCTACTAAATCGTTAGAGACCAAAATGCTCTAAATAAATATTTAAGGACCGAAACAGCAGAATCAGAAAAGTTAAAAGACCATTAACGCTAAAAACACCTAAATAATTTTAAGAAGTAAAGTGGTCCTAATTAGAGCAACTCCAATGGTTTAGCATAAGGACTTGCTAGTAAATTATAAAAGATTGGAGCTAATAGCTTCACCATTGGAGCATGATTTGACTATTGGCTTAGTAGAGCAAAGTAGCTCTAATTAGCAAATTAGCTCTAGCAAAAGCAATGGACCCCACATTCATTTGAACCAATGAGAATTAAGTAAAAATTTAATGAAATGTTATTTATATGTGTGATACATAGAGCAAAGAGAAAGAGATTGGCTTAACCATTAAAGATGATTGTTGCTTGAATGAGTTGTAGTTTGAAAAACCTAGGTGGCATATTAAGCTAATGTTACCACTAAAGATGCTCTAAACTGTTTTAGGCAAAATAGTCTATCCCACAAATTTGTTTCCGAAAAGAAGAACGTGTGAGAAAGAGCCTAGATTTCGCGAAGATCGAGGCTCGCCGGAGATTCACCGGTAGCCTCTCACTTCGTCAGAGAGTGACGGTAACGCTCTTCTGATATTCACTCTCATAATCTTTAATGTACCAAGCTCTCTCGCCTTAGGGTTTAAATAGCACACCATGTGTTTGCGAATATAACAACCGTAATAATCAAATCCGTTTCATTTTCACTTGATGTTGGTTCGCTTCTAGCTTCACACTATATATATATATATATATATATATATATTGAAAATTCAGTTACATGCATTTTTTTAATTTTACTCCGTTTTCCTAGTAGGCATTTTTTTTTTTTTTGCTAGTTGTTTGTCTTTGAATTCATCTCCGTTTTCTTCTTTTTTCAATTCGGGTTTGTGAAGACTCTAACAGGCAGCTACGGAGAGTTGAAGAAATTCAAGACCTTGCTCGGCCCAACCACACAAGAGTGATGAAACAACTCAAATTTCTGGCATGTCCCTAAGATCTTCCTTCAACCATACTCGTCGAGATATTTCTGAAACTTCCGACAAAGAGCATCGTTCTCTAATCTCCGGTCGTGAATTTGTCAAGATCCACTCGGCACAAGCAAAGTATTTCACGTTGATCCGCGACATTGACCAATCCAAATTCTCGAGAAGCTTTTACTTGTTAGTGGACGATGATCACGTGTCGGGTTATTTCCGATGCAATGCCCGCAAAAAAGACGAAAAGTGTGAACATTGCGAAGTCAGCGCACCGGTGGATATGTCCGACGAAGCCGAGCTTCCAGCCCCCACTCCAAAGCCGGCTCCGCAGCGGAATATGTCCGCTTCTGGTTCCGGTATATTACTCTCCGTCCCGTCTTTCTCCGCTTATGTATCTCGAGACATTCTATTTTTATAGAATGAAAATTTATACAGGTTTTTTGGTGATGTTGAAGATTCGAGACCTGCTTCGGCCTCGGCGACGAAGAGTAAGCAAGGCGGCCCTGTAAACGGCGGCGCAAGGCATGCCAACGGTTTTCACGGAGAAAGGAAACCGAGTTCTTCAAATGGACACGCGAACCCAAAGGAAACCGGCTCAATAATCATAGATTGCCTTCAACGAGTAGGCCCGATTCAAGGCAGTCGGACTCGAGACGGGCTTAGAGTAGCAACGGAACGGGGCCTGGTCGGCCTCTCAGGCCCAATGGAGGTCTTCCCTCAAAGGCTTCTTCTTCGTCGTCAGTTTCAAGGAGCTCCGTCCCCAATAAGAGGCCTCAACCACCACCAACTTCGAAATCGCAGCCTCCTTCGAGACTGAAACTTCCTTCTCAGTCTCGTCCTTCTTCAAAGTCGCAACATTCTTTGGACTCGCGGCAACCACCACCTTCGGCCTCGAGACAGCATTTGGAGCAGCGCAGGGAATATCAGGGATCGAATAAGCCCAAAATGATCCCTTCTGACGGCAAAGACGAGGGCGAAAATGCCATTAGTATGATCAGACAGATGTTCCGGTAAAACTTCGAGTTCTTCACTACTGTGGTCGGTCGTTGATTGTTAAGATCGATCTCGAGCTGTGAATAATGATTTGGACAACTTTTCAGGTACAACCCCAATAAGTTTGCCAACCGCGATGATGATCTTAGTGACATGGAGGCCAACTTTCACGACATCATGAGAGAGGAAAAGAGAAGGTGATTCCTTTCTTTCTAAATCCTAAAATTCCATTATTTTCTCGACTTTTTAGGATAATTAGCAACTGAACCATTATGCGAGTGGGCATTTTTAGTCCCCTTATCTAATTATATTCGAAAAATAATCCTTGAACTATTGATTTTGTTGCATTTAGCCATTTAAATAAAATAAAAAATAATTATCGACAAGTTTTGTTTGTCTATTATTTACTATCTTATTATTATTACGATACAAAACTGACCATGGCTTCCCTTCTTTCCACTAAAAATACTAGAATTTTGCCAAAATAAAATTAGCTTAGGATCAAAATAACCACTTTAATAGTTGATGGTCTTATTTTAGCTTATATAAAAACCGTACTTTTTGTTGTTGTTGCAAAACTTGGTGGTATTGAAATGAATTTGGATGATGAAGTGGTGTGTGAATGCAGTGAGAGAGCCAGAAGAGCAGAGGACGAGGAGCAACTTCGTCTGATTCAAGAAGAAGAGAAAAGGGAACGCTTGGCCAAGATGAAAAAACAGAGGAGACATTAGAAGAAGACTCTAATCTTAGTTTTGACACATTTAGGATTTTATATCTCAGATTTGTTTTGTTTTTTTGGGTCATTATTATTTTTGACTGGTAAGTTATAAGTGGATTGTAGAGTTGGTCTACACGATGTTTTTTCCGGCGTTCGTGAAGGGAATGATGTCGAGTTTCTAGAAGCACTCCGTCGGTTCTTGGACAGAAGCAAAAGGTACACACATTATTTTTTTTTTCTAGATGTTTAATTGGATTTCGGACCCGGAGTGTCACATGCTTTTGATCATGAAAGATTCTCTTTGGCATCAAATGATTTTAGAAAGTATCTTATTTCATGGATGGAATTTTATAAATTAATGAACTAATATTATTGCCTTGATGAATCGTACGCTAGAATATCACTTTTCATGCTTTCCTTCCCCGGTTCTATTAATAATTTTTATTTTTATTCTCGACCCAGAAATGCATTCCATGTTGTCCACATATGCACTGAAATGGAACCATTGGTTTCTGTTGGATGTTTGGGATCTTATGTGACGGGATTATCGCGAGCCTTGCAGAGAAAGGGTCATCTCGTGGAGGTTATATTACCCAAGTAATCAACATACTTTTTATTTTTTAATCTTGTTCTTTAAGTGTCTTTGGTGCACTAGATATCCAAATTTACAAAAGGTTGGCTATTTAGCAGTTCTTAGACTTTTGGTGGCTTATTTGGCTAATTTTTTTATTTTTGTGAGATGTTTTTAAAAATTTATTCCCAATGACAACTTTGCACTGGACATAGGTATGAGAGCCTGGACCTAGAAGCAGTTCAAGGGCTACGTGAAATCGATGCGGATTCTTGTTCATACTTTAACGGCCAATTACATGAGAACAGAATTTGGAATGGGTTAGTAGAGCTCATTTTTTTTTTCTTCTCATGGGACATTGTAAGAAACTATGTATTAAACACCAACAAAATATTTACTTTTTATTTTTATTTGTTTTGTTTTTTGCAGTGTTGTTAGTGGTATAGGAGTTACTTTAATTGAACCACGGCTTTACTCTTCCTTCTTCAACCGTGAGCTGATATACGGTTACTCGGACGACTTCGAACGGTTAGAAATAAAACTAATTCGGGTTTATGCTTAGTTCCCCTAAGTCGTTGATATTTTTCACGTCGATGATCTCAATCATACCAACATTTTAACTTTTTATTGTTAAATTCGCCTTTTATGATTCTCAGATTTTCCTATTTTTCGCGTGCTTCTTTGGATTACATATTGAAATCCGGAAAACGGCCCGATGTATTACACATCCACAATTGGGAGACCGCTATCGCTGGACCACTCTTCTGGGATGTCTTTGAAAAGCAGGTTTACCTTTATTAACACAAATGAAGAACTAACGACTTGGATATCAGTTTTTTTAGTACTTGTAACTTTAGATATCAGCTTTAAAAATGTTATGATTAAGCTTGTGAGCAATTGAAATGTTAGATGTGTAAAAGAGTGAAGAGCGGTAGATTATTAGATTGGACGATGAATCCATGAAGAGGTTTATTAGATCCGTTGCTCTCTTTAGTTAAAAAGTTACGGTCTGGGAATGTGATCGGGTTATACAATTACTTGACTAGTTCACATGGAAATGCCAATAAAGACCTTAAGTGAGAATGAGCAACTATTCTCTAGATCATCTTTCAGTTAATAATCCTATATGGAAATTTAAGTTCATGTAAAGGCTATTTATTTTTAAATGTTTTTTTTATATGTCAGATTTTGACGTAAAGCTATTTTATTAGAGAAGCTCTCTCAGTTTTACTTCTGTTCCATATGCGATCTTCAATTCCAACAAATGATCCTTTTAGAAGTGTAATTTTTCTCCCATGATTGTTCGTTCCTTAATTAGTATTTTTTTTTTGTTTATTTATTACAGGGACTAGAAGGTACAAAAATATTGTTCACATGCCAGGACTTAAATCTACAGGCAAGAGCTGTTTCATTTCATGTCCCGCTTCATGTACTCTCGGCATCCCCTTTGACCAATTTTCATACTTATAGTGTGTAGAGAAACCAGAAAAAATAGCATTATGCGGACTTGATCCTCGCAGTCTTCACCGAGCCGATCGTTTGCAAGACAGCGATAAAACTCATCTCGTCAACCTTTTAAAGGTAAAAAATATCACTTTCTTTTTAGTTATTATTATCTTTTTAATATAAAATCTTTGATTATAGTCACCTTGCTAGCTCTCTTATTTATAAGGCCGAAATATATAGTTTGGCCTGCAAGTTTCATCAGAAAAAGTCCAATTCATGCACCATTTCTATCTTGGGTCAAAACTGTATCAGTGATAGGTGCGTTTATCACGCGTAAAACTCCTATTTCCCGAACCGAAAACCGACGAGTCCTCAAGTATTTTAATGGTTTTTAGTAGGTTTTTGAGTAATTTCAGGTTCAGAGGAGCATTAGAGCATCTACAATCAATTTCGTGGAAAGATGATGAGATTCGGAGTAAAAATGGTCAAAATGGAGTCAAAATTGAGATGGGCAAGAAACTTGGCGACTACGCGCGCCGCGCGCCCTCCACCGCGCGCCGCGGGAAGACAGGATCCGAGACCGCGCGCCGCGTGCCTCTAGTCGCGCGCCGCGCATACGGGAACACAAATCACGAAATCGCACAGAGTCTTATGCGCGGAGCGCGCATAACCTGGAGCTGAGTCCGCGCGCCGCGCGCCTTTGGAATACTGGAATAGGAAATTAGCGATTTTTGAAGATTTTTGAAGATTTTTGACCCTTGGATCGAATTGGAAGGCTCAGATCACTCCGAAAAACACACACTCAGGGCTAAAAACGCCTCTTGTAACCTAATTAACTCATTTTGGTTTGGTTTTAGTTTTTTACTTTTTTTTGCTGCACTTTTCTTTGGAGAACTTTTGTTTGGGAGCGAAGTTGAGTCGACGATCCGACGAACAAGCAACCGAGAACTCCCGTTTTTAATAGTTTTTCTTTCTTTCCCTTACTCTCCATTACGTTTATTTCTCAATTAATTGAAAGTTTCATTCTTCCCGTCATGAATCTCATAGTGTTTTTCTTATTGATGATTATGTTGATTATTGTTTTGATCACTATGTTGTTAACTATGGATTCCGTTAGAGGCTAGATTTTTAGCGGGGTTGCGATGTAGCCGGACTAAATTGGGTTAGGGGGTTTCGTGAGGGTGAAATTATGTTGTGATTTGCTCGATTATTCATGCTTGTGTGGATGTGTTCTTAATGCGTTCTTTAGATTGACCATCTTTAGGATTGTTTTTAGGAGTTTTCGATCACTCGAGAGAGGGTGAAAACTCATGCTCATAATCCATGCTTCGTTTTGTTCTTAGGTTGCTAGACGGCTTAAGCTTAATGTAATCGTTTGAATTCTCGTGTTTATTGCTCGTGATTGTTTTAATAGGATTAGAGGCCGAGAGGATATATAATACGTCAATTGCGTAGGTTGCTAGATCACTCGAGAGAGGCTAGTAATAGCTTAGGGAGAATGAGATTAGCATGAGTAGAGTAGGTCAAGTTGTAGGAACCCGAAACCCCCGAGTCTTAATTTTCCGGTGAAGTCGTGACCTCCATTTTTCTCTTATTTGAAGTTTCGTGTTAAATTTCCGTTGCTGCTTTGTTATTTTTATTGTAGTTAATTTTTGCACCTCCCATCTTAATATAGTGAAATCAATTTGCTTTAGGTTGTTTAACGTCGCTAGAGTAACTAGTCTCTGTGGGATCGATATCCGTTACTTACGTAACACTATTACTTGTTCGATACGCCCACTTGCGTGCTAGTTATAAAAATATCGCAACAAGTTTTTGGCGCCGTTGCCGGGGACTTTTTACAATAGCGTCGAAAAACAATCTTCTTTGCCATTTGATTTCGTTACGCATTTCCTAACTTTGCGTGTCATTTTCTCTGTTTTGAAGGTGGATGCGGAGTGAGGGAACATCAAACCTCGTTCCACTAAATCTTGAAATCGAAAAGTTTTGCAAGACGAACAGAAAGCAAACAAAGGAACGAGCAATGGGAGATAGAGCGAACAACGTGGCGAACGAAGAGCCTAAGACCCTATTCCAATATGGGTTACCACCGGCCGACGCCGCGCAATCGGCAATCGCTCTCCCGGCTCTTGCGGGTAACCAGAATTTCGAGATCAAGACCGGCATAATACACATGGTCCAAGCGAATCAATTCTTTGGATCACCGGCCGAAGACCCGCAAGACCATCTGACTAACTTCGTCGAGATCGCAAACACGTTCAAGCTCCACAACGTGTTCGACGAAGCCATCCGCCTCCGCCTCTTCCCGTTTTCACTACGGGACCAAGCCAAGATGTGGCTAAACTCCCTCCCACCGGGTTCCATCACCTCGTGGGCCGACCTGCGCGTCAAATTCATCTCAAAGTTTTTCCCGTTCGAGAAGATGCACAAGAGACGCAACGAGATCCATTCGTTTGCCCAATACGAAGGGGAGTCATTGTTTGAAGCATTGGGGGGCTTCAAGGAGTTAGAGAGGAGGTGTCCCAATCATGGCATCCAAGGGTGGATGATGGTGCAGATTTTCTATGACGGTCTCTCACCATCGTCTCGCACCCTAGTCAACACGGCCGCTGGAGGGTCGTTCTTTCAGAAGACAGAGGAGGAAGCTCACAGCATTCTCGAGGAGCTGGCCTACAACAACGATCAATGCCCGTCCGAGCGGTGCATCTTGAAGAATATGCCAGTCACTCCCGAGATGGAGCTGATGAAGGGACTGGCAGCACAGGTGGCGGATCTTACAAAGTCAGTCCAGGGACAGAAGGCCTCCGTTCAAGCCGTGCACACCCCTGAAGTCTGTTTCTGGTGCAATGGGCAACACAATAGTGACGAGTGCGCTTATGGGGACAACGGCCAACAGGCCAACTTCATCAACAACAGGCCGCCCCAGAACAACTACAATTAAGGCCCAAGGAACAACTACCAGAATGAGGGATGGAGAGGTCCCCAAAACAACATACCTATGCAACCCGCGCCTCAAGCCCAGCCTCGTCCGCCACAGAATCAGCCCCGACCACCGCCATACCAGCCTCCTCCATTTCGGGCGTACAAGGGCGAGACCAACCTAGAGGAGCTCATCGCCAACTTTGCCACGTCAACGACCGCCTTCATAAACTCCACCACCGAGTTTATGCACGAAACGAAGACGTCTCTCTCGAACCAATCGGCGCAGATCCGAAATCTTGAGACGCAAATGGGGCAACTGTCGACCGCGGTGAACTCACGACCTCAGGGAACGCTTCCGAGCAACACCGACATCAACCCCATGTCACAGGTCAATGCCATCACACTCAGAAGCGGACAAGTGATTGACAACTCCGGCAAGAAGAAGGAGAATGTGGAGAAAGAAAAGTCCCTCGTTTCGATGCCCCAAGCCACGCCACCGCCGGCGAGCGCTCCAGCTCCAACAAGCACGCCAAAGTTGCCGTTTCCTCAGAGGCAGAAAGAAGGGAAACTCGACCACCAATTCAGCAAGTTCCTCGAGGTATTCAAGCAGCTTCAGATAAATATCTCGTTTGCTGACGCTCTTGAGTAGATGCCGACGTACGCCAAGTTCCTGAAGGACATCCTCTCGAAAAAGAGGAAAATAAAGGACTGCAGCACGATCACCCTCACCGAAGAGTGCTCCGCCATCATTCAGAGGAAGTTGCCGGTGAAAATGAAGGATCCAGAGAGTTTCATCGTCCCGTGTGCTATCGGGAACACCTTCTTTGAGCGAGCACTATGCGACTTGGGAGCGAGCATCAACCTGATGCCGTACTCTATATTCAAGAAGCTCGGCATCGGAGAGGTAACACCGACCCGAATCACGCTCCAGATGGCGGACAGGTCCATCGTATACCCGCGGGGAGTGATCGAGGATCTATTGGTCAAAGTCGACAAGTTCATCTTCCCCGCCGATTTCGTGGTGCTCGACATGGAGGAAGACCGCGACGTCCCAATCATCCTAGGGCGGCCATTCCTCGCCACAGGAGGAGCTCTCATCGACGTTCAGAAAGGAGAGCTAAAATTGAGGGTGCAAGACGAAGAGGTGGTGTTCAACGTGTTCAACGCCATAAAATACCCGAGGGCTAGCGACGATGTCTTCCGGATCGACGTTTGTAATTCCATCATCACCGACTTCTCTCACCGATTCGAGGACCCTCTCGAGGTAAGTTTGCTAAACTCTATTGATTTCACTAACGAGTTTGATGAATGTGAAGCTTTAGAGCACGTGGAGTACATGAACGCAGCCATGCCATACCGACGCAACTCGATCGCGAATTTGGGGGAGAGCCAACCTCGAGTGCCTCCGTCCATTCAACAGCCCCCAAAACTCGAGTTAAAAGAATTACCGGCACATCTCCGTTACGCATACTTAGGCGCAGGCTCAACCCTTCCGGTGATCATCTCGAATCACCTCACCAAGGGAGAAGAAGAAAGGCTGCCCGTGGCGCTACGCAAGCACAAGGGAGCGATCGGGTGGACACTCTCGGACATCAAAGGGATCAGCCCCTCCTATTGCGTTCATCGCATACTCTTGGAGGACGGGCATCGTCCCTCGGTGGAGCACCAAAGACGCCTCAATCCGGCGATGAAGGAGGTCGTCAGGAAAGAGATCCTGAAGTGGCTCGATGTCGGGATCATTTACCCGATCTCCGACAGCGCATGGGTAAGTCCGGTGCAATGCGTTCCGAAGAAAGGCGGAATGACGGTGGTGAGAAACGACAACAACGAGCTCATTTCCACTTGGACGGTGACCGGGTACAGAATCTGCATGGACTACCGCAAGCTCAACAACGCCACGCGCAAAGACCACTTCCCACTTCCTTTCATCGATCAGATGCTCGACCGTCTCGCAGGGCACAGGTATTATTGTTTTCTTGATGGTTATTCAGGTTATAACCAGATCACGATCGCACCAGAGGATCAGGAGAAGACCACCTTTACATGCCCTTATGGCACTTTCGCCTTCAAGCGAATGCCGTTTGGGCTATGTAACGCACCAGCCACGTTCCAAAGATGCATGATGGCCATCTTCTCCGACATGGTGGAGAAAACAATTGAGGTTTTTATGGACGATTTTTCTGTATTTGGCCCTACATTTGATCAATGTTTGGAGAATTTGTCTCAGGTGCTTAATAGGTGTGAAGAAACTAACCTCGTGCTTAACTGGGAGAAGTGCCATTTCATGGTACAAGAAGGCATCGTGCTAGGCCACAGAGTCTCGAAGGATGGGCTAGAGGTGGACCGGGCGAAAATTTCCACAATCGAGAAGCTACCACCGCCAACTTCGGTCAAGAGAGTGAGGAGTTTTCTGGGGCATGCCGGCTTCTATAGGCGCTTCATCAAAGACTTCTCCAAAATAACGAAGACATTATGCGGATTACTCGAGAAAGACACCAAGTTCTCATTCTCCACCGAGTGCTTAGAGGCCTTCAACTCCCTCAAGCAGAGACTCAGCACCGCCCCGATCATCAGCGCCCCAGACTGGAGTCTCCCGTTCGAGATCATGAGCGACGCCAGCGACCATGCGGTGGGTGCAGTCCTTGGGCAGCGTAAAGACAAGGCTTTCCACGCGATTTACTATGCGAGCCGGACTCTTAACGATGCCCAAGTGAACTACACGACGACGGAGAAGGAGCTTCTGGCGATGGTGTTCGCATTCGACAAGTTCAGACCCTACATCATCGGCAACAAGGTGATTGTCTACACCGACCACGCGGCCATTAGATACCTCATGGAGAAGAAGGACGCCAAACCCCGCCTAATCCGCTGGGTCCTTCTCCTCCAAGAGTTCGACATCGAGGTCAAAGACAAGAAGGGCACAGAGAACCTCGTAGCTGATCACTTATCGAGATTGGAGACTCTCGAGCACGTTCCAGACAAGACGGCACTCATCAACGATGACTTCCCCGACGAAAATCTTTTGGCCGTCCATCAAGTCGTCCTCCCATGGTATGCCGACATCGTGAATTACCTCGTAGGCAAGGTGGTGCCTACCGACCTCGAGACGTACCAGAAGCGGAAATTTCTTTCGGAGGTCCGGAGGTATTACTGGGAGGAGCCGATTCTCTATCGGCAGTGTGCAGACCTGATTGTGAGGAGGTGTGTCCCTGAGGATGAGATGGAGTCGGTTCTGCGACATTGCCATGGCCTCGAATGCGGAGGTCACTTCGGTCCAAACCGCACGGCAGCGAAAGTCCTCCAAAGCGGCTTCTATTGGCCAACGCTCTTCAAAGACAGCCGAGACTTCATTATTGCCTGCGACCGGTGCCAACGAACGGGTAATATTTCTAACCGAAATGAGATGCCACTCACTAACATTTTGGAAATAGAACCGTTCGATGTTTGGGGGATCGATTTCATGGGCCCGTTCCCGTCTTCCTACAACAATAAATACATTCTCCTAGCGGTGGATTATGTCTCAAAATGGCTCGAAGCCAAAGCCACACCAACGAGCGACGGAAAGGTGGTTCTCAAGTTCCTGAAGAGTATCTTCACGAGGTACGATACTCCCCGAGCCATTATTAGCGATGGAGGCTCTCACTTCTGTAACAGGCAATTCGACGCCCTCCTCACCAAATATAGCGTCACTCACCGAAGAGCTTTGGCCTATCATCCTCAAGCTAATGGTCAAGCGGAAGTCTCCAACCGAGAAATCAAGCAAATTTTGGAGAAGACGGTGAGCACCTCGTTGAAAGACTGGGCAAGTAAGCTCGATGACGCACTTTGGGCTTATCGCACGGCATTCAAAACGCCCATTGGTATGTCTCCTTATCACCTAGTCTATGGGAAAGCGTGTCATTTGCCGGTCGAGCTCGAACACAAGGCACTGTGGGCAATGAAGAGGCTCAATTTTGACTATAAAGCTTCGGGGCAACAACGACTTCTCCAACTCAACGCCCTTGACGAGCTCAGACGCGACGCCTACGAGAATGCCAAAATATACAAGGAAAAAACGAAAGCTTGGCACGACAAGCACATAATTCGGAAATAGCTCATTCCGGGCCAACGAGTCCTCCTCTACAACTCACGACTGAAGCTCTTTCCCGGAAAGTTGAAGTCGAGGTGGTCCGGGCCATTCGAGATCGATCAAGTCTACCCTCATGGTTGTGTTGAATTGAAGAACCAAAGAGGCGAAAAATTCAAGGTTAATGGACAGAGGGTTAAGCCCTATTTTGGAGGCGTATTCGAAAGCGAAAAGGCGGTCACTCACATCACCGCAATTCCATGAAGAAAACAAAACACGGTACCCCGTCAAGCTATTGACGTTAACTAAAGCGCTAATCGGGAGGCAACCCGACTTTCTTTCGTCGCATTTTCATATATTTTTTTTTTTTACTTATTTGATCGAACCCAGTTTTTTTTTAATTTTTATTTGTGTGTTAGTTTTCCAGTAAAAAAAAAATCGCACAACGCGCGCCGCGGGATATACACTGCGCGGCGCGCGGACGGAACTTTCGGCTTTTCCCACTCACAGAGTCATATGCGCGCTCCGCGCGTAAGCCGAATCTCCATCTGCGCGGCGCGAGGAATCACATACGCGGCGCGAGGAGGACATGCAGGCGCGCGCCGCGGGATCCAGTACGCGCGGCGCGCGAAACGAAATTTTTTTCGCCCAAAGTCACAGAGTAATATGCGCGCTCCACGCGTATGTCAAGACCCAGGTCCGCGCGGCGCGCGGACCCGCGTAAGTGAATTTATTAAAGGCTTTTTGGCAGTTTTTTTTAAAAAAATTCTCTCAACCCCAATTCCTCTCGAACCCTAACCCCATTCTCATCAAATTTCGACCCCCACAATCATATAAACACAAAATTTTATCATCACTCGTCCTACATTTGATTTCTCTTCATCAATTCGTGTGTGTTGAATTTATTTTTTGGGTGTTCTTCATCTCTACATCCTCTCAATCCCCTACACTTCAAGGTATGAATCTCTATCTCGATTTTTTTTCTGTGTTAGGTTGATGATTTCGTGTTATTAGAGAGTAAATTTGAGAATGTGGCTATAGGAATGGTTAAGATACTCTTCATGACTCACGTTTTTATCGTAAAATTGGCATGCACTCTAGGTGTTCGATGAAATACCCGAACGAACGTTCAAGTGAAAAAGTGAAAAATTTACGTACGATTACGGGTCAATACGTACGGGGATGAGTTGTGAATATGTTTGGGGGTAAAAATGGGTAATAGGCATTCCTCATAATTTCTTCGACTCATTTTCCGTCGTGTTTTGCAGATGCAACGAGCTTCGACATCAAGAGTCAACCCCAAACGTGTCCGTCGGTCGGGGGCGGCGTTGCCTCGGCCATCGACACTATTGGAGGGTGCCGGCGAGGTTTGGGACGCCATATCGAAGAAGGGACTCATCGCTGAGCGGGTGCTTGCACCCAATCAACTGTGCGGGAATATGTTGGCACAAATCCGGGGACTCCACTGGGAGAAACTGTGCAATATAGAGACGCCGGCATCACCGAAGTTGGTGCGCGAGTTCTACGCCAATCTCTCCGTCACGGAGGGAAACTTTGTCAAGGTGCGTAATGTGGTGGTCAACATCTCCGCACCGGCGCTCAACGATTATCTTGGGATCCCAGAACCCGAGAATGACGACTATGCCGACCTGTGCTTGTATCCATAATGGGAGGAGTGGATTCGCATCCTCGCCCATCCCGGAGCCACCTACAAGACGAAAGTGGTGCATGGCCAGGTAGTCCTGAGCCACCTCCCGATATCGAGCCTAAACCGTTACACAAAGGCGTGGCAGCACTTCATCTGCGCCACGATCCTTCCTAATCTGCGGGAGCACACAGTGGACCTTCAACGCCTGGCTCTATTGGTGTGCATCGTCACCGGGAAAGGCGTCAACATCGGAAAAATCTTGAAAGAGAGATTTGTGTTCTGCGCAAATCGCGACACCGATGTCACGCTCGGCAATGGGGGGCTCATCACACAGCTCTACCTCAACGAGGGACTGCGAATTCCGGCCTCCGAGACGCGAGAAAAATTGGGGGACCCAATCGACGACCGGAAGATCATGAGCCTAAAGCAGTGGAAGCACGGAGCTGCACATCCGGACGGGCGCGGGTTCATCGACATTCCCGAGCAGTACCAAGGCAACCCCGATGCCCTTTTCTTGGATGCCCCCGACGAAGTTCCACCCCCGGTCGCGACAAATGAAGCGCCCGCCACCGGCTACAACGAAGTATTGGCCATGATGAATCGGTTCGACCACCACTTGGGTCGAATCGACCAGAGCATCGACTCACTGGGCCAGTGCTATAACGCCATTGGGAGCTTCCTCACCGACTTCGGTCAACGACAACGCGACAGAGACGAGTTCCACCAAAACGTCTACAACACGTGGACATCGCAGCAAAGCTTCTCCGTCTCTCAAGCCGGAACACATCATGACGCCCCGATCTACCCGGCATACCCACAGCACCTCATGGCACCATACCCGACATATCCTCCGTGGGAGCCCAACATCTACGCCCCCCGCGATCCCGACGAGGACGATGACCATGGCCGCGACGAGTAGGGGCGCTCGACCACCCCCACAAAGGTACGTTCCTCCACCCCTGTTTTTGCATCGATACATTGAGGACAATGTAGGTTTTGAGTTTGGGGGGGGGGGGGGGGGGGGTTTGTTTGTCTTGCGGGGGTGTTTTTCTCTGTATACTAGTAGTTAAATTTTTGGTTTTCATGTTTTTTAGGATAATTGATAGAAATTGGTGTTTTGACTGCTTTGATTGACTCGTTAAATGTTTGCCGATGATATGGATAGTCTTGAGCTTTAGGCATTAGAAAAGATCTGTGAATTACCAAGTAAGAAAGAATCTGACTGAGTCTGTGTATGGTCTAAACCCGAATAATGTTTGTCTCAATGCTTAGCTGAACTTGAGTAGTCGCCTAACTAGTCCTAAGAAGTGACCACCGAACACACTAAGAACCTTTTCGGACCCCTAGTCGAGGCGAAATTGAGCGCATACTGATCTGGTGAGAGTGATATAGGCATTAGGAATAACCCTTCGAGCCAAAAAGCCGACCCGGAAACAGGTATCAAGTAGAACCCACTCACAAAAAGCCGAACATTTTATCCTCTCTTGATACTTAGTCAGAAAAAGCCGAGCCAATAAGTTCGAAATCCCACAAAGAACCCACATTAACTTTAGCGACTCCTGAGTGATATCTTTGAGTGAATTTTGTTGACCCTTGTGTGATATATGCTCTAACCCCACTCTTTGTGTTTGTTAGGTTGCCTTTTTAGACACCACGCCGGTGATTTATTTGGTTATATTTTGGAAAAAAAAATAAAAATAAAAAATAAAACAACGTGCCTATGTGAGTTATTTGTAGTTATGGCGTGGTGGTCTATGTTATTTTGAAGAGTGTGGTCGGGGTCGAGTCAAAGTTTGGGGGATTTGGGGAAGAAAGGCTAAAGAGGTAAGATGTTCTCGATAGGCATTTTCAAAGCCAAGAACATTGAGAAAAGTGAGTGAGTGAAGACAAAGGGGGAAGTTTTGGTGAGGATGGAGTCGCTAAGGGTAATGTCAAAACCACTAAAAATCCGTTTTCCCACCCGAACCTAAGCCTGAACATTACAAGCCGCTAAGACCTATTGACAAGCCAGGAAGGACGTGTGTGCATTAGTGGAGATCAAGGGGGAAGAGAAGGCGTATGGTGTGTCGAATCGAAGATTTTGTCAAGACAAATAAAACGATTCTTGTGATTGCATCTTAGGATTGGGAGGGTCACGAGACTTGGGAAGCAAAAGTTACTTGAGATAAAACAACATTGCAAACGGTGAGGGCTAACACGTATTCGTAAGGATTCTTTTAAACTTGGTAGTTGACTTGGAGTTTTTTTTTTTTTTTTTTTTTTGAGAAAAGCTGTCACTTGGACTTAGATTAAGGCATGTTTGCAAGTGTGATTTCCCACATGTCGGGAGGAACACTGTAAGACCAGTAGACATAAGAGTCATAATGAAGGGCCATTTTAGCCAGATTGTGAGCAATTTGATTACACTCTCGTGGGGTGTGAGAGATACTAAAAAAAGATAAATCATGTGATAGGAGCCGGATGTCGTCGAGGACGAGACCGAGTTCGTTTGCCGGAGAGTTGTTGTGACGGAGGAGTTTCGCTAGGGATTCGCAGTCTGTTTGGACCGCCACGCTGTTGATGCCAAAATCGCGACAATGTAAGTCTAGGAGTTGACTTGGAGTTTAAAACCACAGATGTCTATGTCAATGTAAGTCTAGAGGTTAGAAGTTGAGGCAAGCATGAGTCGATCAGTGTAGTCAAGGCATTGAAATTTACCAATTTTAGTCGGGTTAACTTCTTTTGCGTAATTTTAGGTATCTTTTTGTTTCTTTTGTTACTTGAGGACAAGTAACGGTTTAAGTTTGGGGGGATTTGATAGGTGCGTTTATCACGCGTAAAACTCCTATTTCCCGAACCGAAAACCGACGAGTCCTCAAGTATTTTAATGGTTTTTAGTAGGTTTTTGAGTAATTTCAGGTTCAGAGGAGCATTAGAGCATCTACAATCAATTTCGTGGAAAGATGATGAGATTCGGAGTAAAAATGGTCAAAATGGAGTCAAAATTGAGATGGGCAAGAAACTTGGCGACTACGCACGCCGCGCGCCCTCCACCGCGCGCCGCGGGAAGACAGGATCCGAGACCGCGCGCCGCGTGCCTCTAGTCGCGCGCCGCGCATACGGGAACACAAATCACGAAATCGCACAGAGTCTTATGCGCGGAGCGCGCATAACCTGGAGCTGAGTCCGCGCGCCGCGCGCCTTTGGAATACTGGAATAGGAAATTAGCGATTTTTGAAGATTTTTGACCCTTGGATCGAATTGGAAGGCTCAGATCACTCCGAAAAACACACACTCAGGGCTAAAAACGCCTCTTGTAACCTAATTAACTCATTTTGGTTTGGTTTTAGTTTTTTACTTTTTTTTGCTGCACTTTTCTTTGGAGAACTTTTGTTTGGGAGCGAAGTTGAGTCGACGATCCGACGAACAAGCAACCGAGAACTCCCGTTTTTAATAGTTTTTCTTTCTTTCCCTTACTCTCCATTACGTTTATTTCTCAATTAATTGAAAGTTTCATTCTTCCCGTCATGAATCTCATAGTGTTTTTCTTATTGATGATTATGTTGATTATTGTTTTGATCACTATGTTGTTAACTATGGATTCCGTTAGAGGCTAGATTTTTAGCGGGGTTGCGATGTAGCCGGACTAAATTGGGTTAGGGGGTTTCGTGAGGGTGAAATTATGCTGTGATTTGCTCAATTGTTCATGCTTGTGTGGATGTGCTCTTAATGCGTTCTTTAGATTGGCCATCTTTAGGTTTGTTTTTAGGAGTTTTCGATCACTCGAGAGAGGGCGAAAACTCATGCTCATAATTCATGCTTCGTTTTGTTCTTAGGTTGCTAGACGGCTTAAGCTTAATGTAATCGTTTGAATTCTCGTGTTTATTGCTCGTGATTATTTTAATAGGATTAGAGACCGAGAGGATATATAATACGTCAATTGCGTAGGTTGCTAGATCACTCGAGAGAGGCTAGTAATAGCTTAGGGAGAATGAGATTAGCATGAGTAGAGTAGGTCAAGTTGTAGGAACCCGAAACCCCCGAGTCTTAATTTTCCGGTGAAGTCGTGACCCCCATTTTTCTCTTATTTGAAGTTTCGTGTTAAATTTCCGATGCTGCTTTGTTATTTTTATTGTAGTTAATTTTTGCACCTCTCATCTTAATATAGTGAAATCAATTTGCTTTTGGTTGTTTAACGTCGCTAGAGTAACTAGTCTCTGTGGGATCGATATCCGTTACTTACGTAACACTATTACTTGTTCGATACGTCCATTTGCGTGCTAGTTATAAAAATATCGCAACAATCAGAGAACACAGTATGCAGAACTTTGATAACACAGTTGATTGAAACATATATCTCTATATTGACGAGCAATTTCTTTTCCTTCCACAATGGTTCTCACGTTTTTATTTAATTGTTTTTAACGTTATTACATGCCAAGAGTTCTTTAGCCTCGTGTCATGTCTTGAGTTTTCCCGCGTTGTATTATAAGTTTTCAGGGTGGAATTGTGTATGCCAATAAAGTGGTGGTAATAATGTCGTCAATGCATTCGAAAAGCAAGATTATTCAGAGTCTTAGTCATGGCTTGGAATCTACTTTGAATGCTAACAAGTAAGTTTATAATTCAAAGGCCAATCCTTGAATTTATTCTCAGAATCTTTAGATATATTGGTAAACTTGTATTGTACACTGCTGTTGGAGGACCAAACACTATTCATAGGAAAAAAAATGATTCTTTTTAGGAAAAATGAGTAAAGTGTTAACAAAACCAATAGTTGTTGGACTATTTTACTCAAAATATTTAGTTTCTATATAATCGTGGAAATGTCATTTTATTGCAGAATCACGCCTTTTTTTTGTTCTTCAGAAGATAGATAGGTATATATTAAAATATACCCAATGTTTCAGGGACAAAATTGTTGTTTCTCCTTTTGGATCTGAGAGCTCTACTTGGGATCCTTCCACAGACAACACTCTTCCGGAAAATTACACTGCGGATGACATAACCGGGAAAGCCTCTTGCAAAATCACACTACAACACTACACGGGATTATCTGAGAACACCTCTAATATAGTTGTAAGAATAGTTTATTATTATTATTATTGTTTAGCCTTTGTTTTTTTTAAGAACGGTTTTACTATTTGATAAATTGAAAACCATATACATCATGTTACATCTTTGGCGATTATAATAAAGTCTGAATAAGAAGAAACACTTCTAAATTCGTCTTTTGTTGCTATAAATAAAGCTTTTGAGAACTTCATTTAGATAATATATGTGACTTGTAACAGTTATTTTTACAATATTGAAATTTCTTTTTTTGGAGTTCCCCACGCATATTCTTGTTTATAGTTATTGTTTATTTTTTTACTCATCGACGTGTATTATTGATTCTGTCTTAGGTCGGATGTATTCTCTCCGATGTTTCAGATGTTGATCTGGAAAATCTCAAGGCTGAAATTCAGAGTGCTATCATCAGAGGTGTCCAGGTTGTTACACACATTTTCCACGTTGAAAAATGATTCGCATCGCGGCTTAAATTTTTATTTTAAATCAATATCCAAACTTGTGAGAAAAATTAAACTCACTTTTGCTACTGCCCATCTTTTTTTTTTTTTTTGCATCAAGAGTTACATTTTTTTATAGAAAAAAAAACCTTGTTGATTGGGAACTTTCTAGTACTTCAGTGCACTAGTTGATGCTTTCTTTTACTTCTGTCAAGTACTTTATTTTACATTACATTAGTTTCAGATGCATATTAATTATTGGCGTGATTGTTCTTCTGATGATCATAAAAAGATATGGGCTTTCGTATAATGAGTTGTGACACGTAAAAGCAATTATTTTGTGGTTTTTTCCCTTACAGTTTATCATCATAGGGAATGAGAATTTGTTAAAAACAAACCGACGGCTTCAATCTTTCCAAGAAGAGCTTCAGGTACAAGCTGGACAGGCTAGTTTTTTTCCCCTAGTAATGAAAGCAAGCTTGATTGAAACATCAAAATGTACCTCATTTTATTTTCATTACCTTTTCATGGGGTTTGTTTATCCAGATTTGTATTTCAAGCTGAATTAATTCCATTCGACTAAAAAATATACACGCAGGATGATAATGTACAATTTTGTCTCCAACATAACGAAGCGCTCTCTCATCTGATCTTTGCGGGATCAGACATTATCTTGTGCCAATCATATCACGACCCTGTTTCTCAAGCTCCTGTGAGTCTCTCTCTCTCTCTCTCTCTCTCTCTCTCTCATTAGTGATTATAAGGTAGAAACAGAACCATGTGATACTGAGTCTTGTGGCATAAAATATTTGCCTAGAGATTTTTATGAAACATGTTGAGTTAGACTCTCATAACTTATACCAAGACCCGAAACAAAACCCGTTTACTAAGCTTGATTCTCTTTTGTAAATGTTTTCCTAGGAACCTTATTTGTCTATATATATTCATTTTTATTTTTAAAACCGTTGAATAGCTTGCAATTTCATTTGTTTTTTTCGTTTGTGTTGATAATGTAGCTCAAGGCATTGAGATACGGAGCGGCTCCGCTGGTAATTAACTCCAGTAAAAGCATATTCCGGTATCTCTCTCTCTCTCTCTCTCTCTCTCTCACACACACACACACATCGGAAACAGTAATTGACTATATTGTTCTCTCAATGTTTTTGTGAAGACCTTTCGTCGATCGATCACGACAACGGGACCAATAAATTCTCTCGGTTTATAAGCTCTACATTCAGAGATATGTCCCTTAGCGAAGCTCTTGATGAAATCGTACGCCTTTCTTCAAAGTTTTATGTTGAGTTTTCTTTTTTATAAACTGTGATATAAGAAGTAAAGCTAAATAAATTCGATTGTGTGTTGTAAAAGGAAAAGAAGTCGTCGGAGTGGGATCAGAAGATAATCCAAGGGATGAGAATGGACTTCTCTTGGGACGCCGAGTGCTGTGACATCCATATTTCTACTTATGCAGATCTTAGAAATTTGTAAATAACTACACAATGTATATGAAAAAGCATATATGTGTACATATTTGTTAGTAGTGTTTCATTGCATGTATTTTATCTGGGGTTAGAGTGGGATTTCTATAGACCTTTTTTAATTAAAGTTCAAACAAGTTGTGCTAAAATAGAAGACTATAAATTAATAAAACAAAAATGCTTACATAATAAAACTTGATATTTGCTAGAGAGTAAAATAATACGTAATATTCTTAACTATGAGCTGAAAATTGGCTAATTTGTTACAAAGTAGACTACCAAGAATATTTAATAAATAAAAAAATAAAAAATTTCAAGTAGTTAGTTTTTTTTTCTTAAAATAAAATAAAATAAAAGAAGGCCAAAAACAGTATAATGAAGAACAATATTTCCATAAAATGATAAAAAAATTGCATGACAGTTTGAAAATGAAAAATTAAACTTTAGCCTCGGTCGAGTAATCTTTCGTCAATTTAATATTATATTGTATTGCAAGACAGTTTTTTTTTTTTTTTTTTTTTTTTTTTTTTTTTTTTTTTTGCTTTCAAACTTGGGAATGTGGCATAGCATGGTAGCACACAATGGTCAAAAACCCATTCTTAATTATCGTAATAGAATAGAAACCACTGTTCTGTGCATTATTTAATATAGAGACAATGTTTATAGTACAAGTTTTTTGACAAGTCGTGTTCACTCGTTTATTTATTAGCATGTGCAGTCAAGACCCCACTATGAGTGTGAACATAAATATGCATTCAAAACTCGTTCAATACAGCCAATCAATGACAAGGTGAATAAGACAAGGGTACTAGCTGTAAAGGAAAACATGGCAGCTGGTAATGAAATATTATTGCATTTCACTTTCAGACATTATTGGTGAGGATTGATGACTCGCCTGGCCCACCATGACTCAATAAATATCTTCAGCCTTGTCAAGAATGAGCACCAGCCGAGACCCAAAAACACAACCTTTTGAGTGAGCATTAGAGTGAGTGAGTTGAGCTGTGAAGAAAATTCCAAAGTGGGAAGATGGCTGAAGCTGTAGTTTCGCTGCTGATTGAGACTCTGGTTCCCATGGCAATCGATGGAATCGGAGGGGAGATCAAGCTGGTGAAAGGAGTCAAAGAAGATGTCAAAAAACTGAAGACCAATCTTGTGCTCATCCAAGCTGTGCTTCAGGACGCCGAGGAGAAGCAACACTTGGGCAATGAAGCTGTGAAATTATGGCTTAAGGAGCTCAAGAAAGCTTCGGAGGAGATGGAGAACGTTCTGGACGAGTGGAGCACGGCTGTTCTTGAAGACAAGATCAAGAAAGAAGAAGAAGACAAAGCTCTGGAGATTTTTTCTTCTTCAGACAAGAAGGTGTGTTTCCCGGTTTCTTTCTCTTGCTTATCTTGCACCAAAGTCGGTCGCCTCGTTATGCGCCGTGATATTGCTCTCAAAATTAAGCAACTTAATGGAGAGTTGGCTAGGATTTCCGAAGAAAAAAATAGGTACAATCTCAACATAAACACTGTTGTTGAGAGGCCTCGGCCACTTGGGACAATCTCCCTTGTCGACGTGACCAAAGTTCATGGTCGAGACGAGGAAAAGAGTCTTTTAGTGAGCAAGTTATTGTGCGAGAGCAGTACCGATGAGGATGATGGGAGATCTTCCCTTCATATCATCCCCATTGTGGGACCGGGGGGTCTCGGAAAAACTACTCTCGCCCAACTTGCTTTTAACCATGAGGCGATTAAGAACCACTTTGATAAGCTAATTTGGGTGTGTGTCTCCGATCCTTACAATGAGATCAAGGTCTGTGAAGAGATTATTGTTGGTCTTGGAAGCTCTGCTCAAAGCTCTTCACTGAATGTCCTTGTCACATGCATTCATGAGTCCATAGAGGGGAAAAGAGTTCTCATTGTCTTAGACGATGTCTGGTTTGTAGATTGTAGGAGATGGGAAATTTTAGGAGAAGCTCTTAGGAATGGGGGTAGAGGAAGCCGGATATTAGTGACCACGAGAAAGCAAGATGTTGCGACGATGATGGGAGTGCCCACAGACCAGATCATTAGTCTAAAAATGCTGAGTGAAGATCATTGCTGGTCGATTTTCAGCCAATTGGCATTCATTGGGAAGGGAGACGAGGAGCGTCGACAGCTAGAACCTATCGGCCGGAAAATCGCTGTTAAGTCGAAAGGCTTGCCTTTAGTTGCTAAAACTCTTGGAAGTCTTGTGCGGTTTAAAAAGACGATGAGTCAGTGGGAAGACATTTTGAATAGTCAACTGTGGGAGTCAAAAGATGCTCAAGTTAAGGAGGTTTATGCTCCTTTTCTGCTAAGTTACTACGATCTTCCACCGCTGGAAAAACGCTGCTTTTTGTTTTGTTCGGTGTTTCCTCAAGACCATAATATACGGAGAGATGACCTAATCGAGATGTGGATGTCTCATGGTTACTTCAGCCGAAGTGAAGATTCGTGGAAACTAGGTCGAGATTGTTTCGAGACTTTGGCTATGCGGTCGTTTTTTCAAGAAATCAACGAGAACGTATATTTTAAAAACGTTGAGTGCAAAATGCATGACATAGTTCATGATTTTGCCCATTTTTTGACGGGCGATGAATACGTTTATATGGAAGTTGACGAAGAAGTAGAAAACAAGGCGGTGGTGGTAGAAGAAAACACTCGTCACTTGACTCTCAATGGTTGTTTTCCTAATTCATTAGGAAATGCGAACAAATTGCGCACGCTTTTCTTCCTATCACATATAAGGAACAAATGGGACGGATCGATGTTAGTGTTTTCTCAACTTACATGTCTTCGGACTTTGAGTTTGAAGGGTTACGGGTTGAAACGATTATCAGAGGATATTGGTCTATTGAAACACTTGAGATATCTAGACTTATCATTGAATAATGAGTTGGAAGAATTGCCGAAGAAACTATTCGACCTCTGTAATCTGGAGACCTTGAAACTCAATGGTTGCTTCAAGTTAAAAACATTACCAGAGTGCATCTCAAAACTAGTCAGCCTAAAACATCTCTACATACGGGGGCGTTCGGAGTTAGAGGGGCTTCCGAAAGGGTTAGGAAAAATAAGTGGTTTGCAAAGTCTAGACTGGATAGTGGTGCCCAAGGAGAGGGGATCGTATCTAGACATTGGAGATCTCAAACACCTTCAGTTTCGAGGGTTTCTAAGGATCCAAGGGTGTGGAAACACAGGGTCGACAATGGATGATGTCGCGAAGCTGAACCTCCTGCATGTGCTTAAGTTGGAGTTGAAGTTCAGATCCGATTCTGAGTTGTTGGAGTTTGTAGATAGCAACAATCACAACGACACCGAAATCCTGAGTTCCATTCATCCACATCCCAATTTGAAAGATCTGTTCATTAGGAATTACTTGGGTCTCACCGCGTGGCCCGCTTGGATGATGTCTCTTTCCAATCTCACCTTTCTTGAATTAAATGGATTCAAGAATTGCGAGACTTTACCTCCGCTTGGGAAATTGCCTTCACTTAAGGATCTACATCTATATAGCTTTCCCAAGAAGTGCACGGTGGGTGAAGAATTCCTCGGAATCACTGAAGCCGATCGAGAGGTCATTTCATTTCCGAAATTGGAAGTGCTTGGTTTCTGGAGCAATCAACAGTGGAGAGTGTGGGAAGGATGTTGCACAAAGACGACAACAAAAATCATGCCATGTCTACGCACCTTGTCCATTAACGAATGTGAAAGCCTTGAAACACTACCAGAGTTTCTGAAAATGACGCCACTGCAAGAGCTGGACATCTATGGATCCCCCATCTTGCAAAGGCAGTGCCAGGAAGAGGTCGGGAAGGAATGGCACAAGATTTCGCATGTCCCCAACATCCTCTTCGATTGGAAATACGTGCGGAAAGATGGTGTTCGGTTTGAAATAGTATATGGGACGGAGTCGGAGAACTTCTGGTAATTTCATTTTCTCCTTTCTTCCAAAAAAAAATTGAGATATTTAGTACTATCATACATATCAAACACTTACATTAGCTTTTTTCCTCTGAAGATATCAAGATCTAAAAACATAATTTTTCTTTCTCTTGTGATTCTCGCAATGATGTTTTCCTTTGAACAAGTGTATTCGATTTGATTTATGTAACCTTAGTTTACTACTAGAAAAATGAGAATAGGTGGCACTTGAAAGAGCACTTCTTCGCAAAAGCGCCGTCTATTTAATTATTTTTCATGGCAGTCACATATTCACCGCTACTAAAATATATCATTTTAAAAGATGGCGGATATAGATGAAATGCCACTAAAACTTAAAAAAAGATGGCACTCATATCTGCCATCTTTTGTGTAATCAATTTGTAATTTTTACTACTGTAAATAGTTTTTTTCTTCAAAAATTTATCTCAAGTTTTAAATATATTTAGCCCACGTTAAACTCAAATTTTTTCTGCAATTCATTTTTTTCCCGCTGTCAAATTTTTCCCTCCTTCGCTTTTTATTATTATGGTTGTCTTCCCTATTTTTCCGAAGTAGTTGGAGACTATAATCACGGGCTAAACTTATCTACTCCCTTTTGATAATAAACTGTAATTTTTATTTCTTCTTGTTTTTAAATATGTAATTTTAAGTCTTTTTTTTTTTTTTTTTTTTTTTTTGCAGTTTCATCTGCTGATCAATCAATTTGTCGATCATTGTCGTCAACTGCACTGATGGAGTTTGAGATTTACGTACAAGGGAAGGTCGGAGTTCATGGACCGATAAACAAGATGCTATCAGGTAAGTAAAATTTGATATTTGAAATTGTATTTAAAGAAACACGTGTGTTAGTTGTGCTCCCATGGGAGACCAAAGGAGGATGGAGTTGAGCCCAATTCGGGTGAGGGAAGAAACGGCGAGTGAGTACGAGTCTTAGGGGCTCGCATCAATTTAACTTATGGTGATTTCCAGGTGACCATCGCTTATGGTGCTTTCAATTTAACTTCTCAAATTCGAGAACATCGATTGGAACAAGATTAATGAAAAATGGGTATGAGAAGAGTGCTCAGTTAAATCTATGTGCAATCAGTTTCCCTTGTTCTAAATCCAATGCTTGATTATTGAAAAAACTTGCAGGAGAACACTACTGGACATGCAGCGATGGATTGCAAATAGTCTGATGGTTAATCATGTTATGCGAAAATTCAATCAGTCTCGTACGTACGTTAAAGCCAAGCTTCTTCTTCCTCACTACACTTTTCGGTTCGGTCCTTTTCTTCCTTCCCCAATTCTTGAGAAAATCCGAGCCGTCTTCCAAGTCTCTGCCATATATGAGCCTAGCCGAGCCTTGCCTTGACTATCTGGTATTTTTCTAATCTTTTTGTTTTGACTCTAATTTTTTACGTTTACCTTTGTTTTGTTTTGGTAACTCTATCATAAATTCATAATCCTCTAATTTCATTGATATATATATATAAAAAAAAACCATCAACCCTTGTTCATCTAGATAAGTCACTAAGTATAGACTAATTTCTGCTGTTGTAAATGCGGTCTAGCTACCGATGATGCCTCTCTCAGTTTCTTTAATTTTTGAATGCGCGCTATGTGTTTGAGAATTTGTTGTTAGCATTCAGTTTGATGTACTGTTCTTTTCCATTGTTGTTCTTGATTTGATGTGATTAATTATATCAGATGTCGCCTACAGACACCGATTGGAATTCATTTCGGTGATACTCCTGATTGATTATAAGTAATTATTGATCAATTGTTTCATAAGATAGTGGTACTAGTACAGAGTAGAGAGTAGTGAAAAAAGCAGAGCTCAATCTTAGCCACACAAACTCACGCACACCCATTCCAAACCTTCTTCCCTCAGAAAAGGTCTCTCTCTCTCTCTCTCTCCCCTAAAGACTGAAGCTTGATCTTCTTCTTTTATGAGTAAAGTTTGAATCTTGAGATTTTTGGTTGATATATGGTTGGTTTTGGTGTAGAGTTCCGATGGGAAAGAGACTAAAGTCTATAACTTTTTGGACCAAATATTTCGAAACGGGCGCGGGTCAGAAGTATACGCAAGGGTTGAGAAGCTTAAAGATCGACAATCAGGTCCTACTCGATAATTATGCTCAGGGACGGAGTGTCTCCACTGGTTCTTGTCTCAGGGCTCTGCAGATTCGCTCCAAGCGCTCCAAAAAGCACGTCCATGAAACAAACAAGAATAACGGGGCGTTGTATTTTTCCAAGGAGTTTCACAAGTGAGTTCGACAAACTTGTTTTTCAGTTTTGCTCGATCTTTGTTTTTTTAATTGTTCTCTTTTGTTCCCTTATTAATCATTGGGGTAATATGTGAATCGGACCACAGATATGCATTGTTCTTCCCAGGCATGAACACTTGAAAAACATGATGGCACAACATCTGAAAAAGGATTGGTAAATTCGCATACAAAGTTGTTGCCTTTGGTTTTCCTTGATGTGATCGTAGTTTTGTTGAACTTAACGTAATAGGTTAAATCAGCTTGCTCAACATTTTATGGACATGGAATTGCACGGTGCTCTTCTTTCAGGTAAGCCCTTTATTTGTATTTGTCGAAGTAGCTTCTTATTGTTAATATTGTTATTATCATTTTCTTAAACTAAAGCCTACTCTGTGTGTTTTCAGTTATTGACTGTAAAACTGCTTCTCTCACCGGGGTGAGTGGCATTATGAATGATAAGTTCCAAGGTAAATTTTTTTTTTTTTTGCCTAAATCATAACTCGTTTTTGTTTTATCGCCAAACTTTGATGGACTATCTTCCAGTTGTGCCCAAGAAGTGTTCCATCTTCGTTTTCCAATTCGACACGTGGAAGGTGACTTTGTTCGGGGACAAGCTCACCTCAAGAAATACCACTAGACTATGACTCGTAGAAGAATATTTCAGACTTTCAAGCGGATTTTCCTTGGTTCCAAATCCTTCACAGGTTTCTCTCTGGGAATCAATTTGACAATCTAAGTTACTTATGAGCCTGTTAACAACCGTCTTTCGTGCTGTACTTAACATCGATGGCTGCGATTGGAACGAGACAAATGAAAATTCGGTATGGTTCTGACAGTTTCTCATTAATTAACTAAACTTGCAATCAGTTTCCCTTATCGTTAAAAGCCAAATCCAATTTGTGTTTATTGAAATTACTTGCAGAAGAACAGTGATGAACATGCAGTGATGGAATGCAAATAGTCCGAGTTTTATTTTGTAAAGAGAACGCAAGAGTTTTAAGCTTGTAATCTGTCTTAATTGCCGATTCCGTTGGATCGGTCGGGGCTGGCGTGTTGGTTTGCGTGTGGTCCCACTGGTCTACTGCTTTTTGTATTAAGGTCCCTCTTTCTATTTGTAAGAAAAAGTCGAAACTCACTTTCTTCTTGTGAGGAGTTTAAAAGTGTATTCCCAACATAACTTGTCAAGGGAAGAAGATATTGCCTCTATGCGTTGTCGTGGGAATCTCTTCTATTTCATTTTAGCCTTGGCTCCTCAAAGGCTTTTGCCTCTGTATAAATATAAGTTTTGTTTCTTCAAAAAAAAAAAAAACTTCAAGCTGATCACATACATCATATAAACTTTTCCAAAATAAAAATCTGTATTCATCAACTTTGGCTGAATTTTTAGCATAATCTAATTTTTTCCAGCAACTTTATGGAAGGTGACTTTGTTTGGGGACAAACTCACCTCAAGAAATACAACCGGACTATGACTCGTTGTAGAAATATTTCGTACTTTCTAACAGATTTTCCTTGGTTCCATATCCTTTACAAGTCTCTCAGTGGCGGTTCCGTGGTTGTGCGCGAATCTGTTTTGACTAAGCTTCCTAGACTGAAGTGCGATACATGAATGACTCCCAGACTAAACCTCAAAGTGCATTAAAGGCACAATATATTAACCAACACTATAGTATGCTTATTTATTACTACACACAACACAGGTAATCATTATGCTCCTTCTGTTTTGTGGGAGCAGATATTGGCAGATATGTCGTCTAATGATGACCACCAGTGGCGGAGCCAGAAATTTCTATGAGTGAGGGCAAATTTGAAAAAAAAATTCAGGGGGCAAATTTGAAAACATTATATAAATTGGGGCTAAAATTATAAGGTAAAAATTGCAATTTTAAAAAGAATAATTCGACAGACTAGCTAGTCAAATTCAAACGTTGATATTGCATAGCCAATGTTTATATGTATTTTGAGAAATAGCCAATCGCTAACGTGGTGTTTCAGCCAATATTTTTGCTTCCAGTTTTGTCCTTTTTTAATATTTATTTTTTTAACAAAAATTATAATTAAAGAAAATAAAAATTGATTGCTAACGTATTATGATTTAATTGCCAAGATATTCTGATTTGAGAACTATAGGAAACTGCATTGGAGTAGATACATGCATGAATTAAAAGTTATTTCTACTTGCCACAAATGTATTAAATTAATTTTGTTATTTAGTATAAGAAATATATTATAATTTTTCGCTTAGTAACTTTGCAAAGATTTATATGTGGGAACATGCTCAGCGATAGTACATGCACGGATAAATTTGAATAGACCAAATAAATAAGGCTCACGGCGATGAGATTTACATAAACTATCTAAAATATAGTGTAACAATATTAATTTCAAAATATTTACTCTCTCTCTCTCTCTCTCTCCATAAGATTGCAGATCTCCTCGAGGGCGATGAAGGCGTGAGAGGAGTGCGGCTATGTAGACATGGACGAGCTTCTCGCGGCGATCGGCTTTAGCAGCTCGAGGAAACTATGTAGGCATGATCCAGCTCACCGCCGTCTTCCTCGCCGGGTCAGGCTTCGCCGTCTGTGCCATCAACCACTAGGGTCACGGCTTCTCTGACGGCCTCGTCACGCACATCCCCGTCGTCGACGACTGTATAACCTTTTTCCCCGAATTCCGATCCCGATTCTCCTCACTCTCGGGCCACGGCTTCTCTGACGGCCTCGTCCAAACCTTCTCTCTCTCTCTCTCAAGACTAGACTTAGAATAGTCATCAGACATGTGTTGAGCGTCGTAGCAGTGGAGGATCAAGGCGCGTTGTCTAGGGACCTCAAAATCTCTCTTTTGGAATCAGTAGTTTATGTTTTAAATTGGAATATCACTTCTTTTGCTGTTTTTTTTTTTTTTTGTTGTTGTTGGTTTGACTATTAACTACATTCCATGTTGTCAACAAAATTAGTTTTTGGTTTTTCTTTTATGTCATAGGTAAATTGTAAGAGGGTACACAAAAACTTTTTATTAAGAGGAAGTTGTGAAACAACAGTTACAACATTGAGAATACTAGGAAAAAAAAAAAAAGGTTATATGAAACAAATAGTTATAGCCAAGGTTCGCAATCCCGCGGGTTCCGTACGGGTTCCGGACGGGATCCCCTGAACCGGTGGGGACCGGGACGGAACGCACATAAACCGGTCCCGTGAACCAAACCCGGTCGAATCCCGGGTAAACCGGGCGGATCCCCCCAGACCGGGTCTCGTTTTGGTTATAAATAATTTGCCCCTAATTCGCGAAACCCTTATCTCCCGAGGAACAAATTTGCGCGTCCCGTCCCGACCGGATCCCGTCGACTCTCTTCGTGTTTTGCTCAAATCCCGGCCAAATCCCGTGAAACCCTTCGAGTCCGTCCTTCGTCCCGCCGGATCCCGTCCTGGAGAGGCCGATTTTGTCCAAATCCCGGGGAACCGAGAGGTACCACCCGAGTTCTTCAACTTTTGGGAATTTTTTTCAATTTTTAGTTATGAATTGTTGATTATTGTGATTATTGCCATGATGAAGTTGAAATTAGTGATTATTGGCATGATGAAGTTGAAATAATAGTGTTGATTACAATTAATTTGATGATTATTGTTATGGTTATGTAGATGATTATTGTGGTGGTTATTATGTTGATTTTTGTTATATGATTATGAATTTATGATTAGTGTAAAGTTAATTTGAGGTATGGCGTCCGACCCGACATACAAGTATTGCGACCCCATCAAAGGACGAGCACGTGCATACAAATGCAAGTTTTGCGGGCACATCATTGGAGGTGGTGGAATCACACGTGTGAAGAACCACTTGGCGAACGTGGACAAGGCAAAAAGCGTTAGGTTTTGCGACAAAGTTCCTCCTGAAGTAAAATTGGAAATGCAAAATTTACTCCACGGGAACGTTCTAAAGAAAAAGCAACGTAAGACTCTGGGTGAGTCGATACGAGCAGACCTCCGAAAAAGTCTAGGGGGGAGTCGAGACTCTGACGAAGACGTAGACGAAGAGCAGGAACTTCGTCGCGTAATGAAGAGGTCACGAGAGGCACAAGCTGCCGAACAATGGCGGAAGGAACGTGAAGGTCCCGGCGGATCATCAGGAACTCCTCCAACGACCGCACCGTCATTGTACCGGAGCGATAGTGCGCGACAAAGGAGGGTTGATGAAGCGCAACCCGGCATCAAGAACAGATTGGCCAAAGCCATTGGCCGATTTTTCATTCACTCGCAAGTTGCCACAAACAAGACAGTTGACCATCACTTCATGAACATGATTCATGTTTCCGGTGAAGTCGGTAAGTAAAAAACTTTTTATATCGATTTTACAAATATAAATTGCAATCTTTTGTATGTGATGTTGATATATTGATATTATTTACCTGTAGGACCGAATGTCCCGCTGCCCAGCCCGAAAGACATTCACGGGTGGATATTTTATGTACGTGTTGTAATAATTTTATACTCTACTTATGGTATTTTATGTTTAAGAACTCAGTTTATGTTTGGTATGAACCTTTGTTTGAAGTATGAAGTATGAACTATGAAAACTATTTTTATTATTGTAAAATATTTGTCTGAATCCCCCTCGGGTTCCTACATTTTTTGCCGGGTTCCTACCGGTAAACGGGTTCCTACCGGTATCGGTTTCCTTTTTTTTTCCTGAATCCCCCTCGGTTTCCTCTCCGGTAAGCGGTATCCCCCTAAAATTGGGGCCCCGGTACGGTAACGGTAACGGTAAGGCGATCCTTGGTTATAGCTAAAAGAAAAACCGTCTCAAGCTAGAATATGAGTAGCATAACAAGACTCTTTAAAGCTTGTGGCATATTGGTGCCACCATTGGTTTTTGTTGGATGTTTGGCATATGAATCGTACAGGGCTATCAACATAATCTAATTTTGAAAAATATAATGACCAGGTCACTTGAAACTTTAATATTATTATTTCGAATATGTTTCAAATATAGTCACTTAATTTGCCGTGATAAAATTAATTATGTTAATTTTGATTATATTTAGATATTTGCAAATTTATTTAGTCAATGTTTCGAGTATGTTAATGGTTATTTTGCAAAATTAACAAAACTTTAGCTATTTATCAGAATTTAAGTTTGTACTTAATTAATTAGCTACAAAACCTGTTTTTTTTTTTGGTGTATCCGTGTCCCTTTCTTTATAATTTTGTGAAGACCTTTCGTCGCTCACAACAAACTTGACTGATAAATTTTCACCGTACATAAGCTCTACATTCAAAGCTCCTGATGGGAAGATTAAAGAGATTGGATTGTGAATGTCTTTCCAAAAGGAAAAACTTGATAAATCAAATTTAATGTTACCTCACGTATTAAATCAAGCTCAATGTTGAGCACCTTAGGAAAATCATATTTTTGAGTAGGTAAGATGTTAGTTCTTCTAAAGTGTTCTTCCAAAACTTAAAATGCGTCTTTTGTTGGATCTTTAATCCAATATGTTGGATCCTTAATCCAACGTTGGGCTTATATGTTAAATAATTATGTGTTGTGAACTGTCAATAAAGATGGCCCATTAAAAGTGATCTAATTTGGTATACGGTTATTGGGCTTTAATGTATCTAACAGGTTGTGGGCCTTTAATGTGTAGACTCATTATGGGCTTCTATTTCAGTGATGGGTTGAAATAGGAAGCCCACTAGGGTAACCTAGGGTTTCTCTATAAATACGGCTGGTCCCCAGGTCACACGTAACATTCTTGTCATTCCTGATATCCCGTCGTCAGAGTGAGCCAGAGAGAACTGAAGGGACTCTCAAAGAAATACGTGTTGATCTGGAAGACCAACCGTTATGGATTCATCAGGTACGCTTCCGCTATTTAGTTTATGATTCTCCAATGTTCAACATGATTCGGTCGTGGAATTAGGTGATGGATTTCACCCGTGATATTCGGATCTAACAAGTGGTATCAGAGCCTATCATGTTTGAATTTTTTGGGGAAATTCGGAATAAAGAAATCGATGATTGTCAGCTTTAATTTTATGGATCCTTCAGTTCTGGATATATCTTTTTTCAATCGCATATATATACGTATGCATAATAGTTTCAATTTCGGTATAAGGCTTTCAGTCTTGTTATTAGTCTTTTGCTTATCATTTTTTTTTTTTGGATACTTTGGATTTTATTGAAATTCGTGCAATTTATGGTCATGGTATTTTTTTTTATTTGATATCATCAGGAATTATGTTTAATCGCATGTTTGTTCAATTTACAACTCATCAGTGGTTGTATACTATATTGCACGAATTTCTATAGTAAAGGTTTCTGTATGAAGTTTTTTTTTTTTTGGCATATTGTTCATCAGGTTTGATATCAGTTTCTAGTATATACATGTATACACCAGACTCTTGTTTCAGTTTTGTTTTAATAATGTGCGTGAGACATTTTTTTTTTTTTTGTCTTATTCTTTTATTGTTTCCTGGTTCAATTCTTTGATATCATCAGTATTATAGAAAATCGTGAAAAAGAATTCTCCAGGTTGTTAGGTTTCGGTATATCAGTTATGCATATTAAAATATTTTATTCAGTTTGGTATATGGATTCTTAAGCATCAGGCAGAGACGTGCAAAAGGGTAGCTGCGTTGATTAATACCCTAATGGGCCTTGATTGCTTAAGTTGTGGGTTTAGCCCACATATATAAAAAAAAAAAAAAAAATTCAAATCATGGTATTATTTAGTATATATATTTTTAAAATAAATTAATTAACGCAACATGTCACCAAAGTGGCCTCTCTTGTGGAAATTTATTTATTTTAAAATATAAAAGGTTTTGTACTTGTAATTATTGTGAATATTTATCGGCCCAAAGGAAGGTAAATGTTTAACTTGATTGCATGTATGTTTGTGCTAATAAATACGTGATAATTCTTCGGTTTTACATGTGAATAGTAAATCGGCCCAAAGGAAGATTTATTATTTGATATGTTCATTATTATCAGTATTTGATTAGTGCACCAAGATATCACTTACAAGTCATTATTCTTGTCCAAAGACATAATATTGATGGAGTGCACGGTATCTTGAGATGGGTTTTACCATATTTGAATTTGAATTTTTGAGTTTCGGATTAGGTTTTATCTGAGCTTGTTTGTTTATTTGTTTATTGTTCTTTGTATCAGTTACGACTCCTGGAAATATTTCTGCCAACATCAATTCAATTCCTTTGCTGAATGGCTCCAACTTCAAATCATGGAAGGAGAACTTGTTGATTGTTCTCGGGGTCATGGATCTTGACCTGGCGATACGAACTGAAGCTCCTCCGGCACTTACGGACAAGAGTACCTCTGATGAGAAGAGGGAGATGGAAAAGTGGGAGAGATCGAATCGCATGTGCATGATGATCATGAAGAAGGCCATTCCAGAAGCATTCAGGGGCACAATGTCCGATAGTATCAAAACCGCTATGGAGTTCCTTGCTGATATTGAGAAAAGGTTTGTCAAGAACGAAAAGTCTGAAATTGGTACGCTCTTGACAAGTCTGATTTCAATGAAGTATAAGGGTAAAGGCAATATCAGGGAGTACATACTAGAGATGTCTCATCTTGCTTCAAAGCTGAAAGCACTTAAGCTTGAACTCTCTGAGGACTTGCTAGTGCATCTAGTTCTGATATCTCTTCCAACACAATTTAGCCAGTTTAAGGTGAGCTACAATTGTCAGAAAGAGACTTGGTCTCTTAATGAGCTCATCTCATATTGTGTTCAGGAAGAGGAAAGGTTGCAGCAAGATAAGACAGAAAGTGCTCACCTAGCCTCAACCTCTAAGAGCGGGGACAAGGGAAAGAAAAGAAAGAAGGATAAGGAAGCTGCGAATACAGAACCTCAGAAGAAACATCAAAAGCAACCAGATAACCCTGAGGAGACTGGTTGCTTCTTCTGTCGAGCTGAAGGGCATGTAAAGAAGCATTGTGCTAATTATCACGCTTGGCGTGCTAAGAAAGGTATGCTTCTTAATTTGGTTTGTTCTGAGGTTAATTTAGCTTCGGTACCTAAGGACACCTGGTGGATGGATTCTGGTGCAACCACTCACATCAGTGTGTCTATGCAGGGTTGCCTCCATTGCCGAAAGCCAAATGATGCTGAAAGATACATCTATGTGGGCGATGGCAAGAAGGTTGAAGTTGAAGCAATTGGAAAATTTAGATTATTGTTAAAGACTGGATTTTATTTGGATCTTGATGAAACTTTTGTGGTACCGTCTTTTAGACGGAACTTGATTTCTGTTTCTTGTTTGGACAAATGTGGTTATTCTTGTTCATTTGAGAATGGAAAATTTAGTTTGTTTCACAGTTCAAATATGGTTGGTTCCGGTTCTTTATCAGGATACGATAATCTATATTCCGTTGAGATAAATGTTTCATTCAATGAATCCTTGCATTTAAGTACTCGAGGTGTAAAGAGAAAATTAACTAGCGAGAATTCGGGCGCGTTATGGCACAAACGATTAGGTCACATCTCTCAAAGGAGAATAGAGAGACTTGTGTCATGCGAAATTCTAGATCCCTTAGATTTCACGGATTTCAACATCTGTGTAAATTGCATAAAAGGAAAACAAACCAATAAAAGGAGATTTGAAGCCAACATGACTTTGGACGTCTTAGAACTTATTCATACAGACATTTGTGGACCTTTTCCAACATCTGCTTGGAATAGTCAGCAATATTTTATAACGTTCATAGACGATTTTTCAAGATATGGCTACATATATCTCATTCATGAAAAGTCACAGTCACTAGACGTGTTCAAGAAGTTCAAAGCTGAAGTTGAAAATCAACTCAGTAAAAGAATTAAAACCGTCAGATCTGATCGTGGTGGTGAGTACTACGGTAGATATGATGGTTCAGGTGAACAACGTCCAGGACCGTTTGCTAAATTCCTAGAGGAATGCGGTATCGTCCCACAGTACACTATGCCGGGTTCGCCCACTATGAACGGTGTTGCTGAAAGACGAAACAGAACGCTTAAAGACATGGTAAGAAGTATGATTTGTCATTCTACTTTACCTGAATCGCTCTGGGGAGAAACATTAAAGACTGCAGCATATATCCTTAACAGGGTTCCAACTAAGGCAGCGAGCAAAACACCTTACGAACTTTGGACGGGCAAAAAGCCTAGTCTAAAACATATGCACGTTTGGGGATGTCCAGCTGAGGCAAGGCCTTATAAGCCTAATGAAAAGAAACTGGACTCAAAGACTGTGAGCTGCTATTTTGTTGGATACGCTGAGAGATCCCGGGGGTACAAGTTTTATGATCCCACAATTAGGTCAATTTTCGAGACAGGAAATGCTCAATTCTTTGAGGATGTCGAGTTTGCAGGGGGAGATACGGTAAGAAAATTTGTCTTGGAAGAGGAATATGTTAATATTCCCATAGGTGGTATTGACAATGATCATGACTTAACTCCTGACATTGTTCAAGACCCAATTCAAGACATTATTAGAGATCCCCTTGCTCAACAAATTGTTCCAGAAGAACAAACTCTACCACCTCAAGAACATATGCCATTAAGAAGATCCACCAGAGAAAGAAGAAGTGCAATACCAGATGATTATGTTGTATTTCTTCAAGAACATGAGGATGACATTGGAGTGAACGAAGATGATCCTATCAACTTCCTTCAAGCCATGAAAAGTTCTGATTCTCAAATGTGGATCGATGCCATGAATGAAGAGATGAAATCTATGAAGGATAATGACGTTTGGGACCTTGTACCATTACCAGAAGGTGCGAAACCCATTGGTTGCAAATGGATATTTAAGACCAAAAGGGATTCGAAAGGTGATGTGGAAAGGTACAAAGCTCGTCTTGTTGCAAAAGGTTTCACACAAAAAGAAGGCATCGACTATAAAGAGACTTTCTCTCCGGTTTCCACGAAAGACTCTTTTAGAATTATAATGGCATTAGTGGCGCATTTTGATCTTGAGTTACATCAGATGGATGTGAAGACTGCGTTCCTTAATGGTGACATCGAGGAAACAATCTATATGGTGCAACCAGAAAATTATGTGTCCAAAGACGCAAATGATTTGGTCTGCAAACTTAAAAAATCCATCTATGGACTCAAACAAGCATCTCGACAATGGTATTTCAAATTTCACCAAGTGATTATTTCGTTCGGTTTTGTAATGAATTTGGTGGATGAATGTATATACCATAAGTTCTGTGGGAGTAAGTGTATTTTTCTGGTTTTATATGTTGATGACATTTTGCTTGCCAGCAACGATATAGGCTTATTGCACGAAACCAAGAGATTTCTAGCTAAGAATTTTGAGATGAAAGATCTTGGTGACGCCTCTTTTGTATTAGGAATCCAGATATCTCGAGATCGCTCTCGGGGGATTCTTGGATTATCACAAAAGAGCTATATCGAAAAGGTTCTAAAAAGATATGGCATGCAGGAATGTAAACCAGGTGATACTCCTGTGGCTAAGGGAGACAAATTCAGTCTCAATCAGTGCCCTAAGAATGATTTTGTAGAAAAGGAAATGCAGACGATTCCCTACGCTTCGGCAGTAGGAAGTCTAATGTATGCTCAGGTTTGTACGCGTCCGGATATTGCGTACATTACAGGGATGTTAGGCAGATATTTAAGCAACCCAGGGATGGACCATTGGAAAGCAGCTAAACGGGTCCTGCGGTACTTACAAAGAACAAAAGACTACATGCTCACATATCGGAGGTCAGATCAGATCGAGATCATCGGGTATACTGACTCTGATTTTGCTGGATGCCAAGACAGTATGAAATCTACATCAGGCTATATTTATTTGTTGGCTGGAGGTGCTATCTCCTGGAAGAGTGCTAAACAGTCTCTTATAGCATCTTCTACCATGGCAGCAGAATTTGTAGCTTGTTATGAGGCGTCCAATCAGGGGATATGGTTGCGGAATTTTGTCACTGGGCTGCGCATAATAGATGGTGTTGATAGACCACTCAAGTTATATTGTGACAACAAATCCGATGTACTATACTCCAACAACAACAGGAGCTCCACGAAGTCGAAACACATCGACATCAAGTTCCTGGTTGTGAAAGAAAGAATTCAGAGTAGACAGTTGTCTATCGAGCACATCGGAACAAACTCCATGATTGCGGATCCGCTTACTAAGGGACTACCACCCAAAGTGTTTCACGAGCACACTGCTCATATGGGTGTTATTTCAGCTCAGGATATTCAGTTCTAGTGGGAGTTTGTTGTTTTGCTATTTTTAGTGCTTTTATGTTATAGACATATTTGGTTTATTTATGATTATTGAGGTTTTCTGCAGAAATTAAGTTTTGGTTTATTTAGACTCTGTTTTTTTTTCTAGTATATGGTTTGATCTCACTAAGGTTTAAGGAGGACCAAATGGAAATAGACATGTTGAGGTCACATAACATGAAATTTCCATACTACACATCCACTTCATGATCCATGTCGTTTAGTTGTATCGATATACGTGACCATTGATGGGTATAACTACGATAGATGTAGTGAATGCCGCTTTGATCCTATGTTGATATGGTTGATGGACCGGATTGGTTATGAGATACAATTTGGTAATGACAGTAAAGTTGAGCTCCTTCGGTTATTTTTTGCGATACATAATTATAAGGTTGCACATATAGCCCAAGTGGGAGATTGTTGGATCTTTAATCCAATATGTTGGATCCTTAATCCAACGTTGGGCTTATATGTTAAATAATTATGTGTTGTGAACTGTCAATAAAGATGGCCCATTAAAAGTGATCTAATTTGGTATACGGTTATTGGGCTTTAATGTATCTAACAGGTTGTGGGCCTTTAATGTGTAGACTCATTATGGGCTTCTATTTCAGTGATGGGTTGAAATAGGAAGCCCATTAGGGTAACCTAGGGTTTCTCTATAAATACGGCTGGTCCCCAGGTCACACGTAACATTCTTGTCATTCCTGATATCCCGTCGTCAGAGTGAGCCAGAGAGAACTGAAGGGACTCTCAAAGAAATACGTGTTGATCTGGAAGACCAACCGTTATGGATTCATCAGGTACGCTTCCGCTATTTAGTTTATGATTCTCCAATGTTCAACATGATTCGGTCGTGGAATTAGGTGATGGATTTCACCCGTGATATTCGGATCTAACATCTTTGTCTCTCACTCTTTGCATTTCAATTGAATGAGATGACTGATTTCTTATTATTGTAATCCTTATTCATCTAACAAAAGAGCAATTGTGGATATGACTTGTTGTATCGAGTGTGTTAGCTGTACTTGTAGTAAGTAATTGATAAAAAAAAATTGTTGAAAAAACAAAAGCAATAAACTTTGGTTTTTTTTTTTTTTTAAATCCAACTCACTAAGACGCTTGAAACATTTGATTTGTAATCTAGTTTACGTTTTAAACATGTTTAAAATTTAGTCGCATTTGGTGATGTGGACTCATTAATCAGATAGTATTTTTACACAATTGTCTTAAATATTTTCATACGTTAGTTTTGGTAAATATATGCAGACTAATTTAGTAAAATAAACGAAACGTTTACTAATTTCTTAAAATCTAGTTTGAAATTTGCTAAATAGTTACCTCATCTTTTTTTTTAATTAAGAAAAAGTTAATACAAGATAAGCATCCTCAAATAAATACTACAATACAGGAGAAAAATCCTGATTGATGGACACAAAGATATTTTAGAGGGAAAATAACACATATATACCCATGTGTTTTAGTGAAATGTCGAGTTTAACCTTTGATTTTGAAAAACGTCGAGTTCATACCCTCTGTTTAACTAAAATGACGAAATTATACCTTGAAATAGATAATAGTATCACAAATCTCCATTTCATTGATATTAACTCTTATATAAGAAAAATCGAATAAAATCTAAACCAGTATCCTAACTTCCAAATTCCCAATTTTGAAATAAAAATAGCCTCAAATTGAAATTAAATAATAAATTCATATCTCCTAAGAGATGACTTCATTTCGTGTTCGAATTGCAACTCTGAATCCTGGATTCTCTGTTCCAATCGGCGATTTTGATGACTATCAACTGTCGATTTTTACCCCTTGCCTATTTTTGTGTTCTTCGCGATTAAGGGACTGCATATGTTGCGCGAAAGAATAAAGATAATTGGTGTTTACATAAAAATATTATAGTCAACATCAATGGAAAGTCAATAAAAAGAAGATTTGTGGCACAGTTATCTATTTCAGAATATAATTTCATCATTTTAATTAAACAGATGGTATGAACTCGACATTTTTGAAAATTAAAAGTTAAACTCGATATTTCACTTAAACACAAGATATATATCTGTAATTTAAAGAAAGAATTTTATATGTGTATACATAAATAAATAAATAAAGAGATAATTGGAAGGAATTTTTTGTCATACGTAATACGTTTGGTTGCTTTACTTTCAAAGATAGGCAAGAAAAAGAAAAAGAAAAGGAAAAAAAAAAATCTTCATTTTCCTCGCAGTAAGAAAATAATCCTCAGAAGACTCAGAGCTCCAATGGCGACTAGTACAAACGACGGCTCGAATTCCCTTCCTTCATGGTACACGGCAAAGAGGTCCGTTAGAAAGCTGAACATTTTTTTCTTTTTCTTTCTGTTCCGTCTCCGATTAGGTATTTCAGTGTCAAAAGTGTTTGCGACGAATTTTTAAGTTGACGAAATGAAATCAGGTTGCTCTTGATCTTCTGCGTGATCAACATGCTAAATTACGTGGATCGCGGAGCGATTGCGAGCAATGGCGTCAATGGAAGTCTCGAGACTTGCAACGACTCTGGAATTTGTTCCTCGGCTACTGGAATCCAGTGAGATTTTCTTACCCGAAATTATATATATATATATATATATATATATATATATATATATATTCTATATTGTAGTTGTATATGCGAAAATTGCGATGGCAAACCAATTTTTACTTGTGTTTGATATGCAAGAATCCAATTGAATCTTATCAACGAGAATTCCATCGGTGCATTCTTACATCCAGGAGTCTATTTTATTTTATTTATTTATTTGGGAACAACAAAGTTTGAATTAGGGCTTGGTTGATCACATTAATATATACTCTTTTTTTTATTTGTGTGTGTGTGTGTGTGTGTGTGTGTGTGTGTAAATTAAGTTACAAGTTGTTGTAAATGATGCTTGAGTTTTCTTTTTACTAAAAAATAAAGTATAATTTGAGGTTATTTTATGCTTTTGTTAAGACTACCTAGATTCAAGGTAATTATAATACTTGGATATATACCTAGAATTCATTAATTATATGTTGGTCTTTGAAAGGTCGAGGACTAATGTCTCAAACACTAAGCCTTCAGCTGATAAGTTGAGGAAGATATTTGAAGAGAGGAATGAAATCCTCTGCCTAGTAAACTAGTCCAAGTAAAATTAGCCTTTCTTATTGATATGTGCAACGGCCATTTTCTTCATGGGGTTCCTCGGTTTTGATATATTAGTCGCTACTTTCTCTGCAGGGGTGATTTTGACTTGAATAATTTTCAAGATGGTGTTCTTTCGTCTGCTTTTATGGTTGGACTTCTTGTGGCTTCACCGATATTTGCGTCCTTGTCTAAGAGGTGAGTACTTACTAAAACTTATCTTTTTTTTTTTTTGGTTACGCCTTGACAGTTTTAATTTTGTTAAGAGTCTAGGTATTGAGGAGGGTATAAGAATAACAAGAGATAATTAGGGGACTAGAAGTTAGTCTATGAGAGACTAGAGTGACTGAAGAATAAATTCCCATTTGGGAGAGCACGGATCTCTTGAAAGTCCGATATCGACCATTGTAGTTTATTTCATTTAAATTTCATTTAATCCAAAAATAATATCAATTCATGATATCAGTGTTTATAACTTTGTATTCGTTTTTTTCTTGCAGCCACAATCCTTTTAGGCTTATCGGAGTTGGTTTATCCATATGGACTTTTGCAACAGCTGGTTGTGGCGCTTCATTTGATTTTTGGTCTATCACGTTTTTCCGTATGTATGTATATAAAAAAAAATTAAAAAAAAAGCTACGAAGATCCTTCCGATTGCTATTTATTTGCTTCTATATGATCTAATCTTCGGTCCGTATAATGACATTATTACATTGTGTTCTTCTTCCAGGCTTGTGGGTGTTGGGGAGGCGTCTTTTATAAGTCTCGCTGCTCCGTTTATTGATGACAATGCTCCAGCTGCTCAGGTTTAATTTTTCTCTCGGCTTTCCTTTGGATTCTGACTATTTTACTGATTGTAAATTATCGTAAGACCTAAATTAGCCTTGTCTGTTTGTTGATCCCAGAAAACTGCATGGCTTGCGATGTTTTACATGTGCATACCTACTGGAATTGCACTAGGATATGTTTATGGCGGTTTTGTAAGTCTCAATCTCCCTCGTGATTTTAGTGAAGAACAATCATGTTCATAGATTTCTGAATTATTTCACTTGTTTGATTGTTTATGCATGTTATAGAGCCTCATACTTATTTAGTATCTCCTGTGATGCTTTATCTCTCTCTTAGGTTGGAAGCTTTTTCAATTGGCGTCTTGCCTTTTGGGGAGAAGCAATTCTCATGCTCCCATTTGCTGTTCTAGGATTTATAGTAAAACCATTGCCTCTAAAAGGTGAATGTTTGGAAATTAGTAATCTATTTATGGACAAAATCTGGTATCTTGCTACTTTCTTCTTCTTACTCATCACCTCTCAACTTTTGGACATAGGTTTTGCGTACACTGACTCAAGCAAGGGATTGAATACTATTGAAGCAACTCACTCGGTGGTTGGAGGTAATGCAAGATCTTATTAAGTTATTGCTACTTTTGCTAGTTTTTAAATTTTATAATGTAAATTTGGGGATAGATTTATTGATCTTCAGGTTATTATATGCTTTCATATGATCTTCATACTATCATCTATTCAAGTTTCTTTTACTGAGGTGTGATTTACTTGTAACCGAAGGAGCAGATGATCATGAGCTCACCGAGTCTAGTAAGACTACTAGGTAAGTGGACATTTCTTACATTTTCAGTAAGTTCCAAATCATTACACTTTTGCATTTCAAAAAAGGAAAACTAACAATAAAATTAAAAAATTAAAAGCTCTGAACATTTTATTACGTGTTTTCCATCGAATATAAAGTTTTTAACCTGGCTGCTCTGTAAAACTAATTATAACTTGGACTGGATACACCAGTTCATGATGGAGATTGTTTAAATATTTGAGCATTCTTCTAAAAGGAACAAGAATAGACCCCTTTTTCTATTTATCTTGACCATAAATCTTTGCTTTTATTGTCATCTGAATTCGGTTGATAAAGAAAATATTAGGCAGAATGAGTGTAACTAAATATCAGAAATAGGTTACTCTTTTACGTTGGTGTCTGAACTAGTGCTGTTTCAGGTCGTCTCCTACATCAAAACTAGGAGACCAAGTCTCCAAATTTCTGAAAGATATGGAAGTCCTTTTGCTGGATAAAGTGTATCTTATCAACGTTTTAGGTGCTCTCAAATTACTTTTGACTTGTTAATTCATTCAAGTCATTTTTTGGCATTTGAGAAATGAAAAATAAAAAGAAATTAAGTCACCATATGTTAATCATCCAAGTGAAGATCTTGTGGTTAAATATTTTGAACTGTTCACCTGAAACTTTTTCTATATCAACCGACTTTCACAGGATACATTTCATACAACTTTGTAATTGGTGCTTATTCCTACTGGGGGCCTAAAGCTGGATACAACATTTTCCATATGGTATAATTATGTTAGTCCTTTTAGAACTGTAAGAAATTTTCATTTCGGCCTATAAATTGTACTGGATGATATTTTAATAAAATGAATCCATTGACAGGATAATGCAGATCTGTTATTCGGTGGAGTAACAATCGTATGTGGAATTCTGGGCACAATTTCTGGAGGCTTGATTCTTGATAACATGAATGCCACCATTTCAAACGCCTTCAAGGTTGAGTTCTCTCTTTCGAAATCATTCTTTTGAAGAGCCTAAGAGGTTTATATTTGAGTAGAAATTGCCGTACCGAAATTGTCTTGAATATTAGGCACTTGAGATTTTCTTTCATTTGCAGCTACTTTCGGGAGCAACGTTTCTAGGTGCAGTATTTTGCTTCGCTGCCTTTTGCATGAAGAACTTGTACGCTTTCCTGGCTCTTTTTGCAATTGGAGAGCTACTAGTATTTGCAACGCAGGTAAAGATTGTTCATTGCTTGAGAGTATACAAGGGTTGGGTTAGCTGTTATTAAGTTTCTGATCATCCCATTTCACTAACTTTTAATCATCATCACAATGCATGTGAAGGCTCCGGTTAATTACGTTTGTCTCCGTTGCGTAAAGCCAAGCCTGAGGCCACTATCAATGGCTATGTCAACCGTTTCTATCCACATATTCGGAGATGTTCCTTCGGCTCCGCTTGTTGGGGTCCTCCAGGTAAAGCCTTCAAAGCTTCTTCTGTTAAATGTAAAAAAAAAATATAAATAGATCATTATGTGTGGGAGAGATTAAATTTATCAATTAAAAAAAGTATTGATTGTGTCTCAGAAGCTTATCACCTTATGGTTCTATCTCGAATACGTAAATTTTGCCTTATGTTTTACGGGGTTTGTATGTTTTATATGTGATTGTAGGATCATTTGAACAACTGGAGGGAAACGACTCTGATATTGACTTCCATACTGTTTCTTGCTGCTGGAATATGGTTCATGGGTAAGTGTGTTAAACCCGGAAGGGTAAATTAGTACTTTATTTCATTATTTTCGTTATTTATTTATTTAATTATATTTTAGTACAAATAAATCATTGTGGTGAGTCATTTTATTTTCTTTAGTCCTAGAGCAGCGTACTTCAACATTAAACTTGCTATTCCAACTGATTATCATCACAAAAGATCTGGTTGCTGTTTTTTTTTCTTTCTTCTAATATTAAAGTGCGTGCTTTATGATTTTTTTTTTTCTACAGGTATTTTTCTGAATAGTTCGGACATGTCCATCGAGGACGAAGAAAGTCAGGTATCGACGGTCAACAGAGCCAACACAAAGCCATTGCTCGTAGAAAATCGAGAAGGCCAAGCTCTTAATGACAGCATAGAAACGTAAATCTTCTCGAGAGACTTACAATCGATCAGTGGTACAGCTTTTTACACTTGACACTATATATATGCTTAACCACCACAGTTACTTACGTGGTATAGCCAAAATTACTGCCCATACTCAAAATGTTTAATTGCTTTTAAGGGAAAGCAACGATTGTGAGGTATAAATGCGTTTCCAAGTTTTGGAAAGAAAGAAAGAAAAAAGAAAAAAAAAGCAAAGCAAAGTTGGCGCTTTTGAAAGGACTTTAGTTGATTAGTGTACAGCTGTGCCTGTGAATTGCTATGTAAAAATATCTTATTCGCTGTGATATATTCTATATAATATGCAAATATTTATGTGACTCGGTAGTTGCTTAAACTTGCATCATTCTTTTAAAAGGGCCGTTTGGAGTTTCTGCTCATTTTGATGGGTAGTTTTAATTCCATCTGTATTTACCATCATAAAAAGGTCCGATGAGTTTGAGAAGCATTTGATGTGGCTGATTATGCTATATAAATTATGATTATTGGAGTGTTTTAATATTAAAAAAAAAAAAACAAAAAAAACTTGCAGTCGAAGAGACTCGAGACATGGGAAATGATGATCCTTCTTTTAGGAACCCATCTTGCTGACCGGGATTTTTCGGTGGACATTTATTTTTCAGGTTTTCTTTAGGAAAAATTACACAAAATAGCCATTTAAAACCATGTTGTCAAAATATTAAATAGCCATTATCTAGGCAGTTTATATTCCTAATATGATTAAGATTGTAATTTGTTAGGTTTTTTTTTTTTTAAATCAATAAAGTGAACACTTTCCAGCTAAAGTAACTTAATCGCCAAGATAATGATGAGAGTTTAGGTTTATAGGAAAAGACCAGCCTTCTATTAATCAGAATTCTAGGGCTACCGTAATGATATTCAGATCTCGGGCTATACCACCATGACCTTCCCCACTTGAAATTATGATACTGAGATAAAGAGGAAATTCTGCGGATATCAATTTTTATGTTCATTCTTAAGGATACAGACTTCCATATACATTGGTTTTCTAAATTTAAAATTGTACCCAATAATATTTATAAACATTAAGAAAATTACGTTTGAAACATTGTTGGCGACGATTATTTTATGGGATTAAAAATTGTATTTGATGTTTGTAAAATAAGTTTTGAAAAGTCAATACACCAGATAATTTCTTCAGGAAGAAAAGATATGATGAAGATATTTCAAATGAAAAATTACATGATAGTGATATATAAATTCACTTCATGAAAAGTTCTACAAACATAGTGAAAAATCTAATTTATTTTTTCTGCTTTTTTTCTTTTTGCACCACATCATTTATTTTTTCTTCGAAATCAAACAGATTTTTGCATGTATTCAACAAGTATTTCATACATATTGCAGCTATAATTAAGATGCTCATTTGTTAGCTATTGCAAGAAATATACGTGTACTCAAGCAATACGCTATCTAATTGAAAAGTAACATTCATCCAGATTCCAAAACACAAAAAAGGTTAATCACATCATCCAAAGTTGGTAGTTGAAGCACTAATTAATTTTCTAAAAGAAGCATAGTACTTGACAAACATAAAAAATAGAAAATAAAATAAGGAATTGATGCTTTCAATTGTCCATGGTAATGGGTGCCATAACACATGTTGGTAAGGACATATATAGCTACACTTGACCCACATTGAAACCATAATATCATAACTTATTTTTTTGTATATTTTTGTTAGATTCCTTTTGCAGATACCCCATATTCTTTCATTTAAAATCTATCCATGAGCTGCGAAGTTTGCGTGTGACGTTACATTATTGGCAGGAAATTGTTAAAATCATTGGACCGGCTAAATTAAGGCCTGGAAATTGTTTCTCGGATAAATTAATGCGCACACAACTAGATTTGATCAAGTACGATCATACATCCACTCTTGTATTGCGTGCTATATATGTATTTAATGGTACCACTAAATTAAGGATTTTTTTAATTATTATGTGAAATTGACCTACTATGTAGTTAAAAACTTAAAATAGACAATATTTATTGAAGAAAAAGCTCGGCACTGAATTAGTGACTCTTTGGATGGTTACATATTGGCAAGATAGTTCAAGCGACATTCGCATCCAATATCAAATTCGCATCCAAAACTAATTTAAAAAGAAACCCATTTAAAAATACTTTTCTTTGATGATGCTCAGTGATATTTTTTTATGCGACAAAGTTGTCCGAAGCTAAAAATTCAATTTGTCTTAGTGTATTATAATAATAACTAAAGTACTTTCATTTTGTTTCTAAGAATTGGTTTTTTAGAATAATCAAATTTATAGGTAAAGTTAAAATGATTCCTATAATAACTATAAGGAAAATAACAAACATATTTTTATTTGGGTCAAGCGACTATATAGTGAAATAGAACTTAAACTTTTGCAAAATAGCCATAGTTTGCCAATTATAAGCAAACTAGCCAAAGTAAGATTAATCTAGGTTGGATTAAATTTAATCCAAACGAACTATAAAGACAGAATGTAAGCTTATGAAGGCTGGATTAAAATTAATCGAGGCAGGATTAAAAGTCGTAGTACTCTCAATTGGCTATTTTGATATACCTAATGAAACTATGGCTATTTTGCAAAAGTCATAGTTTGAATGGGCTACTTCATATCATTTTTCCTTTTTTTTATAATCCGGTCAAAATTCATGTGTTTTACAAAACCTCTTGTTAATTTTTGAAATTCCAAAGTAGGTGATTTTCTATATATTTTTTACGATTTTGCCCTTTTACTTTTTATTCAAAAATTATTATACACACGCATCAAAAGACTTAACTTAAATTTTTGACATAGTTGGATTTATATTATCTTCAAACATAGGTTAAGGCTACGTTTGGACCACACCTTTTTCATGGTAACCACATTGTGTTTCCCAATCATTTGGCACTCATCTAAGAGACCTTTTTCCTATGGCCAAACTTGTTTCATTTCTTTTTATTATTCCTTTTACTCATTAGATTTAGTTTTATCGAAACCTATATTTTCCTTTGGTGGTCCACAAATTTATTTCAATGCATGCATATATGCATATCATCATCAACCAGGACCATATCTCAATCCATGAAATTTCGAATGCATGTTGGTGTCTGAAATATTGCCATGGAACGACATTAAACGTGCTTGTCACTTATTCATATTGAGATTTATGGAGCTGAATTAAGTTTTTTTTTCATTTTTTTTATATGATCTTAGCTTTATAACTTGTTAAAAAAAATTAAAAACTTCATGGTTGCAGCGTTGTATATATATATATATATAAAAAAAATTAAACAAATAAATTATGCCGTATCAGGGAAAAATAATTATTCAAAATGTTATTTAAGTTTTCTCGTATCTTATAATATTTACTTAGAAATTAGTCCATTAATAAATGCCACAATTTTATTTATATCTCTAGTTTGATAAAATAAATAAAAAATCGGTTTTAAGGAAATTCCAACTGGACGTTTTTAAAAAAAGGACTTATTTAAATTGACCTAAGATCCAAACCGGCCATAGATCGAGTAATAAACAAGTCAAAGATACATATGTTCCAATATTCTTATCTACTGATGATCAAGTCTTGTGTTTACATTTATTGAATTTCATTTTTTAAATTTGCATAGCACGACTAATTAAGAGACAGCCATATCAGGTGTATTTATTTAAGCAGGCTAAGCAACATTTTAAATACAGTATTTTTTGTATGATTAAACTAAAGAGCAAGAAAATAGACTAATCACACAAGAATAGTTTTTTTACGCACAAAATACAGCAATTCTAAGACAATTTTTTATTTCTTCTCTTGGCTTTGAAAAATCCATTACATTGGTGTCAAAGTAATATAAAACTAGGCAAACATGTCTTCCTCATTCGAAGCAAACAAATTGGAACATAAATGACCAACAAAACAAATTTGGTTACCACGTTGTGTTGCTTGTAGTAATGTTCCCAATGAGACAATCTTTACATGATTGTATAGTTTTATATTTCACACAAACTTTACAACTCGCACGTGTGAGGTATTACAGAACGCCTTTTTCCCTACCTTGGATTTTTTTTTTTAAAGGTCCTACCCTACCGTGGATTTTATTAGATTATTTTTGTGACCATACCTCTTTGTACGAATCTTTCAACAAAATAATAAAAAGACAGAAAGACAATTAAAAACAATAAAAGGACTGATTTGTAAAAATTAAAATAGGTAACTTCAGAGATCACGGCCCAAACTGCCAAAAGAAAATAATTAGTACTGTCATCAAACTTCAAATCATAAAACGACAAAATCCCATTCGTAGTCCCACAGAGATCAAGAATCCCATTTTTGTCCCGAGCTAAAACCAATCAACGGTCACGATCTTTCACGAAAACCCACCGTAACGTTGATAGTCATTTATTGTGCATATCAAATACCAATCAGTACGTTATATAGTCTTATACCGTAGACCACATAATAATTTTTTCTGCCAACTAAGCTTTTTTTTTTTTTTTTTAATTTCTTCTTTCATTCTCTCTCTTCACGTACGTATTTAGTTTAATCTCGCTCTCTCTCACTACATTTTCTCGCGACTCTGAAATTTGTCCGCTCATAAATTAAAAAAAAAAACTGTGAAATTCCCGAGAAAATGAAACGCCGGTCTCTCATGGATTCCGTTTCGGAAGATTTGCGGTTTTCGCTCTTCGCGCCTCGTTCTTCTTCTTCTTCCTCTTTATGAGTGGTTTTCCTTCTCTTTTCATCCAAACAGAAAATAAATCCCTTACTTGTTTCTCGTTTTCTGGGAAAATATGTGGCTCTGAAAGAAGAGCCTGTTTTTTTTTTGGTTTGGTGAACTTGCGAGTTCGGAAAGCTAAAAATCGAAGAAGAAGTCGATGAGAATACGAAGAAATGCCAAGCATTAGAGCACCGGCTTCGAAGAAAACCACAACTCTCACTGTAAGTATATGTGTAAGCATTGATGTATATATACATTCACGTGTATCTGCGAAGTTGTATCTGCATTGTTGTCTTTTCTGATCGCATTGATTCGATACAGGTTGCGGTGAAATGCCGACCATTGGCGGCTAGGCGACGAGGACGCGATATTGTTCGAGTGATTGACAGCAAGGTTTTGTGGAGACTTTGAAGCTTTTTTCCCGGTTTTAGGTTTTTTTTTTTTTTTTATTTGTTGATTTCAGGAATGTTTGTTTGAATTTTTGTAGGAAGTGCTTGTTCTGGACCCTGACTTGTCCAAGGACTACCTTGATCGCATACAGAATCGAACGAAGGAGAAAAAGTACAGTTTCGATTACGCTTTCGGACCTGATTGTGCCAATTCGGTAAATTAAATTTGAAATGCATTTTTTTCTTCTTTAATTGACTGAATGTTTGCTTAGAAGAAGAAGATACTGCTATAAATGCGTTTTGTCAAAGACAATCAATAAGTTATAAATTGATTGGGATTGGTTTTTATTATTATTATTGGAATAATGTGATACTTCTGAAAATGAAATATCTATGTTAATGGATTAAAAAAAAAATTACTAGTTATTTTATTTTATTTTTCTAATCTTGTGTTTAAAGTTTAAACTACCCTTTCGGATCATTAAAAAAAAGTTTTGTTCTTCTTGTGAGTTTTAATTGAATAGTGCTGTTATGATCACTAATTTGGCTGGCCAGGCGCTATAAATTGGGTCAAAAGACATATGTAGGATTTAATTATTTATTTTTTAGGATAGTTATAGTTTGAGTTATTTGTCTGATGATCAGTGTACCGTACAGGATGTTTACACAAAATGTATATCTTCTGTGATCTCCGGTGTTGTTCAAGGTCTCAATGCAACTGTTTTCGCCTATGGTTCAACCGGAAGGTAAACATAAAAAATATATATTCCTGTTTGAACTTTACAATACTTCAATTCTCATACATGTAAGTTTAGCTTGACTTTGTGTGTCTATAGTAAAAGTTAAACCCTCATAAACTCCCATATCTTATGGTGTTATGAATTTAGGATGCTTAATTGAGCTCATCATTTTTTATTATTGATGTATGACAGCGATGAAAGGCTTGATTTTCTTTAAATAACCATGCATTATGATACTCCTAAGGTCTCATAGGTTTTTGATATTGCACTTTTGTGTATATATAATATTTCCTTTGCAACTTTCTCATGCCTCTCAATTTATCATGCATTCAGCGGGAAAACCTACACAATGGTTGGGACCAAGAAGGATCCTGGACTCATGGCTCTTAGCCTCAACAGGATTTTTGATCTTATTCAAAGTGACAAGAATTCCGATGAATTTGAAGTTTTTTGTTCCTATCTCGAAGTCTACAATGAAGTATGTATGGTGTAACAATTGATCGAGAAAGCTGATCTATTCAGCACTTTTGCACTGAAAATTCTAATGATTGTCAAAACTAGGTAATCTATGATTTACTTGAAAAATCATCTGGACATTTGGAACTGAGAGAGGACCCAGAGCAAGGAATAACCGTCGCAGGGCTGAGATGCATCAAGGTTTGAGATTTTTATCTCATTTCAAATGATGTTTAAAGCCAATTTCATAAAATCTAGATTTTGAGTGTTGATGATAGTCCTTGATGAGTTGCGTTCTTTATTTAGGTCCAATCGGCTGATAGGATTCTTGAACTCTTGAACTTGGGGAATAGTCGAAGAAAAACTGAAAGCACAGAAGCTAATGCAACATCTTCCCGGTTAGTTTAAATTCTTTACCTGTCAGAGCATTAACGGTAGTGGACACCAGCATGATTTTTCATTTCAGAATTACCTCATGTTATATCTTTGCAAGGTATCTTATAGCCTCCGATTTTCAAACCTCTTTAACGTCGATAGTTTTTTTCTCAGAACTAGCAACCTCATACACGTAAGATATTGATATTGCATGTTTTATATGGAATATGTTCACTTTCTGGAGGTACTTTCGCTTGAGAAATCTGACTCAACTAGATACGTAGAAGAAAGCAAACAATATTGAACTTTCATTCACAAAACTATGGCATTGCCTGCCCATTCGTAGCATTTTTTTTACGGCGATCTCATTATGGGCCGTTTCTGCATGACTAGATCACATGCTGTTCTGGAGATTACTGTGAAAAGGAAGCAGAGGAACAAGTATCGGAATCAAGTAATGCACGGAAAACTTGCACTAGTAGATCTTGCTGGAAGTGAACGAGCCTCAGAAACAAATAATGGGGGCCACAAATTAAGAGATGGGGCTAATATTAACCGTTCACTTCTTGCTCTAGCAAACTGCATTAATGCTCTGGGTAAACACCACAAGAAGGGTCTGGCTTATGTTCCTTACAGAAATAGGTATTCACTGGCCAATTCAAGTTTACCAATTTAAGTGAAACACTGTCACTTTTTTTTTCTTCCTGTTTTCGTTTTCTTTTTCAAACTGTTAATTCAAGTGATTCTGCAGCAAATTGACACGAATACTAAAAGATGGTTTGAGTGGAAACTCGCAAACTGTCATGGTTGCAACTATATCCCCGTCTGACAATCAGTATCAGCACACTGTAAATACCTTGAAATATGCCGACCGAGCAAAGGAAATAAAGACACACATCCAGGTATGATTGAGACTATAGTTTTGTTAAAAAGCCTGAATACATTTCATTTATCACCCTTTAGCAATTGACTCTTTATTATCATCGAGTCAATTCTCTTATAATAATAAGATGCTCTTTTTTTTTTTTCTAGAAAAATATCGGTACAATTGATTCCCATGTTTCAGACTACCAGAGGATGATTGACGGTCTTCAGGTAAGCTTTTAAAAATGGGTTCTTTCTCTTCTCCATTTTTAACACATATTAAAAATAATTCATGTGATATTAATATTTGCACAGGTCGAGGTTGGCCGATTGAAGAAAGAATTGGCTGATAAAGATTCACAACTGAGCATCAAACCGGCTGAGAGGGGTGCTGATGATGAGCTATCATGGCTGAATACTTTGAGCCACGAAACCAGTGAAAATGTACATGAAAGGATAAACCTACAAAAGGCATTGTATGAGCTTGAAGAAACTAACCTCCGTAACCGCACCGAGCTTCAACAGCTGGATGACGCTATTGCTAAACAACAGGTATGTGGGGTTCTGAAGAAAATGCATTACCTTTTGTGTGACTTCTGAATTTCAGTTTATTGTGTTGAAGTTTAAAATTTGTGGTAGAACAATGTTTGGCTAACAATGCTATAATTTTTTTGAATATGCCAAAGGCTGTTGAAAACGACGGATCAGTTTTTGAAGCTTTAAGATCAAGACGGCAAGTCATTTTGGACAACATCCGTGACAACGATGAAACTGGTGTCAACTATCAGAAGGTATGTTTTCTTCTTGTAGGAAACACCAACATTCTCTGTAGGAAATTGAATCCATAAGCTTTTAATTTTTTATATTCATATTTTTCAATGACTTTATAACCCTTTCTTTATCACCAACATTCTCTGTAGGAAATCGAATCTAATGAGAAATACCGATGTCATCTCCAAAATATGATAGAGGAGGCCATGAGTAACAACGGAAACAAAACATATCTGTGTATTCTTAGCCAATATAGGCTCTTGGTAAGTTATTCTTAGGGAAATATGGTCATTTGAAGCTTGAGGTTTTGCAAAACAGCCACGGTTCACCAACATGCTCAAGCGGCTAGTTCACTATTAAATGTGCAACCTCTTTTACTGCATTTCTCTTATATTTACTTGCTTGTTTTGAATACTTCCCGTGTAACGAACAAAGAAAAAGATACGACTGTTACTGTTTTTCACGCATAACGAGTATGATCCTTTCAAGAACTAGGTCAATCCTTGCTGATATACATACACACTCACGACACAGGGAATGGCAAACACGGAACTTCAGTGGGAAATGGCGATGAGGGACCAAGTGATCAACAACCAACGCGAAGCCGTGAGAAACATGTGGGACTTGCTCACCGGCTTGGGACTCGACGAGAGGAGGATATCGAAGCTCGCAGCCAAACGGGGAATAACAATAGAAGACTGGGCGAGAACGCCTATGCTCGGAATCTCCTCCGCGCCGGAATCAGCCTCCGGCAGAAAACCCCACCCATTTCCGGGAAGATTTACGGAACCGCCGCCGCCGCCGCTGAGCCACACGTTTCGCAGAGAAGAGCATCATCAAAGCTCGTCGTACGTTGTGGTGTCTCACGACCGGTCCCCGTGCAGCAGCGAGCATTGTGGTGGGGCCGGCCGCGGTGTTAGGCCATCGGGCGGTGCGTGGTTTAGGAGCCCCGATGAAGTCACCCGAGGCCTCCGAAGCTCGTGCCCGGAGATGAGAGTTCAGTCTTCTTCTCCGTGCGGCGAAACCTGCGCTTCCGCTTCTCAACGAAAGGTATTAAAGCCTCAATCTATTTATTTATTTATTGCAGCATTATAGTTCTGTTAATAAAATCTATCACGTTTAAATAAAAATAAAACAATTTTGGATTGTTATAGTAAGATTGTGGTTTTTTTTTATAAAAAAGGGACTAGCTATGATAAATTCGATGGTTTGATGATCATTTTGCTAGACTTTTTGTGCTAAAAAAATCCAAAATCGAAAAATAAATCAAAATTTTTGTTGTATTTTTTATGTTGTTTGTTTGCTCATATTGAGTATCGTTTTAGTTTACACAGGAGGAGTGGAATAGTAGGTCGAGGCAAGAAATGTTTGAGAGAAGTCCGTGTGGCAGCACGACGACGAGGTGTTTGTTTGGTTACGGCCACTCTGAGCAAAGCTCTTCAGGAATTCAAAATCCCGGTTATGTTTTCCCTAACATGCCTGCTTTTACTACTTCTATAAGTACAGGCTCGATTTCTTATACTTCAAGTAACACCAATTCGAGTGCTCACATCCCCCGCAATTTTGTGTAGTCCATAGAAAATCTCTTGTTTGCATTCCACTTGTACATAGGCTAGGTTTGACTTGTATAAATGTTTTTTTTAGGAGAGGTGTGGATTTTGTGTGAGAAGTGCTTGGTCACTAAAAAGGTCTATCGTTGTGCTTGTACATAAATCTCATGATTTGAACTGAACTAGGTAGGAAAATATCATTTTGTTCCCAAGTTTCTCTGGGCAAATTGTACTCTCTTTTTTTTTTTTGTTGGCTACTCGCATAAAACGTGTCACGTGCAATTCCATCGAAATTACGAGTCTCTTGTGTTTCTCAATAGCGAATGCTCTTCACTATAGTGCCGCCTAAAACCATATCTCCGTTTTACAGTATATTTTCCTGTTAAAATTTTACCTTAATAAGATTAAATTACTCTACTATGGTTTTTCTTAAAAAAAAATTAAAAAAAACCTTGTCTATTTAATTTTAAACCATAAAATTGTTCTCAATTTAATGGTTTCAAATATATGAATGCGTGTTACTGTATCTTTACATATTTATTTATCCATTTTGTGTACCTTATAGTATAGATGAAGTCAGGACTCATGACCAAAAGACAAATCAAGTGTTGAAATCACTTTCAAACTTTGTTTATCAGAACAACCATTACAGTGTTAGAGTGACGTAGTTTAGCTATTCATTCCTTAAGATCGAGAAATTATTGAAATACCATTCCCATAAGAACGGAAAGTGAAAAAGTCAACATCTCATACTAAAAAACAGATCATGAAATGTATACATGACACAATTCTGTAGAGATAAATATAACTCGTGAGCTCCTTGAGAACAGAGATTAAGGATATGTGCCAATTTCGTTTATAAACTTGACAGAAGGATTTCTTATGCCAAAAACCAAAGGATGGAGGATGATTTTGCATCTAAAAATAATATAGGGACTAAAATGCATTAAACGAAGAAGATTAGGGACAGCAAAAAACAGTAACAACAAATAAAAGTGAAATAGAAAGCGAGAGGCAAAGCAGAGAAAGGAAGAACAATGTCAGAAGAAGCGAAACCCTACGCCGTGAGCCAAACCCTGTCCGGCCACACTCGCGCCGTCTCCGCCGTCAAATTCTCCCCCGACGGCCGTCTCTTAGCCTCCGCCTCCGCCGACAAAACCCTGATCACCTACTCCGCCGAAACCCTAACTCCGATCCACCACTTCTCCGGCCACCTCCACGGCGTCTCCGACCTGTCGTTCTCCCCCGACGCCCGTCTCCTCTGCTCCGCCTCCGACGACAAGACCCTGGGCCTGTGGGACGCCGGCGCCGGAACCCTAATAAAGTCCCTCCACGGCCACACCAACTACGTCTTCTGCGCCGCCTTCAGCCCCCACGGCAACACCCTCGTCTCCGGCTCCTTCGACGAGACCGTCAGGGTCTGGGACGTCAAGACCGCCAGGTGTCTCAAGGTCCTTCCCGCGCATTCCGATCCCGTCACCGCCGTCGATTTCAACCGCGACGGCTCTCTCATCGTTTCCAGTAGCTACGACGGCCTTTGCAGGATTTGGGACGCTTCCACTGGCCATTGCCTCAAAACCCTCATCGACGATGAGAACCCTCCGGTCTCGTTTGTTAAGTTCTCGCCTAACGGGAAGTTCATCCTCGTCGGAACTCTCGATAACGCTCTGGTTAGGATTTTCTCTTCTTCCTTTTTTGTTTGCCTTCCATGTGTTCGTTGAATTGCCTCACTGGGAAACATTCTCTTGCATAACATTTGAGACATAGTCAGTATCTTAAGTAAGATGTCAATGAAGTTGTGCTAATCTCTTAGCCTTAGAGAATTTTCTATTTTTAGCTTCTCCTTTATCACAATTCCTTGAGAAAATAGAATTATTGAACGTAGTCGGGGTAAAAGGATTTAGCTTTATGGATTGGGTTCTGATATTTTTTAATTCAAAATATCTATGAACTTATGCCAAGCTCAATTACGGTCGAATTTCCATGGTACATTATGCTCTCTTATATAGCATTTGAATTATAGTCTGTGTTGAAGGATTTAGTCTTAAACTCAATAAATCTTCAAGAATTTTAGCCTTAGATACAAAATTTGACTAAAATTTGACTAAAATTTTGGTGGTAAATTTGTGACTTGAGGTAATTCGGCGTGTTTAAAGAATTTGGAAACTTGTTTATGTGAACGTAGTCAGTATTAGAGATCTTAGCTTTACAGTCTGGGTTCCTGGGTTCTTTTTCCGACGAAAATTGTCTATTTAGTTGCCAAAAGTCATTAAATCTGAGAATTTTGGTACCACGTCATGTTATGGGTTCTTCTCTCTTTACATTTAAAGCTTGATGCGTAATTTTTTTTTTTTTAAGCTTTAGCTCATTTGGTTAACTTATACTTCGGCTCAGATTCAGGGGAACTGAATTCTCTCACTGAGTTCATTCTGTATTTTTAAGGAATTTGGATATTGTTTATTTGAACATAGTCAGCATTAAAGGACTTAGCTTTATGAACCAAGGTCATTTTTTTTACGAAAATTGTCATTAAGTTGTGCCAAAGTTATTAAATCTGAGAATTTCGGTGCCACATTATGTTTTTGGGTTCTTCACGTAAAGCTTGATGCGTAATTTTTTTTTTAAGCTTTAGCTCATTTGCTTAACTTCTTATACTTTGGCTCAGATTCAGGGGAACTGAATTCTCTCACTGAGATCATTCTGTATTTTTAAGGAATTTGGATATTGTTTACTTGAACGTGGTCAGCATTAAAGGACTTAGCTTTATGAACCGGATCCTGATTTTCTCAATTTAAAATGTTAATGAAGTCTGTCATACTCAATAATCCTTCGAATTTTGATGCTCTAGTATGTTTTCCTTGACTGCATTTTTGTCTTTGAATTTGAATATTGTTTATTTGAACATAGTCGGTGTTAAAGGATTTAATTGATGAACTGGGTTCTTAAAAAAAATATCTACCTAAAATGACAATGAAGTTATGGCAAACTCAATAAACCTTGGAGGATTAAATCCATGGTACATTATGTTCTTTGTGACAGCACTCTTGTCTCAGACTCGGGGGAATGAATCAAATTCTATCCGAGATCGATATTCTGTATTTAACGGGTGTTTGTTTTTCAATTTGAACAGAGGCTTTGGGATTTCGCAAAGGGAAAATTTCTGAAGACTTACACGGGCCACGTGAATTCAAAGTACTGCATTTCGTCAACGTTCTCGGTGACAAACGGTAAGCACATCGTTAGCGGATCCGAGGATAATTGTGTGTATATTTGGGATTTACAGTCCCGGAATATAGTCCAGAAATTGGAGGGTCACACTGATGCCGTTATTTCGGTTTCTTGTCACCCAAGCAAGAACATGATCGCCTCTGCTTCTTTGGGCAATGACAAGTCCGTCAAGATCTGGACTCATTAGCAGAGAAAGCTTTTGATCTATTAACTTTATCTGCTAATTATTTATAGTTAGTTTTCCCGTTTTCTTTTGTGCTATTGTGTGTATAAATGCACAATGAAGAGATGTTTTGTCCATAATGAATTAGATTAATTGACTTTTTATCTTTGCGAATACATTTTTGGTTTTGTTTAGTGAGAGGTTCGAAAGTCTTGAGGAGAGAGAATTTATGTGGAGACTTGACTTCTTCAACAGATCTTTTTCTTTATTTATCCTTTTATTTTTTATTATTTATGTTGAGACTCTTTGGAGCAAGTTGTGTTTTTATTCTCAAAGGCTTTTTGTTTTTATATTTATGATTTGTAAACATTAATCACGGGATGTATAATCCTAAAAAGTCTTTTGCTTTATGATTATTTACATAAATACCCCTTGAACTCCTGCACGTGTAACACTATGACCCTCAATTTGAAAATCGTACACAGCCAACCTTAAAATCCTGCATCGTAGCAAACTTAGATCTTCTGTCAAATATTTTTTACGGACGTTGGTGTGTGGTCACGTTTTTAGCACGTGACGAGGATAAAAATGTAATTGGATAAATATAAGTAATAATGAATTTGTCATCCCTCTCTCGTACGTCGCAGCTTCATCGTCTCGTTCTCGAACAACCCGCCGGATCCGGATCGGGACAGCGCCGCCGTACAGGACTTCCTCTCCCGTATGGAGTCCGATTTCAGAGCCCACCCGCTCTGGTCCGGCTGCTCCGACGACGAGCTCGACGGCGCCGGCGAGGTCACTCCCTGAATTTGGATAGAGAAAAGTCAACTGTAAAATGTAGATTGATGAACTGTAATTCACAGGGACTGGAGAAGTATGTGATGATCAAACTGTTCACTCGCGTGTTTGCTTCGCTTCCTGATGATGTGGACCTCGACGAGCGTCTCTCCCACAAGATAGCTCTCTTTCTCTCGGGCCTGTCGGTCGAATCGAACAGTACTCAGCAGCCCAGTAATCAAGCCGATCAAAATCCGGGTCAAATTCCCAGACCCGGGCCGAGAGAATCCTCAAGGCAACTGAGAGACTCTCCGCAGCGGCCCAGATCTTCCGAACCGAAATCTCGAGCCGATACAACACCTCTCGCAAAAGTGTTGTCCCTCTCGGACTTGGAGAACAAAGGGGCCGAACTGCTTTCGAAAGACGATCGGGCGGCCCTAGTGTTTCACGAGTACCCGTATCTAAGGTTTTTTTTTAACACGGAAGAAGAAGATGAACTAAGGTTTTTTTTTTAACTTCTCTTTAACGATTGGGGCATTTTGATACTTTCTTTTGTCACGTGCTAAAAACGTGACCACACACCCAACGTCCGTCAAAAATATGTGACGGAAGGACTATGTTTGTTATGATGCAAGATTTTAAGGTTGGCTGTGTACGGTTTTCAAATTGAGGGGACATAGTGTTACACGTGCATGAGTTCAAGGGGCATTGTTGTAAATAATCCTTTGCTTTATTAGACTCATTCTTGAAATTGGCTTTATTAACCCATGTGATGTTCTTAAAAAAAACGTTAACTGCTGTGATCCTTTTCCTATTGTTATTATAGCAGCTTTCAAATTAAAGAAAAGTAATATTTAAAGCCCTCTAGAATATAAATTTACCATTTCCGGATCCATTGATCTTCATGAAGATGTGTTTAAAATTTTAATAATGTGAATGTTTGTTAAACTTCTTAAAGAAAATCGACATGGAGTTTATTACGTAGACGAAGCAAATAAGAATTTTTTTTATTGCTAAAAAACTTGAAAAAAGTTAGAACTTAGAAGTATAACTTGAGTATTTAAATTTAAAAAAAAATACTAAACTCTATGCCTAGTTTTCACATAGTTCATAATTTGGGATATTTTTAATTATTAGACTATTAAACTATGATTTTAATTCAAGTTTTATTTAGAAATAAGATAGGAAGTTTGAAATTTAAATAGCTAGGCTTGATATCAAACGTCACTAGATTGATCATAGTTCATCATCCACGAAGCCCGAGTCACCATAACATATTAACACGCACGTGGCATAAATTTGAATACCGTTTTCATTCGGCGAAGTTGCTTTAAATGATACTCTCTGATTTATTTATCAAAACAAAAAACCCTCTTTCCTTTATAAAGTGGTGCGAGGAAAATGCTTTCTTTGTGCACGTTGAATTTGATAAGAGCACAAATGTATATTTTACTCTCGACCGACCCTACACATATATATATATATATATATATATATATATATATATATATATATTACAGTGATATTCTAGCAGGTGAAGTATAAACACTTTGGATATATTCCATCATATATACATATTTTAATGACATAAGTCATATAGCATATATACAAACGAAGCTTCCCTTAAAACAAACTCCTTAAGTACATACACGAATAAAGTGGGAACAATCTTTTAAGTAATATAATTTGACCAATTGATATTCACAAAACATACTTCCTTTCCTTAGAAATGGGAGTCCAAATTTGACCACATAGGCAATAATTAGCCCTCATATGAACAGTGTAACACACAAACCAAAACCCACAAAACATTTTCACACGTGCCTGCTATAATATTACTATAGCGATTGTTGTTGCATATTTTCTGTAGGTACACAACGCGTACGGAATTAATTTAATCCTTCCAGAATGATTATAACACAGTTTGTGCAACTATATAATATAACAACACAAAAATAACACAAAACACAAAACTACTCTCTAAGCTTCACCATAACTTCGAAACCCTAATTAGCAAGGAAAACACTCTTCGATTTTCTGAAAGGTATGCAAGTCATCAAGTATATAGACATTATTATTTATTTTATTTATAAAAAAAAAATCATGGAAGTATACAATTCTTTCACTTGACTGACTGAGGCCACAGTTCAGCCTTACCCTAATTACCCAGAAAAAACAAAAATTATCTTACTGGTACATGAGTATAAATGTTTCTTTTCTTATCTCGCTCTTTTCTTTTCTTTTATTGCTGGGAAATATTCAATTTCTCTTTTCTTCTTCTAATAATATTCTGGGCTATAAGTATAATTTATTTTGATTGAATTTTGTATTATTTTTTCTTCCAAATAAATCTTCATTCAGCTAACTCCTAATCAATCTACGCACGTAGTTATCTTCATACAATCCAAATATTTTATATATTTTTTTTCCTGGTGTAATTAAGATAATGATTAGCTTATCGCTTATGGATGAATTAAAGTTTGCTTGCAGATACTGTGCCTTGATATCCAAGATATATAGTACTGCGCGAATTAATCAATCAAATGGAAATCTCATCAGCCAAATGGTTTTCTGAACTGGTAAGACAATAATATATATTTATCATAAATTAATTCATAATGATCTATATATAACAAACCATATCAATAACATTACATGAGTTCAAGAACAATCATCTCATCTCGCTTTTCCTTTCCTTTTTCTTTTCAAGGAAATGGAAGATAATTTCATGAGCCAATACCAGTTAGAGCTAAACCCTATGGCCGATCAGTACTCATTCGACGACCTCCATTTCCAATCCTTCTCCTCCGAGAGCTACTCTTCTATGCAAACCCTAGCGCCGCCGCCACCGAGCCACCACATGGAATACCGATCAGCAGAGCTGAGCTATTCGGAGAGGCCGGCGAAACAGCTCAAGAGCGAAAGCTGGAACGCAAATCATTATAATAATAATAATAAGACGTCGGCTTCTGATTCTTCTTCGTCGCAGATAATATCGTTCGAGGCCGTGAAGCCCAAGGAAAAGCCGAGGCTCGTATCCCCCGCCGTGGCGATCACTCGGTCTCCGGTGAGCGCTCAAGACCACGTCATGGCCGAGAGAAAACGCCGCGAGAAGCTTAGTCAGAGGTTTATCGCCCTCTCTGCTGTCGTTCCAGGCCTCAAGAAGGTACGTACAATCAATATATATATACAAATTATTATACTCGTCAGCTTAATATATGAAGCCCTAATTCAATGCTTACTAAACCTAGCTGATCAGATAAATTTTCTTGACAAAATTTGAGATACGAAGCTTAAAAGGACTCAATTGCTAGGAATACTAATGAGTTAATTGCTAAAACTCATCAACCAATATATAAGATTTAAACTAATTAACATTCCTGTTAATAATTGGCGGAGCCATAATTTTCAGTTAGGACAGGAGGGGCATATGATTTAAATCTTTAAAGGGGATAAATGAAAAGATTACATAATTTAAGGCGATCTTTTTTTTTAAATTGCGTAAAGTAGTGATGAAGATCGTGTATGTACTGGTGTATTTTCGAATTCGATTAAGTTTTGATTATTTATTTTGCTAATATTTGATGAATCTTGGTTATCAGGAATTTCTAGTGGTTATTTAGTTAGAGCTTGATGATTTTACTCAAATTTATAGAGAAATATTGAGTAATTTCTACAAATTCTGATGATAACTTAAATTAACCAAAAATAAACTAAATAATGATGATTTCTAAATTTAGTTTCAAATTTGATTTTTATTTATTGATTGTTCGTGTGATTTGTGACGGGACACAGATGGACAAGGCTTCGGTGTTAGGAGATGCAATCAAGCACATAAACAATCTCCAAAAACGAGTCGACTCGCTCGAAGAGAAAGCAGCGAGCAAAACCGTGGAGTCGGTCGTGTTTGTGAAGAGGTCAAAGCTCTATTGCGACGACGAAATCTCCTCTTCTTCGGACGAGAATTTCGACCATAATAAAAACCGATCATTCTCTAATAGTGACTCTCTCCCGGAGATTGAAGTGAAGGCTTCGGGAAAAGATGTGCTGATCCGAATGCACTGCGAGAGGCAAAGAGGGCGCTTCGCAAATGTGCTCGGAGAAATCGAGAAGCTTAACCTCTCTATACTCAATAGCAATGTCTTGCCATTTGGTGGCTCTACAATTCACATCACAATTGTTGCTCAGGTACGGAGATAGATACAACTATATATATTTAATTTCGTCTTTGAATTTTACGAGATGTGAGAGATTAGTCATTGTTCTTTTTCGGGCATCATCAATTTTTTAACTTTGAAAAATTGATGCTCATGTTTCCTTTTTCTTGGCAATCGATTGGATCGAATAATCAAGAGTTCGATCCTTATTTTATTAGGATAAAAATTGTCAAAACTATTAACCGTTTGGAATTCACGTACTTAAAAAATAAGATCACATGAATCACATTAGTTGTAAAGTTTTAAAGATTTTTCCCAACGATTGCCTTCAAATATACTAAAATTTTAAGGTTTAGAGAAGTTGAAAAAAAAAAACAAATAACAAATAAATAAATCTACCACAACTTGTAAAGTCCACGAGCCAAGCGAGAAAATGAAAACAAAAATAATATTTAATTGTGCGTATTATATATCTATTAATGGTTTAGGTAAAGGCTAGTGTTTATAATAAACGTTAATTAATATAATTAGTGAGAATATAATACATCGATGTGTTAAATTGTAAATTTGTAGTTATTTATAATTGTTATTATTATTATTATTGCAGATGGACGTGGAATTCAACATGAAAGTTAGAGATCTTGTGAAAAAGTTGCGACAGGTTTTGCTTACCAAGTGAAGTCATCACTAACTTCACTTTGACAATTGACTGATCGTCGATACATTTATTCCCTTTCTTTTTTTCTTTTTTTCTTTTTTTCTTTTTTTCTTTTTTTTTTTTTGCAAAGAAAGTATAGATCTGCCTTAAATGTTAGCTCTCCTCTCTCAATTATATTCATACATCCTAAAAACATACAAACAAATATATTGTGCAAAGTTTCGTTTTTTTTTTCTCATGACTGGGTACTCTTTTTTTTGTGGTTTGACCAATTGACCACTTTAAATTATACCCACGTGTTATATTACGAAACTGGGCTGATGTTTCCTTTTAATCATTATTATAACTTTTTAAACGACAACTTTCTTAATAGGTTTTAAAATTTCAAAATGACATCTATTTTCGTTCCTCTCCTCCTTTTATCCATGATTGAGAGAGACAAATATAAGGCAGATTTGTTTTCTTTCTAGTTTCCAATTTATTGTACGAGTTTCTTTTTTTCAGGCCATATCTGGCCTTTGTGTGTAAACTTCTTGGATAAAGTGTTAATGTTATTTAATTTTTTGATAATGTCGCTCTTTTTTTTTTTTGTCGCTCATTTATTGTGATTTTTCAACTTTATGTTGTGTAATATTTTCACCTGCGCCAGTTGAATTTTTTATATTTAATTCACGTTTCAGTTTTGGAAAACGACAAAATAAATGGATATCACATCTGACGTTGTTTCTTGTTGAAAGCCCATCAACATCCATGATATTTTTTTTTTTAGTAATTGCTTAACTTAATTACGAAAATGGAGAGAATAAGATCCTCCAAAAATTTGCTATCTAGTAATATATTGTTGGACGCCAGTAAAAGTATCTTTAATGATCATTTGTTTAACAATTAGAGAAATCTAGTAAATAACAAAAGTTTTAAGTTATTTGTAACTTGTTTACCGTTGTTTTGCATATTAGTTATTGATTTAACTTAGCAAAATAGCTCTATAAAGCAAATTACTTAACCATTAACTTAGCAAAAAATGGATCTCATTTTTTTTTCAACCAATGAGAATTATGTATCACTAATATGATATTTAGCTTACCATTTTAATACTTTCTTTTGTTTAAAATAATTGGGGGCTTTTTTTTACTAGTAATTGGTGGCTTGTAAAGTATATTATCGTCAACAAATTCGAGAAAACGGAAGAAGAATAGTCAGCTATCTCCTCATATGCTAACGTCTTTTAATTTTTAACGATTTTTTTAATAATAAATTCAAGCCAATTAATTGAAATGGTGCTTTTTTATGTAATTAATTGATATATACTGCTTTTTATGTAATTAATTGATTTATACATCACTCTATCATGAAAATAACATATTCATCATCTGTTATGTTATTGTTGACGATAAAAATTTGCTATAACATTTGTCTCAACAAAAAATCATATATGTCGACCAAAATACATCGATAAGAATTTAGAACATGTCGATTATAATACGTCGATTACATCAAGATTTAGACCGTATCATCCATACAGATGAATCTAATTACAACGAGAATAATAAATAAATAATGAGGGGTCTAGACTCTAGATAATAAGTGAGAAACGTAGCGAGTGTCCAATCAGAACCTATTTTTCTCATCTTCTTGACCTGTGATTTAGTAGTTATTTACTTATCCAATTGATTAATTTTTATTTAACCTTTAACATTGCTGTTCTTTTCGGTTCTAATGATTATTAGACCTAAACTTATGATTATGGTTGTTTCCTATTTGATTTCGGTATGATACATGGTTTATTTGTCCAGTATCTTTTTATGGCAGCTTTGCTTAAATTCAGGCCTTTAGTATTCCCCAAAATTTTCCTTTTTTTTTCATAAACGGATTTTCCATTAAAATTGGGTAAAAAACCCATCAATACAGGAGAATAACACCTTAATACAAGGAACACCAAGACCTAAGTCGAAGTGAATCTAACACTAAGATCCGTTAAAAGTACGTTATGTGCAAACTTCCGACAACGAGAAGAATTACAAGCACCAATAGAGCACACAATAGGCTCGTTCAAAAACCCAAAGATTGGCAGTGGAAAAATCCAACCAACCTTGGTCCGATGACCACGAAGAAGATGACTCTTCCACCTGCATAGATCAAAACCTAACAGGAAATCCACTACGGATAAGGAGACTACGGCTAATCCGGCTCCTAAACAAGTCAAAAAAACCAAAGCACAACAACAAAGATAACGATTCACTACAGAACCAGCATGAGCTAAAACCAAGAAATCAAAACACAAAACTAAATTAATATTATCTTCCAAGAAAAAGCTCTCAAACCCCACAAGGACCGCGACGAGGCCGGCGCCGAACTGAGCCATGGACCCCCGATGGACCGCTACTGCCTTCGCCGGTGAAGCACGGAGAAGAACTGCTGCAAGAACCACCGGCGGAAGCGCTACACCAGCCCCGGTCGGAGAAGAAGACAGAGCCGACCACTCGCGAGGTCGCAAAATCAGATCTGAGATTTCAGATCTGAAAATGCCACTCGGTCACCGCCGTGCGAGGTCAAGGGAAGAGCGATGCCGGAGAAGCCACCACTCGCGAGGAAGCGCGACCTTCGCCTCCCCCCGGGTCGGAGTCGTACAGCCGACGTCTGGTTCCCAGGGGGCGGCGGCAAGAAGCAACTAGGGTTTTAAACTTTGCAGAGAGAAAAGCCTTTCGTCCAGAGAGAGAAAAGCCAGAGAGAGTAGCAAATTGGCTAAAAAAAATAGGGGGGGCCTAAAATTTTCCTTATTATAGATGATTTTTTTTTTTATGAAGTTAAATTGCCAGCTAGCTAGCTCATCCGTGAGATGATATAGCAAGGAATATATAAAAAAATGTTGAGAAAAAAAAACGTCAATCATTGTTGAAATAACATAAATGTTTTCACATAATATTTTTTTATTTTTTCTTAAACATCAAAATCTAAATTACAATTGTTTAAAACAGACAAGAGAACAAACAGAAACAATTGTGCCGACCAAATATAGACCCAATTTTTAAACTGAAACAAAATTCATTAAGAGAATTTCCCTGTTAGTACTTAAAAAGTCCTTTTTCTTTTTTCGTTTCTTTGACAGAACAAAGTCTGTATTAAAAGAACAAATTTCTACAAAAGCCTACAAATGTTTTAAAGAAATGGTCTTGCAAATCAATTGTACCTTTTTTTCTTTCTAATTTCTCTGTGTACATCTCCGATTAGGCCCTCTTTTTCTGACTTTTTGTTGATAGTGGTGGACTAACTAGAAATGCTAAGCTCAAATGTCTTTAAAATTTAAATTATTGGTCGGTGGTGCTAAATATATTCTCAATATAACGACTTAATATTCTGTTTCCCACTATACTTCAAAGATTCCAATAAAGATGAAGAGTTATATATAGTCGTTCACCTTTGTCACTGAATATATATTTTAGTAACTTTTTTGAATTTCTATTAATTTTGGGTTGATTATAAAATAGGATATTTATCATCTAACAGGTATATTAATTGGTTTATATCTTAGGTATATTGTTTTTATATATATATAGAAAAAAGTGTTGTGTCTTCTAATGAGAGGATTTTACATGTAATTTGGCTTTTCGAGTTTAGTTTTCATTTCATGTCGGACAGTCGGAGTGAAATACATGATTAGCAAAAAGATAAGTCGTCCAAGGTTTTTATATTTGTTGGACTCTTTTTCGTTAAAAATTGAGTTAGCAAGTTATATCTTTACGATACATACTTAAGAGATAGTCTATATCATTCTAATTGTGGTTAGTTTGTTTGCTATAGTGCCTATATAATGGCAATTATGGCATAAAGAAATATATTGGAAATCAATCAAATTAATACAAAGAAATATATGGCTTTTCTCTAAATCTATTTTTCTACAGAGCTGACACTCGTTCGAAGACTAATATCTGGTTCTGAAAGCCGAATTCTCACCGGATGTTGTATTACTTTAGCTCTCTTCAAGCATGTCCATACAGGCATACATTCCAAATAATAAAATGCCTTGTTTTTTTTACCAAAAAACTTGTGCCGAAAGAAATTATAAGACCACTTTAATTAGACTAAACTAGAATGTAAGTACTAAATTTCAATATTAGAAATATACGTATGTCATACGTAAATAGAACTGGGGTACCTAAAATTTAAGCCATAAAAACTTATAATAATAATTATAAATACATAGAATTTTAAACATTTACGCATAGTGGTAAATTTATTGTTTTATTATATATTCTCAATAAACTTGAATATATATATATATATATATATATATATATATATATATATATATATATATTTTGGCTGAGAAGTTAAATAGATATTTGATCAAGTGTAACTTTGAAGTACGTAAAACCCAAGCCCACCCAATTGATTTTCCTTAAATTGGGCTGACAATGTAAAGCTTCAGCCCAATTTAAATTGGGCCTATATACTTTGTTCACATACATCACTAGTGTCAAAGGAAAGTAAGGTTATCATTGCATTTTGGGTTTTTTATTTTTCTTCAGCAGACAACTGATAATATATATTTTAAATAGTAGATAATAGTATAATACTTCTCTTAGTTACTTATTGGCGGTTAAATTTGAAGTTTCTAGAATATTTTGCTCAATCAAAAATATTTTGTTTTCTTTTTTAATTGTATTCCTTTTTTGCTACATTGGGGGAGCAACAAACGCTAAGGTACAACGCCCAGAGTAAGTTGAAATGGAATGAAAAAAACAACCGTAATCCCAAAAAAAAAAAAAAACAAATGAAATATATAAAAAATCTGAAAAACACCATCCGATTTACCGTCATCAGTTTTGTCCCTGGAAATTCAAAACCTTCATTTTCATTGAACCAACATGATGTTGAAATCAGTTTACATTTGCAGCGGAAACTACTGAGAATAGAGACAGAGGTAGAAACAAAATTTTATTTTTTTCTTGGCAGCTTTTTTAATTTCAGACAAATGATGAAACAATTTTATAATTGCATGACCACATTATAAGATGGATTTGGAAAAAAAGATAAGTTTTGGTCCCCCTCAAGCTCAAGCCTTACCTCACCTAAACCAAAGCCCATATGTGAATACATGTTAGGGACCACAAGTTTTAGTTTTATCAGAAGAAAAAAAAAATTATATTATATAATATAATTTCTGGTTGAAAAAAAAAAATTTATTTAAAGAAATAAAATAATTGCAGTTTATATGTTTTTATTTCATGTTTCACTTTGCCTTTAAAAGAAGAAGATAAAAGCACCAAATCAATAAAATTTGTCCATTTTATCTACATATAAATGTAAGACTATAAACTGCCTATGGTAACCTTGTAAATATTGTCATCATTTAGAAGAACTATAAACTGTCTAAACTCTGTTCGTAAGCTCGTCAAAAGATATCAACATCTTCTGTATTTCTCTCACATCATAACAACATTTTATAAAACAAGAAGCAATATTGATAAGTAAAATTAAAAAAAAAACACAATGTTTGTAAAATTTAAACGAATGCGATGGGTGATGAATGGGAGCAATATGTAGTTTGCCATATAGATGGACTTTATGGTTAAGAGTACTTTTTTTCTTTGTTTTTCCATATAGTAGGACCTTATGAAAATTAAATTTATGAGGAGTGGACCAACTTATAGAAACTTATATTGAAGGAAAATAAAAGTTTGACTATCACGATAGAACTTGCAAATATCACATGACCACAATGTATGTGACTCAGTGAGAGGTCTCTCTCACGACAGAATTTAATGAGCAAACATTTTTCTCTTCACTTAACTTCAATTGTAAATGTAATGGACTTGTTTTGGAAGTCAATTCCGCAAAGCAATATTAAAATCAATTTATTTGAATTTAGAATTGGATGCAATATGTTCACTAGATTTAGTTAAAAGTCAATGTTTAGAATTAACATTGCCATTCCAAAATCTTTCAAGCAATTTTATTTTCAAAATGGTTGTTTGCTTTTACCTTCGTACTATGTGACTACATTTTTAAGAAGAAAGATAAAACTTTATCGCCATTGGTTCTCATGTTTATACTTTTTCTTCTTCTTCCTTAGGGCTAAATTTGGGTGACTTTAGTCGTTTGTTGGGATTTCATTCAACTTAGAGAGATGAGAGTTTGTAATTGGAGTTTTATACTTTCCACCATGAGAGGTCATCAAGATCATAAAAATGAGTGAATTATTGATGAGTTTTCAATGTGCACATCCATTTTTCTCCATAAGTCATTGTATCTCAATGAAACTCTATGGTTGCGGTGCCTAGTGGAGACGAATGAATGCGAGTTAGAGATAATTAATCTTCGATTCATCTGCACCTTCAAAGAGTGCACAATGTGGATCTAAAGATCGGTGTCAACAATGCGCGGTGTCTTATTTTTATTTTATTGTTGTGCATGTGTTTTGTTCTTTTATATTGATTATTTGCGTATTTGAAGATGGAATAGTCATGTAACAAGTTTGTGTTAGATTCAAGTATATGCATGTTTAAAATGCTATTTCAAGCTATTATTTTGTCCATGTTAGCCAAATTTTATTATTAATGAGATATTATTGTCAAAGGGTTGTTGTTATATTCAATAAATTGGATTCATACTAATATTTCAATCAAAATTACACACATATTTCAATTCCATTAGCACTTTTATTTGATTTATCTACAAGTCTAATTCGGCTAAGAGCACCTCGAATGTTAAAATGTCTTTTAAAGTTGCGTAGAAACTTTTATAATCATCTATATCATTAATTACGCGATCAAATGATGATTGTTTTTAAATATATATATACATATATATATATATATATATATATATATATATATATATATATATATGCGCGCGCGCTTGAACCAATAATAACTAATATGCAAATGTGCATTGGACACTATTTAGTAGGTTAATCCATTAAACACAAAACACTATTATGTTGTGCGTTTCTACTTTTTCGACAATGCATATACACCAAGCTAAAATAAATCAATTGTGAGAGCGAGACACCAATGAACAAAATATTGATGACGAGTCCTTTTCTGTCACATTATGTTGGGAGGTGAAGTAGTTAATTCTTTTAATTTTATATGATCGAATGGAAATAAATTCCTACTATGTCTTCAATGACATGCATACCTTTAGAATAAGGTAAGTGGGAAAATTTGAGAGCGACATCCGAATTATTGAGCAACAAATATGCAAGCGTGTTTAACCATAGAATTTAAGGACATCATATTTCTACTACTACTACTACCCAAAAAAAAAAATAAAAAATCATATTAATGATTGATTGCGCAAGACAAAGGAAATGAATAGCCTTTTTGCAGGCTCGTTGATGTTAGATTCAAGTGCTTACAATGATATTCTCGTGTAATTATCCATTACCATCTTCTTCATAAATTGGACCCCATGGCAATTACACGGTATGACGTAATTTTGATAGTTAGCCAATTTTGTAATTATTTTATACTATTTTCGTTTCTTTAGTATGAAATTAGACGGCCATGGGGTTTATAACTGTCTTTCATATCAAAACGAGAGATATTGATGTCGTTTGAGACTTATCTCGATTTTTTAAAGAGACATCTTGTTTAGGATATTGAGATTTTGATACCTAATAATTTAAAATTTAGTTTAACAGAGTTTAATGTTAATTTATATTTCTTTTATATTAATTATGGTCATTTTTTCAAGTATTTATTGTAAGAGTTTATTATTAAGGTGTATTCTTTTAATATTTGTGTTTAACTATTCAATCCAATACATTGAAAATAAAAACTAATCAAGAAACCACATTTTTTTAATTTAGTTCGACATCATATTTTAAAAGTGTTTAATTAACAAAAAAAAAATAGGTAACTAGCCAACTTAAACGTATGGGATTGTTATATAGCCATTATTTCGTAAATATTAGATATTTACGTCAATTTTTAGTTTATTTGGTTTACTCTTTTATTGAAATACCATTTTATTGAAATAAATGATGATGTATTTATGTCAAGCGTGTAAATACGTAGATGTGGTTATTTACCTATTATTACAGAATATTAGCTCTATAGCAATGTGAAAATATAAATATGATTATATACTTAATGGACCTTTTGATTAATTATATATTTAAAAATATTTTTATTCGAAAAAAAAAACTATTTTATATAATAAAAGTACTTTTTTGTTTACACACATATGTATGGGATCTATTTTTTGTTAATAAAAAATATGAAGACGAACAAAACAAACTTGGTTAAGTTGATATCATGCATATTTTGTTGAGCACTCTTTTTATTCCCCACCAATCAACTTGACGATCTCTTGTCATTCCCTAACATCTTCTCTGCTTCCCATAATTCTTTCAAACTATTGCTAAGATCCAAACTAAAAGTCATGGTTTTGATCCAAGCAACAAGTAACATTGAAAAAAAAAAAAAATTAATAAACTAAAAAAATAAAAACCAAGAAAAAGAGGAGTCCATTGTACTGCAACAAATCGGATTCGATGCACATTAACCAAGTTTCATTACTATTTACCAAATATAAAACTATGAAATGAAACAAATAGATAAAACGATATTGATGAGATAATAATAATACAATGAAATGAAGTGAGAAAGATAGAGATAGTCCAAAGGTGAGGGGACAAAAGGAACACAATCCAACAAACGATATAAGTAATTTGATCAAGCAACGTGTTTTCTGGGATAAAAGGAGCTTTGGGCTTTGAACTTATTTTAATTATTAAAAGCCCAAAGTTGCAAGTGAATTTTTAACTAATTAAAAAAATAATTAGCTAAAATATCCGGAGAATCTTTCTATCCCACTTTCAATTTTCAACTTCAGTCCGTCCCAACATAAAAATAAAAATAAAAAATAAAAAATAAAAAATAAAAAACTTTACTTTAGCTTTGTTACTTCTTTCCCATCTCCTTTTACCCTGTCCCAAAATTTATACATATTTCCCAAAACAATGCCCTATTTTATGTAGAGCTTTTATAAACCAATAAGTACGTGGGTCCACAAATATGCTTTACTTAACAAATTATTTCACATGGGTGGCATTTGATAAAACCTTGGAAAGTGACCAAAATTTTAACCCTTCGTTGCATTTCTAAATAAACTTTCTTAAGCTTTTCAGCCACGCATGGATGAAAAGGTTTGTTAATCTCTAATTCCCCCCAAAAAAAAAAAATCAACTCTTCATATAAGCCAAAATAATATTCTTGTAATTACACTTGGAGTTTGGATAGTATCATTGGAATAGTGTATCGTATTTTAGGGACAAAAGTTACGAGATTTATTGTCAATAATTACGAGAATTTATTAATTGGTCTCTGAATATTCGGTATCAAAATAGTGGTGTGTAATTTTCAAAGTGCAAAACAGGCCAAAAATCTTGATAGCTGGACTTGACAACAAAATGACGACTGTAACCTCCGAACCACATGATATGTCATATGCCCCAGAAAGAGACACTTGAATAAAGTCAATAACCAAAGGGACTGGTTAGAAGGGCCTTATGGTCTTTTTCCGTGGAAAACAATCCACGCTAACCGGCAATATTCCGTCACTTTCTTTAGCGTGGAATGATGGAGAGAATACAGAGCGAGGGCTAATTAGTCATTTCATTCCGTGCCTGTTTTCTGGGCCTACATACATACTTGGGCCTGGGACCACCTACGCTGAGCCGTTCATCTCCTTGTGGGATGATAGTTGTATATCAAACAAGGAGGGTAAAAAAGTAATATCTCTGCATGGATTTCTTTGGAATAACGATATTCGTTAAAGTAAAAAAATAAAAATAAAAATAAAAATTAAGAGTGCTATTAAAAAATAAATAAGTAACTCGTCTCTCGTGTCCATCTGATAGTCAGTCAAAATAATTGACCAGCTTTTTCCCGGTAGCAGCAAAATTATTACTGTTTAATTATGACAAATTATTACATTGATTCTCTTTTAATTTTTGTGTGCTAAAAAAAGAAAGAATAAACAAAACAAATGGGTCCCCAAAATTTCTTTTTCTGTCGATTCATTTTTGTGTCCTGAGTTTTGACCGGAGCCTCGGCTACGAATATACGATATACATATACTTGATTCAAAGCTGGGTCCCACTTTCTCTTCAAAGCTCAGAAGAATATATCACCGTTTAATTTGCTATCATTCTCATTAATGGATAAAGTGAGATTTGTACCATATATGTTATTCCAAGTTATTAAACGCAAAAATATTGATCAGATTATATAGTACTTTTGTGAATTTTTACTTTGTCCTTTCAGATTTTCACTATATAATGAACTAACAGTTGCATCTTTAAATTAATTTAAACCGATCCCATAGATTTACAATGACCCTAAGATAAAATTATTGTATGACTATTCATATATTAAAAATATAATCTTATATCTAACTCTCATACAACGGCGTCTACATGATATATTTAATATTAGTTGAACTATTTTCTTAATTATTATAAAATTTAAGATAATACTTTTTAAAACATGTCATGTGTGTTGTGTAGCTCACTTTTTAAGGGGATATCGGTTCTTATGTGACTCGAGCTCAGGACTTCAAAGCCTCTTTATATTAAATCATATATATAGATAATTTATTAAGTTTGTTAGAAAATAGAAATGACCTCAAAACCTCTTTATACTAAATTATGTATGGTGTAAAGAATATATTAAGTTTGCTATAATGGAAATTAAAATTTTGAAATAAATTAATTATTTTTTATAAATGTAGAAATATAAAACTATACAATAAATTCAAATAAAAAAAAAACAAAATTAAAACTTTATAAATTGAAAGGCAAAACCGAATGAAATATTTTAAGTGGAGCGAGTGAGTTACCGGTTTTTTTTTCTTTTAAGGGAATTTTGTTGTAATTGTGACTAGTGACTCGAACTTATGACCTTAAACTATGTGAGTTAATACATTAATCACTTGAATTACCTCAGTTGGTAAAAAAAAATTAAATTAACTTTGAAAAATATTCGCTTTTTTTATTATTGTTTATAAAGGGTTATTCAAATGAATATATTGATAAAAATTCAAATGCTTATATTACTAGACTAGAAATAAATTCAAAAACTTATACATGAAAAATATGAAAAGTGAACCACAAACAATCATAGATACAACAAAATAACACGTGGGTTACCCGTCTATGCAGACCAATCATTATCATATTATAACACGTATCACGATTAGAGACGTCGGTCTTCGTCTATTGCAGATTGTGGTTTTAGAGGTCTTGACCAGCTGAGATACACGCCCAAAGAAAACCATATCTTAGATCAGAGATTCATATCTGAGAAAAATTCAAAACCACTCCCTTTAAAGATTGGACAACACAAAAGTCAGATCTAATAAGCCTAAAATACTTAACATAATAATAAATAAAAACATGAAGATAAACATAAAGATAAAAAGTACCTTCCCATAGGTCGAGAGTGCTCCATTGATCGAGACCACCGGAGTCTTCGTATCCCAGGAGAGGCGACGATACTGAAGATGAAAGCCCGAATCTTTATTTTTTTGAAGAGAGAGTACATGGGTTAGAGTTAACGAGAGGGAATTTCTTTGATATGATTAATTCTTGATTTATGATGCTTCGTTTTTTGGTTACTTGGATATATTCGCTATTTTCGTTTAAACAAGAATAAACCACGGTACTATGTCATAGGACAAATAGCGAATGTTATGTTCGATGAAAAATATGTACCTTCAATTAAGTAATGTTTTGGATGATGAGCTTACTACCGTATACAATAGAGAATGTTCTACACAACTATAAATCTCATGCAAGGTTTAAAATGTCGGTTGCCGATTTTCTGTCGATGGTCCAAAATAGCGAAAACTGCGGTAGCCGATGGAAATTGCGACGGAAATAATGTGAAAATTTGAAAGAATTACGTCGATGAAAATTAAGGTAAAACACGAAAATTACGATGGAAATAATGTTGCATAATTTCAAATATAAAAATAAGTTCCATACACATATAAAATGTTCTAAACATACATAATAAATTTCAATTACAAACACACATAATACACAACTATAATAAGTTCAAACTTCAAAGTCCAATACATATAATAAACACACATAATAAGTTGAAAATATCAAAGTCAATAACAATATATAAAAAAAACACATACTAAGTCATAAACTCATCATAATTTCATAGAGTACCCCAAATATAAAATTCACTAACAAATTATCATTTTTCATATTTTCAAATACTTGTTAACAAATGTATATATATATATATATATATATATATATATATATATATATATATATAACTTTAATTTCATAACAATTAGCATCCATTTAAAATTTGTAATATCTCCAAAAATATTAAAACAATAATACGTTCACCGTGAGACAAGTACAAACAACATCCAATGAAAAAAACTTTAAAAATTACAATTTAGATTATGAAAAACACAAATAAACGCAATTTCCACACAATTTCCCGAAATATTGTTGGATTTGCACTGAATTGGTCGGCTTTTGGACGAAGCGACCAAAATTGTGGCGTGGAATGCTACGAAAATTGTGACAAAATATGACATAATTTTTTGTGTTTTATATAATGGGCTAAACAACATTAATGAGCGCAACAAAATGAGAATTTTCACGAAATTTCGACGCAATACCCGTGACATAAAATGGAGAAATGCCATATTATCGTAAACCTGTTGGACTTCTCATATTACCGCAATTTCGGCGTAATTTTCCTAAATTTTAAATCTTGGTCTCATGTAATAATTTGTCGAAAAATAAATTTATCGAATCAAATATTTATCATAGGGCATATATTTGGCTGCCACGTTGAGTTCGGCAACACATTAATAAGAGCATATCACTTGATATGATGAGATAGCAATAGGTAAGTGCAAGTTTGTGGAGAACTGTGTTTTTTCTTGGTCAATAGTTTACTTGTGTTGTTAAATACGAGTTAATAATTTGCCCAGTAACCCACTTTTGACTCATTGACCATGGAATAAAAACCAAATAGCAATAGGTACTCCATGCTTGAAGTCAGGCACGAAGCCTAGCCCCCACTCAATTTTTTTTTTTTTTTTTTTTTTTTTTTTTGCGTTTTTTGCTCATTTTTTTTATTTTTTTTTTACATTTTTTTACCCTAAAAAATTACAAACCAGCCCCCCCTGAAATTTTTGTTGCAAATTAGTCCCCCTAATCTAGATTTCTGGCTTCGTCTCTGCTTGAAGTTGAACCCAATTCATGTGTTAAATTTATATAAATACCCAATCTATGTTTGTACCTAATTTATGTCTTGTAAAATCCATGTAATTGGTGAGGTGTTAAAGTTAAGGTTTTCAACTATAAAAGCTGTATAAATATATTAATTATGGTACGAAGGTGTAAAGAAATTGCATTCAAATATTTAATCTTATTTACATAATTTATTATATGAAGAATCATGTGGTATGAAAATGATGTGAAATTCCTTTCTTTCCGGTCAATTTAGAGGAATGTAAATTTCCTTCGAATGATAATGCATGGAAGAAATTATTCTTTCCGTTAAACCAACGAAAATCAATCAAATATGTACGGAAATGTTGCATCCGTTGATTTTAGCCTTTGTTTTTTTTGTTTTCTTAACCCTCATTTTTTCTTCTCATATAAATATCACTCGCATATTATTTTCTCACAACCTTCTTTCTCATATAATTTATTCTCCTACTCTCTTCAACTACTCTAATTTTCATATATTTATTTTCATTTTAAAGTTTATAATTTGTTTTTCATATATAATTTTAGTATATAGTTTTAATATATGATTTTAGTTAAAATTATATTCTTCTCCATTTTTTTTCATCTTCTTCATATATATTTTTAATATATAAATTTAGTATATAGTTTGTAATACTTTATAAGTTAACAAAAAAGTATTCTTCATTTTCTCACTTTTTTTTTTTTTTTTAATTTTAGTCCTTACTTTAAAAAAACACTACATTTTAATTCTTTGTAAAAGTATTAAATTTAATGATGTTCTAATATATGGAACTGAAAATTTCGGTCAATACTTAGTGTAATTCTAATCAACACTGGACGGAATAATTCCTTTAAGTCAAATACGTAATTCGGTATGCAATGAAAATGGATCTACACTTCCTTCCACAAGGTCAAGTTTTATTGGGCTTAAAAGTGGCTTCAAACTTAAGAGATTGCAACTTTGTCAAATTTGGTTAACTTTGTTAATTTAGACAATTTATATTCAAATAGTCTATTTTACCTTTTTCCCCAAACATGATAAAAATGTTTATTATCGTGTTATTGTTAAATTTCAATTATGGAATACTGAGTTACATCAATTATATTTTGAGTTCACATTGATATAAATAAGAGAATTCAGTCTAATTAATTTCAAATGGGAGAGATAGGTTGAGTAATTGTAATTGTGATTATGCAAAAACACTTTTAATAATAGAATTGCATTTTTTTCCTTATTTTTTAAATTACGGAAAAAGGATTATGTCTGAAAAAATCAAGATCGACAATTTCGGTCCAGCAATGAAGAACGGTGTTCCAATCCGTCCAAGTGCGCATTTTTTTTAAGGATAGTTTTGCTACTAGTGAGGATTGACCTCACAACTTTCATTTTGAAAGCGGTGTAAAATTATCAATTAAGCTGTACTAAATACTATCCAAGCGGAGTATATTTATTTTATAAGAATTTGTGCATCAAATATATCGTGCGTGATGAACATCTAGACATAAATTACAATTCTAAATTACAATAGTATACTATAATGCTAGTATTACGACTATGGTAACCATTCAAATGTGAGAAACAATCATGCTATTTAGTTAAAGATGTTATAATGCTAATGATTTATATTAAAAGGATGACTGATTGGAATTTGACATGTAGACCATGCTATAATATATTAGAAATTAAAAAAGTTCAAAATTTGACAAGAGGATCCAAGGCTAGGTATTTTCTCAAATTCCATGGAGTTTGAGAATGTTGGATATACATTATACAAAAGTATTTAGTGTTATATTGTGCCCAAAAAAAAAAAAAGGATGTACACGATATTAAAGTTTTTTGTTAAATAGTTTTAGCCGAAGTTTTTAGTGTTATTGTTATATAAGCAAAACATTATATGAAACATATAATACCAACATTGTATTAGATAAACGTTAGAAATACATGAAATATAAATATTTAGTGGAATAATTTTTGCCAACAAAATTCTGTCAAGCATTCGATGATTCGAAACATGGTTTCATTGAGAAATAATAATAATAATAAAAAAAATGCTTTGAATTTGGAGAAATTAAAAGGAAACACGAGCTGAGTTGTGACTTTGTATGGATGTTTATGTTTATCTTAACCTGAGATCTAATTTTCTATAACCCTCTTTCGAGTGTGGCTTAGGAGTTGGGACTATGCACACGATTAGACAAACAAATTATATTTGTGGGTCACTTTTGACTTCGAGTCTTTGATTCACTTTGGCTACATTCATATATTAACAACACGTACCAACATGTAAAATGATACATTTTGATGAGATAACATCTTAACACCCCAAAATTTACTTAAATTCTTATAAAAAAAAATAAACAATTTTAAAAAAACTAAAAAACAATTTTCAATTTGAACTCGAAGACAGAAGAAAAGTGTGTATAGTAGTTATACTATAAAAATAAATCACACTTATCGGCAGGAATGGATATACTCATATACACTTTACTGACATATATTTTAAAATGGAATAGTAAAATAAAATTTTTTTCCCCTAAAATAAAAAATATATTAAGATGTTATAAAAATAAAAAATGGAATTGAGAGGTTGTAACCACAAAAACAAGAACAACACTCACGTTTTCTCACCCTCCTTCTCTCTCCCTTGCTTACTAAAAAGCTCACTCTCTTCTTCATCTTCTGCTCTCTCTCTCTCTCAAACAAACCTTCACAATGCGGCTTCTCCTACTCCTCTTGTTCCTCCTACTCCACCTAATCCACGCGCCACGCGCCGTTGCGAAGCAGCGCGTCATCCCAGAATACCGAGCCCTTCTTTCCGTAAAATCCGCACTGACTGCCGATTCTCAGAACGCCCTCTCCACGTGGAACGCCTCAACCGACCACTGCTCAGCCTGGCTCGGCGTCACGTGCGACCCCTCTCGCCGGCACGTGACCGCCCTCGACCTCTCCAACCTCAACCTCACCGGGACTCTCTCTCCTCTCGTCTCTCGCCTCCGATCCCTCACTTCCCTCTCCGTCGCCGTCAACAACTTTTCCGGTCCGATTCCGGCGGAGATTTCCGCTCTGGACCGGCTCTCGTTCCTCAACCTCTCCAACAACGTCTTCGGCGGCGAATTACCGGCGGAGCTATCTCGCCTCAGAAATCTTTCCGTTGTGGATTTGTACAACAACAACATGACCGGCGATTTGCCTCTCTCCGTCGTCGATCTCCCTAACCTCCGTCACCTCCATCTCGGCGGAAACTACTTCGGCGGCGCGATTCCGAAGGAGTACGGCCGCTGGCAGAGGTTGGAGTATCTCGCTGTCTCCGGGAATGAGCTAGCCGGCGCTATTCCGCCGGAGATCGGAAACCTGACGAGTTTGAGGGAGCTCTATCTTGGATACTTCAATACATACGAAGGAGGCCTTCCGAAGGAGATCGGAAACCTGACGGAGCTTGTTCGCCTCGACGCCGCGAACTGTGGACTCTCCGGCGAGATTCCGCCAGAGATCGGGAGGCTTCAGAACCTCGATACTCTGTTTCTGCAGGTGAACTCTCTTTTTGGTTCCCTGACGGCGGAGCTCGGCGATTTGAAGTGTCTGAAATCGATGGACCTTTCCAACAACATGCTGTCGGGCGAGATTCCGATTTCGTTCTCGGAGCTGAAGAATCTGACGCTTCTCAACCTCTTCCGGAACAAGCTCCACGGTGCGATACCGGAGTTCATCGGGGAGTTACCGCAGCTGGAGGTTCTTCAGCTGTGGGAGAACAACTTCACCGGAAGCATTCCCCAGGGACTCGGCCGGAACGGGAGGCTTCAGCTTCTCGACCTCTCGACGAACAAGCTCACCGGAGCTCTTCCGCCGGAAATGTGCTCTGGTAACAGCCTCCAAACCCTAATCACTCTCGGAAACTTCCTGTTTGGGCCGATCCCGGAGTCTCTGGGGAAATGCGAGTCTCTGAGCAGGATCAGAATGGGACAGAACTTCCTCAATGGATCGATCCCCGACGGACTCTTCGGACTCCCGAAGCTCACTCAGGTCGAGCTTCAGGACAATCTCCTCTCCGGCGACTTCCCTCAGACGATCGCCGTGTCGGAGAACCTAGGCCAGCTCAGCCTCTCCAACAACCAGCTCTCCGGCTCCCTCCCTCCGACAATCGGAAACTTCTCCGGCGTCCAGAAGCTCCTCCTCGACGGCAACAGATTCACCGGCCAAATCCCGCCGGAAATCGGCCGCCTCCAACAAGTCTCCAAAATCGACTTCAGCCACAACAAATTCTCCGGCCCGGTGGCTCCGGAGATCAGCCAGTGCAAGCTCCTCACCTTCGTGGATCTCAGCCGCAACGAGCTCTCCGGCGAGATCCCGAACGAGATCACGGCCATGAGAATCCTCAACTACCTGAACCTCTCCCGAAACCACCTCGTCGGAAACATCCCGTCCTCGATCTCCACAATGCAGAGCCTCACCTCCGTCGACTTCTCCTTCAACAACCTCTCCGGCCTAGTCCCAGGGACCGGCCAGTTCAGCTACTTCAACTACACCTCCTTCGCCGGAAACCCCAACCTCTGCGGCCCATACCTCGGCGCCTGCAAGAACGGAATCTCCGGCAACGAATCCCACACCCCACACTCGAAAGGCCTCTCCGCGTCAGTCAAACTCGTCCTCGTGATCGGCCTCCTCTTATTCTCCATCGCCTTCGCCGCCGCGGCCATAGTCAAAGCCCGGTCCTTAAAGAAAGCCAGCGAGTCTCGCTCGTGGAAGCTCACAGCCTTCCAACGCCTCGACTTCACCGTCGACGACGTCCTCGACTGCCTCAAAGAAGACAACATCATCGGAAAAGGCGGGGCCGGGATCGTGTACAAAGGATCAATGCCCGGCGGCGACAGCGTGGCGGTGAAGCGGCTCCCGGCGATGAGCCGCGGCGGGTCCACCCACGACCACGGGTTCAACGCAGAGATCCAGACCTTGGGACGAATCAGGCACCGCCACATCGTGCGGCTCCTGGGGTTCTGCTCGAACCACGAGACGAACTTGCTGGTGTACGAGTACATGCCCAACGGGAGCCTCGGGGAAGTGCTCCACGGGAAGAAAGGCGGGCACTTGCATTGGGACACGAGGTACAAGATCGCCGTCGAGGCTGCCAAAGGCCTCTGCTATCTTCACCACGACTGCTCGCCGCTCATCCTCCACCGCGACGTCAAGTCCAACAACATACTTTTGGACTCTGCTTTCGAGGCCCACGTCGCCGATTTCGGCCTCGCCAAGTTCCTCCAAGACTCCGGTACCTCCGAGTGTATGTCCGCCATCGCCGGCTCCTACGGATACATCGCCCCCGGTAAAACCATTTTCATTATCTCTTTACGACGCTTATTTATTTTTTTTATGTTTTTATTATTTTTTTTAATCCTAAAAATTTAGATCATATCTTAGATTCTTTAGTCCCAATTACTGCGTCTAGCTAGAGCCCAAGAATAATTTGTTTTGGTTTAGTGGCATATTATGAATCTTTCTGTGTCATGTGGGTAGTTTGTTTTGACTTTGAGCGGAATCTAATAGTAGAACTATTAATGATTTGAAAGTCTAAACCGAGATGTGGAGATCTTTTAGCTGGGCTTTGAGATTGAAATTGAAATCATGTTGCCTCTTTGACTAACGACCCACCCACCTAATTATATTTATAGGACATGAATTTTCTAACGTTTTTCTTTTCTTTCTTTTTCTTTCTTTATGTGTGTACAGAGTACGCGTACACGCTGAAGGTGGACGAGAAGAGCGACGTGTACAGCTTCGGAGTGGTTCTACTCGAGCTCGTGAGCGGTCGGAAACCGGTGGGCGAGTTCGGGGACGGAGTGGACATAGTGCAGTGGGTGAGGAAAACCACGGACTCGAACAAAGAGAGCGTTTTGAAGATCCTCGACCCGAGGCTGTCCTCGGTCCCAGTTCACGAGGTCATGCACGTCTTTTACGTGGCCATGCTCTGCGTCGAAGAGCAGGCCGTCGAGAGACCCACCATGAGAGAGGTCGTCCAAATCCTCACCGAGCTCCCCAAGACCGCCGGAGACCATTCCGCCACCGCCACCGCTTCTGCTGAGCTGTCGCCATCGCGGGCCGTCGGGTATGACTCGTCGTCGTCTCCGAAGAATCCGCCTCAGTCTCCGCCGCCCGATCTACTTAGCATTTGATCAAGGGAAAAAAAAAGGATCTCGAATCAGTTGGTTTGTTTGTTCTCAAAAGTCCTATTAATTAATTAGTGTTTAGTCTGGTCTATTATCTTTTTTACTATGTTGGGGTTGGGGGAGTATGCTTTGCTCTAACTTTTTATGTTTTTTTTTTTTTTTTTTTTTTTTTTTTTTTCATAATCTGATGTACAGTAGATTGGTGGGGCTACTCTTTTATTTTACAAGTCTGTTTTAAATTGTTTTTCCTCAGTTAGTGAGTAGTAATAGTAGAGGCTAGAGAGTAGTACAACTGTGTCTGTTCGTCTCTCTGTTTGGTTGCTTGAAACTCTGATCTGCGTTCTGTTAATGGCAAATCTGGTGGTGTAATTAAAGTCACCAATTTGAGTCCAAATGTTGAAAAAGGACAACGAGGTCTTTGTGCAGTCACAAACACTAGGGAATCACATATCACAAGAGCGTGGTTGCTTTCAATTACCGAGAGAGTATTACATTTAGACTATTGGGCTTTTCTTTTTCAATTGTAAGTTATTATATGAGTGATAAAAGAAAGCTCTTCTTCCTTGGCTGCAATGTAATGATTCAGGAGTCAGAGTAATAAGACAGAAGTGTGAGTATGAGAGTCAAACAGAGCTGGCTTTGTATTCAACATCGTTGAAAGTTACAAAAATTTAATACAAATCATCATCTTTTTTTCAATTTCCAACAGTTCATATAATAACTATCTATATATATATATATATATATATATTGGCATTAAATTTTTGAATGTCAAGATTCCCAGGAGGGTTCAACTTCAACGGTCTGTTGAAGGATTATTTTCTAAGATCCTTTTGTATCTTTTTCAACAACTTAATTTTCCTGAATATAGGAGAAACATATTCATTTTCATTTTGCATTTCTACCAAAAACCGCAATAAATGGAGGAGTAGAAATTGATACATAAAATTCCATATATATATATTATCGTTTCTTTTTTATATATCAAATTTCTTTGGCAGTGTTTCGAGCCTATCTCCAACACAGCTGGCTTAATCCTCGAATTCTTTGTTTTAGGGTGAATCAAATCTCTTACTTTATTAATTTATTTTGCATTTATTCTTTGTGAATTTTCAGCTGTATTATCGACAAATGGGTCTTGTGTGGTTTTCGTGCACTTTGTTTTTTGTTTTTATTTTTGCTCAGATTTCGTGCACTTTGTCTACTAAACATCTCATGTGTTACAAATATTTTGGTTGATAAAAAAATTATAATAATCTCTCTTTGGATAGCAGGTGATAGAGATTTATCTTTTTTCGGTTGTTCAACTTGTGAATCTCTAATCCTAAAGTCTATCATACGCGTCGAGATTTAATTAATATGCGCTGCTCCAAAAAGTGCCATAACTTTGCAACCAAACCAATCTTGGTTTTATATGACCCCTTGCTATTGAATATTCTCTACCAAGAGAAAAGAAAATTAAATATAAACCGAATGACTGATGGTTCGATTTTACGGAAATACAATTCCTTACACTTTGTTTGGAAGAAATTTTAAAGAAATCTAACCAAATAAGAAGTTATTGATACGAAAAAAAAATCTCATTTAATGGAAATTAAAGCACATAAATTTATTAAATCCAGTATTATATTATCATAAAACACATAAATTGCTAGTCTTTGATGTAAACATAAAACACATCTGAAATTGGTTGACAAAATAAATAATTTTGTTAGATACCATGAGAAACCCTAGTTTTTGGTTTTTAGTTTTGGAACATGAGTGGGATCATATCAGGTATACAGTTTAATATAGTGTAGAATAGAAATTAGATAGGACAAGGCAATAGTAAAGACTAAAGAGGAGTGAGTGAATGATATATAATTGCATGAAGAAGCATCCTCTGACTAACATGGCTATGTCCCATCTTTCAATCAGCGTGGACCTGAAAATTCCATGCAATCTTTGGCTTTCGGCTTTTGTGTTGCTGATTGGTCACATACATACAACAATCTCTAGATTTGAATCAACCTTTCAACATTAAATAATGGAGAGAGAGAGAGAGAGAGAGAGAGAGAGAGAGGACTATACTAATTGTGAGAGACGACGAGTCTTCAATGTCTTCCATGTTACCTCTTCAAAACCCAATAATGCCTTTATTACTTTCATCAATGCACTAAGATATCAACATAAATATATTATGCGGTAATAATGTATCTTTGTTTGGTGGTGTATACATACACTCAAGTGCATACACTGATCACCATTTTTTTAATATATATATATATTAAGCTAGCTTATTTTACAAACCTAGTTTAGTAGACGCTTATTGTTAGATTATATGCTTTTTAAAAAAAACGATAAGAGGATGGAGTTCCAAATACAAATCAATATTGTTTAATACCCTAACATTAAAATATAATATTTAATATTCGATGCTCGCTACATAGAACTACAAAACAAAGTTTAGGTATGACCTAAGTAGAGACTCAAATCCAAAGGGAAAGTGGTGCATCTAAATAAATATATAAATGAGAGAATGGTAAGTAGGGTTGAAGATGATGGCTAGGGTTAGAAATATTATGCTAGAACGAATCTTGAAGTAGAATTAGGTGATGTACTTGGTACTAATTAGTTGTATATCTATGAAATTAATTGTATAGAGACCAATAGAATATATATGTATACTTAGCACCAATAAATTGCACTGCATGTGAATATCACTACTATTCCCATACGAAAGTGATCTTGTAAAATTTGTAATTTAGGAAAGTTTTTAAAATTCGATATTTTAAAATAGAGTATAAATACTCGGTATAGGTAGAACTTTTCCCGTAATTAATTCCAATAAACAAACATTCCACGTCAATAGGAAATACAAACATCAATGCGAAACAAATAGATAATGGACGGATGAAATGCCAAAATCGACACATGTCCAAGTTCTATAAAAGTAAAACACCTTACAAGTCATAAACCTTGCCATGGCATTCCCACCGGAAATGTCATTATAAATTTTATTAGATATTTCGTCTCTTAATTCACATTTTGGTAAAATCAAGCCAAGAACAATTGAATTTTTTAATTGGAATTTGCTAAAACCTCGGTTTATATATACTAGTTAACTAGTGTATATAGCTTTAATCTTGCATCAAGCTGGTAAAAATAGATTTAATGACGTATCGCACTAGGTTATATAGATAACAGCACAAAAGCTATTATATGTTATTTAATTTGTCCAAAACGACTCTACTAATTTTAGGAAGTTGGTTTTAATTACTCTTTTCCTATTCTCTTTGTTATACAATGGTGCTGATTTCGAGTTTTAGAAAATACTCGTGATCGATCAGCATTCGGCTACGATGGGGATCTGAGCCCTATTAAAGAAAAAAAAAAAGCTCATAAAATTATGGAAATTGATTTTCGGCCCGATTCACGAGTCCCGAACGATCCACACTCACGTGATGACACGTGGCAACAAACTGCCACGTGTCATCACGTGAGTGGATCGTTCGGCTCGTGAATCGGGCCGAATAGCATCACTCTAAAATTATTGGCACGTTAAAAAGCAAATATATGATCTTTCCTAGTCTACCTAACCGGCTAGTCCTCATTATATTTTTTTTGGGAGTAAAAGTTGGTAGATATGTGTATGTGATAACTGATAATAGACTTAAAATGTATGACACAGATAAGAACGTAGAAATAGAGCAGCAATTGATATTTTGACTATTAAGGATAAACACATTAGAAACTGGAAAGGGATATTTAATCTTATACGATCTTAATAGCTTAATTATTAGTTAAGAATAAAGATAAAATAATTTCGAATTATATAAAAGAAATACCATCGATGCAAAAAAAAAAGGGTAATTAAGCTAAGTAGCCTCCTGAAAATAGCCAATTTTTTTTTAGCCAACGTTCTGTAAATAAGTGGTAAATAACCAGGAGGATTTATTTACAACAAAAATTGGCCGAGACTACCCTTCCATTTTCCCGCCCACTATCTTCCGGGTCATTAATACGTGATAAGCTGTAATATTTGGATATTAATGCACGCGAAAATCGAGGAGTAATTAAAACCATCTGATGCGTTCACATTAACACGCAACCGCTCAAAAAAATTGTTTTTTTTTTAAAAAAGATGCCCAAAAATCGCAGAGAAGAAACTGCTCAAATTTGAACCGGAAAAAAGATTCAACACCTTCATTTACAATCGAAATCGAAACCCAGAGAAGAAATACAGCGACGACGAAGAAGAACGAACACGGATTAGTAAATAAATAAAAAATACGATTTGTATCGGTCTTGTTTTACTGCTCTTCAGGAAAAAAAAAAAAAAGAGAGAGATTTGGCCGCCATCAATGCCGAGCCCGAGCACCCCCCTCCTCTCTCTCTCATCGTCATCGTCTCCTTCATCTCCTTCTCCTATCTTCTTTTTCATTCCTTGCGCGCCATCAATGGCCGAGACCGAGCACCACTCGCGCGTGTTCCAGCCGAGAAAAAGATGACAGCCACGAGCCGCCGAGGATGCCGGACCGAGAGGAGACACCGGGAAATGACGCGTAGAGCACCGGAGAGTTGATGGCACAACCATAAATCGTCCTCCTCTCCGCGATCTGCGTCCAAGGTCCCGATCTGCGACACCGCGAAGAACAGTTTTTTTTTTTCATAGAAAACATATTTACAGTATATCCGTGTAAATAAGAAGCATATTTACAGTATATTCATTGTAAATACACAACATATTAACAGTATATTCATTGTAAATAAGAAGCATATTTACAGTATATTTGAACTGAAAAAAAATTCTGGAAATATTTTGAGCACGAAAATTCTGGAAATTATGAATATATGGAAGACAAAATAATATCAATAAATGAAGAATATATTTACAGAGTTTAACCACGAAAATAGATACTAATTACCTAAAGTCAATGCTAAAAACTTCCAAAAACATAACAATAAATGGGCTATTAATTTTCAAAATCTGCAGGAAATTTCAAATTTCAAATTTGAAAACTTCCCTATTCGGTTTCTGCGAATTAAATAAGGGCAAAAGTGTAAACCTAATTTAATTAATAAGCTGCCACGTAAGCAATATGGCTATTTACAGCATATTAACGAAATGTTGGCCAATTTTAAATTGCTACACTTTCCGTGGCTTAAGCAGCCAATTATTTGAAAAAAATACCCGTTGAAAATACTTTTTAATGTTTGAACTTTGAAGTCAATAGTATAATATTTATAAAACTTCAATGCTTCTATTTATGGTTTTGAAATACCAGATAGGACCTGGAATTCCATTGTCTCTCTCGACACATACTAGACCTATTATAGAGGACACAAATCTATTGATGAGGTTATTAGGATTCTATCCTCAAATACTACTTAAAATCAGAAAACGAATAATATGCAAAGAATAAATAACACACACTGATTTATAACGGTCCACTTTTAATGCAAAAGCTACATCCACTTTGTAGTTGTCGATTTTCACTAAATCCGAATTCGAGAAAAAATATGTTTACAACTCTCTTGCGTTCTACATAGATAATAAGCGCATAAAATATTTATAAAGAAAACGTTAGGCTAATAGACAGAAATGAAATTCTCAAAATTCTCTCAATTAGATCAATTTGCAAATCATTTCTTCAGCTCGTAAACTTGATCACTGATTAGACTCCACGCACCAAAACAGAGGTGATGTATGTAATAATTTTATTTACGGCTTTAGATATTATATTAGATGATGTAGATTTCATGAAAATAGACAAACAGTTAGGAAAATATAAAAATATCAAACTTTTTTGGCGTGGAAAGAGATGTCCAAACATGACAAACAACTTTCACAGAAAATCTATCGATCAAACATAGGACTTGATTCCCCAAAAATTACACCCATTTTCTCTTTTATATATTTTGACATCCATCAATCATTTTTTTTTCAAATTTCGTTTTCATGTTACTTTGAGTGATCGGCTATATATATTTCCAAGTCCACTACATAAATTCACATTTGTCTTTTGCTAGTTTTTTTTTTCCAGGTCCAATGAAAAGCCATGACAATAAACAAATAAAGTGGAAAAGTGATTTTAAATCGCATCGATTTGGAAAATTTATCATAGGGTTCTCTTTTTTGTTTCACTGTAGCTAATGTCTCTATCCTATATACACACACACACACACATATATATATATATATATATATATATATATATATATATAAATGTGTATGTAATATATATGTCTTCATATGTGACAACTAATGGTAAATAGGTGATGTTGGATCGTACAATAATTTATAATTGTAATCTGTGTGCTTGAAAATGATCAGCGGTTCATTGACTCATAATAATTGTGAAAATTATAAGACTACTGTATATTGATTTTTTTTTAAAAAAAATTAAGATGACAATATCCTTCTAAATACAATTTCAATATACATGATCTAATTTTCGTATGTACATTTTTTAATACATGCAATTAATATACACTTAAATAGTCATTATAAATCTGTAAAATATAAAAAATACTTGAATAAAACATTTATTTGCATTTTTTGAAGTTTAACACATCTAGTTATGAGACAATATACATTTATAATATTGTATGCAAAACTAAAAATGATAATATATCTAGTCAGTGTCGGAGTCAGAAATTCAAGTCAAGTGGCAAATTTGAAAAACAAATTCACAGGGGCAAATTTAAAAAAAAATATATATATAAATTTGATTAAAAAATAAAAATAAAAAATGGCTAAATTTTTTACAATAAAGATTATAATTTTTAAAAAGCCAAGGGTAGTATTTGCCCCTCATAAGTTCAAGATAGCTCCGCTCTTGCATCTAACCAAGGAGCAATGTTATTTGGCACAACTCACTACTTTGAACTATCCACTCAAGTGTTGACACGTGGACAAATTTTAAACAAAAAATAATATTTATTACTTTGTTGGGGAGTCGTTTTTAATCGTGAGTCGTGTTGTAAAGCATTTCTGTATAATATTATATACGATCAAATAACACTTCACTAGACATACTAGCTATTTTATGGTGGTATCTTTCAAAAATCTACTATTATATGTAGTTTTCACTAATTGCTTTTGTGTTGAAATAATTTTGGTTTTCACACGTGTTATTTGGGTGCGTTATAACATTAATTTATAGCCCTTCATATATATTTAATTTTTTTATGATTTAATTTTCTCGATCTTTGACTACCCTTTTATGCATTTCAACAATTGTAGGTATCATTATCAAACTAATAATGTGTCAGGTAAAATAATTGATGTTTTTTTTAGAGCAATGCTATTCGGCACGGCTCACGACTTCTGACGATCCACTCAGATATTGACACGTGACTGTTTAATACTTTAATTCGGTGGTCACGTGTCAACTTTTGAGTGGATCGTCAGAAGTCGTGAGCCGTGCCAAAAATCATTCCCGTTTTTTTTACTCTTGATCTTGGGGACCTTCTCAACCTTCTAAGATGACCGATCAAATATGATTTTTTTTTTTTTTCTGATCTCCTAGTATTATTTCAATAGAATTTTCATTTTACATGAAAAAAACCAGATCAGCTTCTCTTAATAATAAACAAATACTTCAAGGCCTAGCCCTCAAATTTTTGTCTATCTCCGTCACTATTTATCACTATAGGGTATTGTTGACAAGAAGAGGTAGAGCGAGACTCAATAGTGAGAGGGGCAAATATGTAAATAATGCAACGGTAATCCCAAATTAAGATAGCGAAAGAAAGATAAATTCTTCGATTGAGAATGTATTATCGAAATAAAAATCATGTTAAGAGCCTTGGATTTTGTTTCACCATTTTTATTTCAAAAATTTATTAAGGATTTTTAGATCAATTTACATTCAAGGTCCAAGTTCTACTTTTATTTTCTAGCCACAATGTTTTTCCTGTATTTTAATGCGTGGTTTGACAATCGAAGCAAACGTAGAATTCAGTGCTTATTTTCGTTCCAATTATAATCGATTTGAAGATATTTTTTTTTTCTTTATAAATAATCGTAACCGTACTGGAAAATCTTTGATCGAATGTCTTGTCTCGTCGTATTATCCTTATGAAGTTTGTATGTCTAAATATTGCATTGCGTGTCATCAACTTTATGCATTATTGCTCACCACAAGTCATTGCAACCGCAAACTTTTCATAGAAAAAACATGCACCGACTGAATAAGTTCAGAAAAAAAAAAACACACACACACACCTTTAGGCTTTGGTTCCTGTAATGATAGTAATATATATATATATATATATATATATATATATATATATATATATATATATATATATAGTACTCAGGTACTTCCTAAATTAAATAAGAAATATATTTGTATGTACTAAACGAATTTTAAATGCGTATATATATATATATATATATATATTGCATATACATTTCATGACATTCCTAACCAGATATTGTTCATTATTTTATGCGATCGATTTAAATAGACTATTATTACTATTATCAATGGCTTCTCCAAGAATAGAAAAGATGAATGTGATCTGAAAGAAAAAAAACATAAGAAAAGAGAGACATAATACTCCAAAGAAAAGGACTATGACGCTTTGCTCAACAGCTCATTGTAGAATTCTACTACCCCATATAAATCTAGATCTCAAACCTCTTTAGATTTATCCCTATGTATATATAAATTACGTAATCGTACTATTTTCAAATGATCACCATATACTATGGGTCTATGTATTTTTTTCTTCTCTGCCGACCTATTCTAGTGAATGGATATCTGAATTCGCTTTTTCAACAAATACGTTAAATTTCCAAAAAAAATATAAGCAACATCGGATCGGATTGGTTTGCAGTAACTAACGCTCGGTAAAATTTAAGCCATGTCAATTATGAATTGATGGAACACTAAACTCTTTTATTAGTGATCTAAAATTGGCATTTCCAGATATGTTATCAAGAGAAAATTTATGTGAAATGTAAAATTTAATGACATGTTTCGTAAAAAAAAATGTGTATGATTAGAGAATTATGACATTATAATGTCTATTTTTAAAATTTCAAGGGCTAGTACTTATATATCATGAAATTCTAAAATATATTTGTTCCAAGTAGAACAACTAGATTGAATGATAAGATGATACATGTTAAATTGTTGAAAGTCGACAAGGGAGTGATAGAGAGTGACATTTGAGGTGATTTTGAGAAAAGCAAAAGGGAAAATTAAAGTGGAGATGTGACTATAGCTTTCATGCTCAAAAACACATTAAAATGCGTATTAGCTTTATTGAAAATTTCGTAGCAAAAAGAAGACAAATATTGAACACTGAAAGGTAAAGAAAAGTGGCGCGAGTTGGGCCACTAACAGGAAATCTACGAAGCTGTAAAGTTGGCAATGCAACCAAAAAACCACCACCATGATGTCTATATTATTATTATTTTGTAACATGACATATAAATTACAATAAAGATGAATAGGAGATATTATAGTTTTATACGTTAGTGATGTCAGATACTATATTATTTATTTGTCAAATGACATTTAAAAAAGATGCAGTTTTAAGTTTCTCATAGTAAGACCAAAGAACAAAAAAAAAAAAAAGATGATATAGTTTTTATATACGTTAGTGTGGTTGACATCACTATGAAGAAAAAGACCGTTTCTCTTTGGTTCGGTAAAACAAACAAAAGGCTGTTATATCAAAACTATATGGGGCCACTTCTTTGTCAACAAAGGCTTACAACCACACATACACAAATCTACCATTAATTTAAATATATATTATGTTACATTATGTGTTTGTTGGAAGGTTTTGTCATGTGTTTCTTTGTCATGTGTATTACGACAGCTCGACAAATATTTTAAACGTATGAAGATATTGATTGAGCTTTATGGGATTGGAGAGATGAATTGCGATATTTTGACCAGTTTATTATTCATAACTGTACACTGATAGTTAATAAAAACGATGCTTACTGCTGTAAACTAACCTCTATATATGAAAATTAAGACAAATTAAATTTATATTGTTTGCTATTCGCGTTTCATGGATAATCTATACTTTCATGCATTTTGTTCAAAATATTAGAATTAAAGTCTCTGTTAGTGTTGCATTTTGATACAACTTGTAGAAACGCGCGTATATTCGAGTAGGGCTTGCTTAAGTGAGGGTTCAACAAATGTTTTCAATAATATATATTCCGAATTAGATTCTATAGAAAGAATAAATTCGTTCGGACTTGTCAGCCTTAGACCCAACTAAAGGCAAGGCTTGGCCCGAGTGAACACTCGCGGGCTAACTCTGCCTGGCTAGACACTTAGTCCAAGTATGGCGAGCTTTAAATATTTCCCGAGCTATCTCGTTTTAAAAAATGCTTTTCGAGAATACCTTCTTCTCATTCTTATTATGACAATACGATTGTTTTCTTTCGAAAATAGCTTGTTTTTATAGTTTTTTCCGTGTTATTTTACAGTTTTTTTTTTTTTTTGCCTCTTTACAGTTTTATTTAACATTTTCTTAGTAGTTTACAATTTCATATCAAAATCATGGTAAAATTATCTCAGGGAATCAACATGTGGAATTTCCCCTAACAATAGAGGGACTAATTTGTTTCGTCCATAGGCACAGGACAGGACTTAAAGCCTTATAAGAACTAGCAACCGATGGATTGAAAAGAATGATATTCCCATAAGCTTAAGCCACTAAAAAGCACGTGCTTGATAAGAATAATTATTCACCAATAAGACATTTGTCCCAAGTCGAATGCCAAACTAATGATGAGAAGATACACATTTCATAACATGAGATTCGATCGGAACATCTTCTCTGTGTAGGTGTGGGCAAGAAATTCATATCCATAATTAGAAGAACGCCTCGTTCTTTTTTCGTTCGGACTTGGTCGGCCTCAGACCGAACTATGGCTACTATGGCTTCGCAAATTACAGGGCTTGGCCGAGCAGCCTCTCACCGGCTGAGACGGGCTTGACACTCGGTCTAACTATGGTGGGCTTCGAAAAAATAGCCGATCACCCACCAAGACTAACCCAAAATTTAAAATTTAAATGTTTATTTGAGAAATTTCTATATAAATATTGTTTTGTAATGGTGATTCCTTAAACATCTCAAATTTCCAATAATGTTATCAATATGCATTTTTAAAATTTCAAATAATTTACCATTATTTTAAATGAAAAGGAAAATTTAAATGAATTAGTACAAAACAACAATTAAAAAAAAAAAACTGTAAACAAAGTTTTCTCGAAATAAAATAATATATACTCATAATAAGAATGAGAAGCACGACATTGGATAATTTCCACTAAAAGGCTAAAACAGGAAATTTCCTTTTGATGTAGGTTCAGAACTTCAAAAAAAACCTCAGTAGTGTAGTGATCAACCACCAATGGGTAATATATAGTGAGCAAAAGAATGATTTTTCCACAAGCTTTAGCCACCATTGATTTATTATGAGAATTACAAGTAAAGTAAACACCTACACAAGGTCATATATATTGCTACAACAATAATGTCTCAACAAATTAAATTCTATTAGACCCTTTCAATTAATTATTATAATTATTAATTTTTTTTTTCTCTCTACCTCTGTTTATACAACAGAACTTTCTGAACCCTTATTTCCCATCGCTGTAAAGCTTGTGGTGATTGAAGCAAATCACAGAATACATCCATAATTAAAACAGAACAACATCGTTGAATTTCGAGGCACTCACGTTCTGATGAAGGAAACACCCTTTTGTATGCTCGCCGACAACTCTTTCTTCGCCTTCTCTAAGCCGATCCTGTTTGATGCCGTGACGAAGGTTTAGTTTAAAGAAAAAACGAATGAGTTCAAAGAATCTGTACAAGATTTAAAAAAAGAAGAAGAAGAAAATCTACAAACCTTTCATACTCATTTAGAGGACCAAGAGTGAATACTTCCTCGACACCACTACGTCCCAGCCTTACTTTCGAAGCAAAGAACGGAAGTTCTGTCACCTGCTTCAAACAATCAAGGGGAAGATCGATAGAGTTAATGAAATCCTGACTTTTTCCGGGAAAGTAAATATTGACTTTTTGGCGTAAATATTTACAACGCAAATAAAGTAAACTCTTTTTAGTTAAATCAAACACCTAAACTTAAAACATATTTACAACATTAAAAAAAAGACTTCTTTATAATTTAAAAAAGTTTCATTAAGCAACAATCTGCCCAAATAACTTAACTTTTACTTTGTATGTTTTATGTTTATGGTTATATTGGAAATTATTTTGTGTTTTTTTGTAAAATTTCCAAGTTATTCAAGTTGCGCATGCGAGTTTCTAAGGTATTGATTTCATTTTTTTTTATAGTGAAAAAGGTCTAAAATATAAAAAATCAATGGTTTGAAAAGTATTTTTCTCAGAAAATTGGTTTAGGGAAAAAAAAATGCCACTCCGCAATCCAGAAACTATTACTCTAAGAACTCCAAATATATCATGAGGATATAAGCCATGAAAGACCAAGTTATACAAACCTGAGAGGCAACAAAAGCACATTCGACGATCCCCGCGTCTCCTTTCAAGCCACGGAGGCATGCATCTGCAAACTTCACAGCAGCGTAGGCCTGCAATGATATAATTTTATTTATTCACTGAAATTAAGCAGTGCAGCAATAGAGAATTAAAAATCACAGAACTTCCTGTATGGAAACCAACCATGGATAGTGTTGCAGAACCAGCTCCGGCTTTTGCCTGCAAATAATTAAATCTTGACAAGTCATATGAGATTTCCAAGGTTTTTCCAGCGATTGAAAGCTAAAAAGCTGTGCTAGTTTGCAAGGAGTTGAATACCAAGTGGAAAGCAGGACACAATATTTTGAAGAATACGCATTTCACACCTTAATAATCTCAGTATCATTTCTGAGCTTTGGCAAATATATTTTCCCATATTAGTTTTAAATTGTACTGGTGGAATAATGATTTTATTCATACCTCGACAACCTCAGTTCCTCCGTTTTGGATGCGATCTGTTAGGTAGTCAATTTCTTTGCTGGTGAAGGAGCATGGAGGTTTAACCTGCAAAAAATGGACCATTATAACTTTTCTCCATATCCAAAGGTACAGGATATGACGGGGAAACACAACAAAATCTTAAAGAGCGAGATATTTCGAACCTGAGATAGAAGGGGTAAAATAGTAACCCCAGCATGACCTCCTACAACTGGAACGTTTACATCTCTCGGATCAAGACCCAAGACTTCTGCCTGCAAATAAATACATAAAAAAAAAAATAAAAAAAAAATAAAAAAATTCTATGAGACCCCGTATCCAAAAATTGTGAATTCAAAAGTATTGACTCTATAACAACTATTAAATGAAGAAGACCAACAAACTAAACCCAACTAAATTAAGTCTCAAAATCGAAGCTTTCTCAAATTGTTGATCACATAGTTCCATTTCGAGCACAAATGACCAGACTAGAAGTAAAACAAAAGTCGTATAGACGGGTTCATTACCACAAAAGTGTTGGCTCTGACAACATCGAGCATGGTCACCCCGAGAACTTTCTTGGGGTTGAAGGTACCCGCTCTCTTGAAGACCTCGGCTGCAATGGGGACCGTTGAGTTAACGGGATTGCTGATCAAGTTAACGACAGCGTTGGGACAATACTTGGCGATCCCTTCGCAAAGAGTCTTCACGATCCCAGCATTAATTTTGAACAAGTCGTCCCTCGTCATTCCAGGCTTCCTTGGGATCCCCGCAGGAATAATCACGAGGTCCATCCCTGTCAAAGCTTCTTCCAGCTGAGTTTGTCCCAAGAATCCCCTTACCTAATATCACAAGTCACAATACTCGCGTTACTATCCAGATATTGTAACAGCTCAGATAGAATTTTATGGAATTACATACTATTCGGTTTTAGAAGCTTACGATTGTCTAGTATTTTCACATTTATTTAAATAGATATCTTTGGGATTCTTTGTATATACGGTTGTAATCTTTTCTTTCTTACATAGGTAAAGTAGACACTTGAATTAAGAACACAATGTCTCTGTTCTTCTGAATATAGACGTATTCCCTATCAATAAATAATATATTGGAAAATTCTCAACCATCTAAAGCTACAGTTTTCACTTCCAACTGAGTATTTTGAACTCCCTTTATTGATCTCTACTCTGGAGTCCAGATCAATGTAGAACTCAGAGAATGAGTGCTTACTACAACTCGCTATCAGCACAATTCCATAATCTATGGTGTAATATTGTTCAACAGCGAAATGGGTCGGTCATACTCAAACATTTTGCACTATAGCAAGTCTAGTACTTTTTAATTTCAAACCGTGTATTTTATCTTCACAGAAAAAATCTTTTAAAGCCTGTCACCTAACATTTTAAACACGAAACTAAAGGTGGTACCTATTCTTTTCTGACTCTTCACACCTGTATCTCATACTTACAAACTACCATAAATGATATAAATTGAGGATCAGATTCTAAGCACTGTCAATTCATGAATAACAGCAACAACAATAATATACGGAACAAAGCGAACCAGTAATGAATCAGAAACAGAGGCCAATCAATGAATTTACCACAGCGCCGGTGTCCATGTGGCTGATATCGGCGGTGACTCCGGGCGTGTTGACGACGTCGTAGAGGTGAAGGAGAGAGACGTTAGGGTTCATCTTCATCAGCAGAGACAACGGCTGTCCGATTCCTCCGGCGGCGCCGAGGATCGCCACCTTGAATCCCGCCGCCGCGCCTTTGGCTCGGCAATTCTCTCTCGCCACCGCGAAATTCTCCTCCGGCTTCTCTCAATCGATCGGTCAAAGTCAACGGTGTCAGAATTCGGCGATTCTGAACGGAGATTTCGAAAATTGAAGACGGATTAAGAGGAGGAGATGATATATATACCTGGAGGTTTAGAGGGAGGAGATGGGCGGAGATTCTGGAGATTCGGCGATTCGCGTCAGAGCTTGACTCCATTGTTTGTTTCTTTTTCTTTGGGTGTTTGTTTATCGAAATGCGAATGAAGTGAATAGAGAAGCAGAGTTTTATCGGATTGGTTTGGATTGGATTAAATTGAAGACGATAAAGAGATGACGTGAAAGCGTTGTCGTGGAAATTGGAAATAATTGGGAGGTGTGCAGTTTCAATTATCCGAAAATATAATATTCCAACGATGTTTCATATTTCATCATAATAATTAATAACCATGCCATTTTCTTTTCTTTTTCCCCCCTCATTTACCGGGGTCTAAATTTGAAGATGGGATTTTTTTTTTTTTTTTTTTTTTTTTAACATTATACTTCCAGCATAATAGAATCATTTTTTTTTTATTGCTTATAGTTTCGTTAAAAAAAAATAGCTGTTTACAAATTCATTTATTATAATTGCAAAATTATCCAAAAATTGAAAAGCATGTTATAATTCCATGGAATATTTGGAAGTTTTATATTAAGGAAATTATCGTCATAAAATAAGTTAGTTATGATTTTTCAAAAAAAAAAAAAGTTATGGAATTTCCTGGACCTTTTTTCGTGCTCACTCCCACTTAGGCCAAAATATAGACCAGCCATGAACTTCAAACCCAAAATCATTGACAGGATTTGCAAGAAGCCTATTTTTCTACTTATTTTGAAGACCCTCCAAAATCATTAGCAAGTTAATGACATGACCAACTTTGTTTCAATTATCTGCGTGTTTCAAATTGCATTGGTATTGAAGCTACCATATGCAATTCGACTGGTTGGTTTTGTCATGGCAGCATTAGCACAAAACCTTTTGGATAATTTCTCAATCAAAGAAGCAAAAACGATTGGTCTACGTCTCGACTTATTGTGGGCTTGGGATGTGAAGTTGCTTATCCACTATGTAGAGCCAGATGTAAAGACGTTGGTCCAAGTTTTGGAGAAACACTCTTATTTCATGGGTTGATAATTTCGCTCTTATTATAGACTAAACTTATTTAGTTGGAGGAAATCTCTTCTTTATCGGCTAGGTATCTAGCCCAAATTGACTACCACTTTTAAAATTCTAACCCAACTATCACAAAATTTAAGTAACTAGCCCAATTCACAACCAAACATTATAATATTCCAATACTACCCTTCGTTCAAATAATACACCGCCAAAATTCCAATCCTCTCACCAAACAATCCAACGAAGCCTATAGTCATAGAGCAAACTCAAACCTCCTTTGAATTCGCTCCATTGAATTTCTCGTCCAATCAATCTCACCAAACAAGTAACGATTTTACGCAAGCTTCATCACCACCGCCGCCAAAGCGAAATACGGTGCCGATTCTGGCGTGGCCGATCGCGGCGGAGCAGCCGCTGAACGCTCGGAATGTGACGGAGGAGCTGAAGATCGGAGCCAGGGTTGTGGAAGCAGAACAGGGGAGGATCGCGTTAATCCATTACGACCACGACGACGGGGATCGGAGCCTCGATGCCAGCGATCTAGGTCTCGATCAGCCTCGCCGTGGACCACCGCACCACGGCCTCGACCGAGCCTTTCCCCGGGAGGATCGCCTCCCCGAGCCTCCTCTCCGCCGGGCCCCGACCCACTCCACCACCTCCTTCTTCGCCCGCCCAAACATCAAACTCTCCGGGAACTCCACCCGACCGGACTCCCCCGCGCGCCTCTGCAGCTCTGACGCCGCCGCCAGCCTCCGCATCGCCGCCGCGGACCTCGCAGACGGAGAACAGGTCGGGGAACTCCTAGACGTCATCTCCGAACGATTTTGGGTTAGATTATTCATAAAAATGATAAGTAAATATTATTTACAAATCGCCGTTCGATAGTAAATAATATTTACAAATCGCCGTTCGATAGTAAATAATATTTACCATTTGAAAAAACCAACATACCAGTCTCAGATTTGGCCAATTCCATGATTCAAATATAGACGCACAAAATTAACTGAACCCTAGACGTCATCTCCGAACGATTTTGGGTTAGATTATTCATAAAAATGATAAGTAAATATTATTTACAAATCGCCGTTCGATAGTAAATAATATTTACCATTTGAAAAAACCAACATACCTGTCTCAGATTTGGCCAATTCCATGATTCAAATATAGACACACATAATATATATTCCAACGAAGTCGATTCTGAACAATATAAGAAAAATATATGAAAATCTACAAATCGATGATCCTAAAAATATATTCCAACGAAGCCAAATCGATGATCCTGGTTGTATAATCATGGAATCAATTAAAAAAAGCTAATTCAAACCTGTAGAAAAAATAGGAAACGCAAATCCAAGGAAGAATCTAGAAATCGCTGTTGTGAGATGCAAATCGCCTATTCTCTTCTCGTGCCGTGCTCTGGAAGAAAAAATCGCCGTGAAATTGATCGGAGGAACGAAATGAGGAAGAGAGTCAGTTAAAACAGTTTAAATGAAGGGTAATTTTGGAAGAATGAAAAATATGGGCTATTTGTCTAAATAAATAGATAATTGGGCTATAATTTAAAAGCCACCTCTTATATGAACCTATAATTTCCGCAGAAGAGCATCTTCATCTTTAATTTATATCTCATTCGTGTTTTTTTTTTAAATATGTCATTCGGTTTCATTTATATATGTCTTTTGGTTTCTTTACCAACGGATATATGCGAAATATATCATAAAAATAATTGGCAGAAAATACTTGGTTTATATTACCGTAAAAAATTTGAAAATGTTAGACATAATCGACAAATCTAGAAACGGCATATTTAATAAATTAGTTTATTTTTTTGTATGCACTGTTGGATAGTGACAAAGAAGACAGCCGAATCAGTGAGCAAATATTTTATGAATAATTATCCACGGTGTGTCCAATATTGCATGTGCATATGTAGTTCGAGTGATAATCATTTGATTTTGATTCTGACCTACTTTCTAATTACTTTTACTATTAAACTGGTAAAAAAAATATATTAGGACAGGGACTTATTTTCATTATTATTTGTAAGGACTAATTTGTCGGCTCAATATTTTTTTTTTTTTTTTTCCAAATATTTGTGTAGGAATATATATGTATATGTATTTGTTACAGCGTAAGCTGCGTAACTAGCACTACTAAAAGAACGAAAAGATAGCTAATAAGGGCTTCTAGAAAATCTGCACACAGCACACGTCTCTTTCAATGTCGCATTTTGTGGAGATAGCTTTGATGGGTCGTTTGAAACAATGTTGAAATGATTTTTACAGAATCATTTGACGTTCAAGGCACAACACCTATTAAACTAATATAATATGCAAGTATAATCAATTTAAAATATTGGGTTTGTAAAATAGTCAAAATTTCTCTAAAATTAGAGAAGTAACTAAGATGTGCAATAACTAAGTTTAAAAAAAAAAATTGACCATTGGATTAATTTTTTTTAAAATTATAAATTACATAATTGTAAAAAAAATGTAAATCTTGGTGTCAAAACAAATTTGACAACGTAATTTTAGTTACTTTGTTGAAAATTTAAAATTTTGACTATTTTGTTTATCAATTAATTGTAAATGGTTGTTAAGTATAATTTTTTATTTTAAATATTTAACGCACTTATAAAAAAAATGCTACCATATATATTCGTATTTTTAAAAAAGATACAAATGTATTTTTATAAATTAAAAAAAATGAATATAGTTTTTGTAAGCAAAACTACCATATTGTAAAGCTGTTGTGCACACGTGTGTCTTAGCTAAACATATATATTAATTATTAGAAATGGAAGAGTTACACTACATATATGGTTTCATTTAGACTTTCAAAAGTTAAAATTTTAGCTTTAATAATTTAATTTATGAGAAAATGGGGATAAGATATATGCATGTACTCTGAGAGAGTCGAACATGAGTCGGACTATATTTTAGTTTCTTCACTAAAGATTATATATGCTTTATTTGTTGGCCATTCTAACCAACTAGCTTTTTCTAAAACGTTGTAATTTCAATATAATCAACATTTTGGAAGTTCGAAAAAATAGTCAACACATATTAACCATATTAACATTTATTACCAATTGTTATCTAAACACGATTTTTAAAAAAATTCAAAATTGTTAATTCAACATAAAAGAAATAATTTGAACTAAATCATCAAAAACTAACGATAAATTTCGTGAAGAACACTAAATATCATCAGATTTTAAGAAGGGTTATTAAGTTATATAGCCACACGGATATAGTGGATTGAGATATAGCCCACCTTTGGTTAATTTCTTGTAAATAGCCAAGTAAACTTATTAACAGATTAATAAAAACCTTATTTAACACAACCAAACATATATATTAGGTAGTTAATAGGCTGCCACATATGCAAGTTGGCTATTTACAAATTATTTACCAAAGGTTGGTTAATTTCTTGTAAATAGCCAAGTAAACTTATTAATAGATTAATAAAAGCCTTATTTAACACAACCAAACATATATATTAGGTAGTTAATAGGCTGCCACATATGCAAGTTGGCTATTTACAAATTATTCACCAAAGGTTGGCTAATTTACAATTCATATAGTTTAGGTGGCTTACGTAGCCAATTTTTTGTTTTAAGAATTGTTGGTATTTGATCGGTATTTGACCACTTACCGGTAAGTTTCTGTCGGTATGCGTAAAAATTGTCTAAAGACTGTCGGAAAGTGGACAGTTTCCCCGGAAACCGGAACGGTTTCCCCGGAATCCAAGAAAAAAATGGAAAGTGAACGGTTTTGTACATACCGGTACCGGGACTTTGAAAAAAACGGTTTCCGTTGGTTTCCGTCCGATTTCCCCTGAATTTCAAACCATGAATTTTTGTACACTCGATTCGATTCTGGTGGGATATTGGTTAGACTGTCTCATAATATTCCCAAAATATAAATATAGGGGATAGAGCTCATTTTTATTTTTATATTTGGTGTTCAGTCTTTGACTCTTCTGCCACGCTGCAAATTTGATGCGCTTAAAATACTATGACAAAATTTAAGAAGTTATGTGATAATGCTTTTTGAAACACACAAGAACATAGCGTGTTCAAAGCTTATACTGCGAAAAGAGTATTTTTCAAGTTGTAAACAACATTTTTCTTGATGTTTACAATTTTTTATTTTTTATTTTTTATTTTTTATTTTTACTTTTTGTGTTCTATATAGCTAGCTTTGATTATGGTTTGTAGTTTCATTTATAAGAAAAATAATCTCAAATAATTTTTTACTGTTTGAATATAAATATCATTTTTTAAAGGATTTAAAACAACCATTTACGAAAATGTTGCACTTAAAAAATATTATTTCGATAACGTTCTCAATTTATAAAAAGAGTACTAATAGTGGGATATAGAACTGACCTTGATCAAATATTGGAAGAAACAATAGTAACATGACATACTTCCATTGGCGCATATATGAAACTTCTCAATTCCTAAGAATTTTGAGAAACTCACCGTGTGAATAGAATATAAACAAAACAAAACAAATAAATTATAGTTTAGAGGAATATGGGACCGGAAAAGGAACATTTTGCGTCTTACCAGAAATCGTACCAAACTTATGTTGAAAATAGCTTCTTACCATCCATTACTACCATATATGTTATAATAAAAATCGATGTTGATGATGTAACTAAGAAAACATGAAAAAATTCATTAAATTAAAAATCGGTGTAGAATAAACGTTTTGAGTTTAAAAAAAAAAAAAAAAAAAAAAACACACGAGAATATATTACTTTGAATAATTAATACAAATTAGACATCCACTTGTAAGATTCTTGGCAAGAGCGAATTCTAATATTACTTTCCATGCATTTATGTAATACAAAATTTTAGGGCAGAGTGAGTCTCTCTCTCTCTCTCTCTCTCTCTCTCTCTCTCTCTCTGTGTGTCGGAATAATCGTAGTGGGGTATAAAGTCTAGAAATAATGGGTGAAGTGAAATTATAAGAGGAGAGCACTACAAAACAATAATCTTGGCAATGGAGCTATTTCTTCCACAACCACACTCATTATAGCCGCGTATATTTCTGGTGCGCGATGACCAAACTACCCTCTTTATTTACAAGAAGTACCTTTGAAGACAAGGTCATAATAAGATGGTAATAATGATAATGATGGTGAAGAAGAAGAAGTGTAGTAGCTTATATAGTATTGATTAAAAAGTACCACAATATATCGAGATTTAGCTCGATCTCATAAATTATATATTCTTTTGATAGAGAGAGAAAGAGAGAGATCGAAAGAGCCTTCTAGGTAGCGATCCAGGCAAACAGGATGAAGCCAGGCAAACAAGATCCCGATTTTGTACCTTCTTTTATCCTGGTAATTATTTCATTTTCTCATTATATGTAGATATTATTGTCCTTTGTTATGTATATAATTAATAGGTTTATCATGCATTTCGTTTCTGTTTTATCAATAGTCTAAAACGAGGAAGAGGAGAAGGAGAAGAATATGAAGAAGAAGAAACCATTAAGAAGTTTATTTATATATATATATCGTCCAAAGATTTATATGATATGTTGTCGTATATGTGAACAACTTTAATATTTCATTTGAGCGATTAATGGTTTCTCTTTTAATTACGATTCTGCTAATTGTATATCAGACGCTATCAATGAACTACTTCTATCATTATTATTTCATAATTAGTTTGGATACGATTATTGTTATCAATATTATCAAATAAATTTGGATATATATATTTGTTCGAGTTATTTCTATCTTTGAAATTGTACTCATGAAAGACTGGTGTGTACCGTTTTCTTTTCTTTATCGGTTAATTTAGAAGTTTCCGACGAATACGTACTCAGAATGGAAGCAACTGTTTGGTGTTTCTATATATAACCAAGATATATATAAAATTTCCAAGAAAATTAGAATGTCGGTGAATTTATTAATCTACTTTTTGCAGGCATACGTGCAAGCTTGATTCTCTGGCATATCCTAAAATTATTGTTTTAAATGATTACTACAAAACTATTTGTTAATGATTATAAATATTGACCTATTCTTCTTATTGTCTGTTGCTGTAAATATGTTTTCTGTTTGTTAATGATTTCATATATTGTTTTGGAGTTAATGCGATTCAAGTGTAATCTTTTTGCCATAACAACATTGTATCTTGTGACCCGATTCTCTAGACTAGACTGCTAAGCTCTCTGTGTTTTCAAAGGTTGATTTTGATATTGAAAAAGAGAATAATAATTCCATAAAAAAAAAAAAAAACAGAATAACAATAAAAAGAAAAAAAAAATAGCTAGCTAGCTGATATAAATTTGAACGTTTGCTAAATAGTGAATTTTTCGCAATTTTTTTTGTAAAGAGTCAATTTTCTAACGTGGCATGACGTGTCAACTGTTGCTATATTATTTACTTCGGTTCAACCCTTAATTGAATCACTCATTTTCGATAATTTCACGTTTTCCGTTCAATTAAGGTATTATGATTTTTCATAAGCAACAAGTCAGCGAAAAGTTAGATTAGGCGATAGACTTGCTTCATTAATTTTTTTTTTAACTTGTAAACTGAACTGAAAACGTGAAATTATCGAAAATCGAAGGTAGACATACAACATTTAATAGAAACCCCGGAAGATGTATATGATACTTCACGTAATTGGAAAAAAACTAGCTAGGGAGTGATCTCTAAATATGTGTGTACTAATTCGTGACCATTTGTTATTATTCAGAGCTTTGTGTGTGTGTTTCTTTCTTGTAGTATGTGATTATTTGCCTAAATATTTCCTTCTTATAGTTTGAAGCACCAAAACAACACAACCAATTTCGCACGACCGTAATAAACTGTCATGCAAACTTATTTTGTACGACAATTTTTTTTACTGTCGTTTATTTCTTATTAATGGTTAATGCTACGATAATATTATGATTGTTGTATGGATTTTAAATATTGTTATAGCAGCTAATAGAAATGATATTATGAAAAAAGAAAAAAAATGTCACTCGTAAAAATATGGCTTGGTATCAGCAAAATAGCATTTTATTTTTACTTTAATTGACAGGATTAAAAAAAAAAGTTCCTTTCTTTTTATTTATGCTCTCTTAAATTTATGAATAGTGGAATATTGATTTTTTTTTTTTCCCACTAAAAGCCCTTGATGTTTGCACCTGTGGTTCCTTTGCCTAACTTTCGTCAAATTTGTTGACGAAATCTAAAGTCTGTGACTTACATTAAGAAATCAACTAACTAAGTCTTTAACAACAAAATTCGTGAGCTTGATATTACGTTAAAAAATAACTTAGTGATTATTTTTGCACATGAAATGTCCATCTTACCCTAACAAATAATGTAAGTCACACCCTTGAAGAATTGTATGTCAAGCGTTTGCTAATAATAGGCGGAAAAATAATAGACTACAAATCACATAATAATTAAATAAAATAAAGAGAAACTAATATACTAGAAACATAAACATGAAATAAAATAATTAATTACAACCGATAACCAAAATCAGGAAACAAAAGGAAGTGGGGGCTCGTTAGATAATTTTCTTAAACCGTTATTGTTCTTTCACCGGTGCCGAAAAATATGAGTATAACCGCCTTCCGAGATACAACAAAGTACGAGTTGAACAAAGCACCATCGTGTCCAACTCCGACGAACACCACTGTCACGAGAGAATTGAAAATAAACTCGAGTATAGAGTCATTCAGTGTGTGTTTCTCTACAGCCTTAAGCTTTCAGCCAAGCTTCTTCCGAATGAGGAAGAACAAGACTTATATTAGGTACTCTTTTCAAAACGTTTGGAAGAATAATGCGCATAAAGCTCACGTTTTTAATTAGCCATAACCATAGCCACCAAAAGCATGGTAAAAATAATTCTGGAGGTTAATAAAGAAAGACTCCATAATTCAGAAAACCAACAAAATTGTGTAGGAAAAATTAATACAAGCCAGCCCAACCAATCTGGTTTAGACGGTGGTGGCTCACACATTTATCGATTATCATTCCATGTGAGACTCTTGTAAATACACAATCAAGCAAAACATATACAATTTTCTTCAGATTTTTTTTTTATTTTTTTTTTATGTTTTGCAATATACTTTGAACATCAATTTCTCATTCATTTTAGCACGATATAGAAAAAAATAAATAACCGATCTTATACCTCTCGCATCGAGAAGTAGGAATCTGTTCAGACTTTTAAGTTTCGATGAGTGGACCCACTCGAATATTTGCAAAAAATCTGTCAACAGATAATATTAAATCCTCTTTAATAGTACTAAATACACATTTATTCCAACACTATACAAAAAATAAAAACTTTCCACAACCATAGGAAATTCAATGGTCCCGAGTACAAATAAGCCTAAAAAGTTAAAATTTCAAAAATATAAAAAATATTTTTTCTAGACGAGTTTAATTAATTCTGGTATAGATAATTTTTATTTGACATCAAATAATTTACTTCATCATATAATTCATGCATTAGAGAAATGACTCTTTCAAGTATAGTGTAATTTTTTACATATCTTGAATATAAATGCTATAAATTTAGTTACTAAAAATCTCTTTTAATTTATTTTTTTAAAAGAGCAGATACAAATGTGATAGTAGGAGAATTGAATAGCTAACTAGTTGTGATTACTCATAGCTTAACGTCGTTTCTGGGTGGTAAGTTCTTAGCTTTTAGCCTGTGTCGTTTTATAACTTCTGTCATTTTTTAGAAAACGTTATCATTTGACTATCTGATGTCGTTTAGTTATGAAAAAGACCGAAAATAGGGTTTTTTTATTAAATTTTTTTTTTTTGCTCTCATGAGGCATTGTTTTGTTAAAATGAAATATTGAAGTGTCTATTATTGGGTCATCTTTTTACAATACCATTTTTTTCGCTATTGTCTTAATCTCGTCTTTGTGAGTAATGTCCCTTAACTAGAATGAACATTAGACTATTTTACCTAAGCCCATAACCTATGCTTATAAATGGTACTTAGGAGAACAGTTATTAGTAAAGTTGAATATTTTTTCTAAAATCAACAAAAAAACGTCATTACGACAAATGCATTAGTGGACCCTATAGATATATTTCAACAAATTCAAAATTATTAACATAAATATTATCATATATAAATGGTTGACATATATATAAACAAATTCTAAATTTATTTACATGCATATATAAGATACACTTATATGATTATATTTTTGGTTAATTTAAACAAAAAAATATTTAATTTACTCATATTCAAGTTCAAATCCCATGAACTAATAATGCCCTCACATAAGATGAGAATTCACAACAAGAAGATAGTGTCATATAATCTAAATCCTTCATAAGTTTTTTTTTTTCAAAAAAAAAAGCTCGAGGCATATCTAACAGAAAAATTATATAACATCTAAAGATATAGGCATCAAACATCTTTGAACACCGATAAGTGAGACCTCAAGACACATCTTCAAAAGTTCATGTGCCTAGTTTTATTTATCTCTGTCAATATTATATACTATTGATGACCCTATTTAGTGTTAGGAAGGCATAAATATTGTTATACTTCCCTTCCTACAGATGAAAATTAAACATCATATTGTTCGAAATATCATTCAACCACTTCTAAAAAAAATAGTGGTTGATTAACTAGCGAATTGAAGAAATTTCAGGAACGAGACTGTGTAGTAGCAATGTGGTGCACCTAAAATTCAAAAACGATACAACAATCAACGATAATCAAGCACCTAATTTCCCAGTCAATGCACGTTCTGAATCTGATTGTTGCTTTGCAAGCATATAAAATATGGGTATAAAATTATATATTAGCATTGGGGCCAAAAAGCAGACCGAAACTTTATTGACGAATATATCTCTTTTTCTTTTTCTTTTGATTTGAGCCAATCATGTAGGTTAAAAATTAATAAAACGACATTACATTGTTGACTTGCTTGACAAAGCGAGTCCACCGATAAGTAAATAATTATTGGGAGTTGAGACCCAAATGGATCGACTAGCTGTACTAATAATAGCCAAACTCTCTAGCAGTCAGTGTGGTTGTTAAGAACCTTGCATAATTTATAGATTTATAAAATAAAAATCGAAGAAAATTACGTTTATTGAATTGCTATGTTTCCCATTCAATAGTCAAAAGTTATCAGTGTAATCAGTGCATATGCTTCTTTAGCCTTTATTTACTTATTTATTTATTTGTGTTAGCTAGCACAGTTTTTATGCATGCACTAAATTTTGTTTTGGCAATCAAGACTCATTTAAAAATTCTGAAAATAACTTAAAAGGTTTGCCTTTTGTCCTACTTAAACCTGGCCTAGCGGGATATCCCGCGTCTCCCGCTACCGCCAGTGATCCCCTCCCGTTATTTGATCAAACGGGAGTCCCGTCCCGTTATGTAATGGGACGGGAGCGGGATTCCGCCTAACGGGAACTCGGGACCCCGTTAGGTGTAAAAAAAAAAATAAAAAATAACGTTTTAAAAGAATTTAACTAATTAAATAGAATGATGTAATTAAAAGGAATTTAAATTAAGTGGGTAGAAATGAAGATTTAAATGAAGTTAAATAATTATATACAAGGACTTAATTGAAAAGATTTTGAAGTAAATGGGTAGAAAAAATAATTAAAAAAATGTGAAATTAAAAATGGGCCTCCTAAAAAACATCACCGACCCCTAAAAAGGTGCGACGGCGAGGAAAAAGAGCACCCCTTTCCTCGTTAATTATTTGAAAATTTATCTCGGACAAGGGCCGGGATATCCCTTAGTTATACAAGTTAGTCTAACCATTTATGTTTACATTTGCGAAATCAACTTCAAAATCGTCAAGAATATCGAAGCACATGAATGTTTCTTGTGCTCGATTTCTATGTTGAATCCAATCCTTACCGCACGTTAATGCTTCGACCATCTCCGGTTTCAAGCTATATTATCTATCGTCGATGATGCGGCCCGCGCTACTAAAAGCTGCCTCAGATGACACGGTTGAAACAGGGATGGTGAGGATGTCTTGTGCCATAGATGACAAGACCGGGAACCTCCTCGCATTCTGTCTCCACCAAACCAAGAGGTCGATGGCTTCGTCATCCGACCTGACCCAATCGTTCCGATCGTACTCTTGGATCTCCGGATGGGACCGTGCGTCGGTTGCGCTCGACCTCGTCTGACTTGTCCCAGCTTCTTGTTGTTGAGGCGATGGGCTGTACGCGGGCGCGTTGACGAAGACATTCGTGTATTGGTGTCTTCTCGGATACTGCGTCTGTGATTGAGATGGTTGTGCTCGGTATTGCGGTAGGAGTTTCGCCTCGTATACCTTGAAAATATCAAAAAATGCTTCAACGATCCTCGGGAGATCAAGTGCAATGTAATCTTGGTCCACGAAATGGTTTCTAATGTACTTCAGAAATTTTTTTAAACCACCAATTTTACATCGGATGTCTAGAATGGCTCCAAAACCGTATAATAATGGAACCTTTTCAGCCCCCCAATATTTTAAAAACTTGGCTGTCATTGCTTGAATAGAATCTTGAAAAATTGTCTCGTTTTTATATTTATCAAGATGCACAGCAATTGCGGTCATAGTGTGAAGACCGAGAAAAGAAGTAGGAGTGTAAACAGCAGAGAGATAACAAGTTTCTTTGTAAAAAATGTCGAGAAAAGAAACAAATGATTCAACCATCTTAATATCATATTCGGATATAGCGTTTTCGCCATGTTCGCTGTTAATGTAAGAAACAATAACATTGACGTAATGCTCGGATAAGAAGTTGGTCAACATGAGAAAGGTATAATTCCACCTAATTTTGTTATCTAGGTGAAAGGTGCGTTCTTGGAGACCGTTTAGTCTAAGGCGTCTCTTAAGCTCATCTACTCTAGAGGTTGAACTATTTATCCAACTAATGTAATTCATAATCTTGTTGATCGAAGGGTCATAATTAGCGGCTCCGGCTTGAACTATGAGGTTTATGATATGGGTAGCACAACATTGATGCAAAAGGGTATCGTCAACGTTAAGTTTCTCCTTTAACTCACTGATCATGGCGTTGTTGCTTGTGGCATTATCTAAGGTTACAGATATAATCATATTGCTCAAACCCCACTCACCTATAACACTAACTATGATGTCTAAGATGTTTTCACCAGTGTGAGAACCTTCTATCCTCCTAAAGGCAATGATACGTTTGTTTAGGTTCCAATCGTCGTCTATATTGTGCACTACAACGCTCATGAAATCCATCTTAGATTGACCAGTCCATATATCCGAGGTTAAGGCAACGCTATATCTACCAGATGATATTGTGTCTTTCATTTGTTCATTTTCTCCTAAAAACCATTTTAGGATATCGGATCTCAAGGCTTTTCTAGACATAATTTGAACGTTTGGAATTATTGTACTCATGAATCTAACGAAGCCTTGAGATTCGATATGACTAAAAGATTGATCGGTGGATACAAAATATTCTACTAAATCACGTCTAAAGCTTACAGGATTGATGTTACTTACCTGGGTTGACGAGGCTCCAGATTGAGTCCCCTGGCAGTGCCTGTGATGACTCCACAATAGCGACGTCCCGACTCTTGTGTTGTGAGCGCTGAAGATTTTGCCACAACTGTGACATTTTCCGGATTTTTCGCCGTTCGCAATCACCTCTTCATAGAAGGTCCACACAACGGACCTAGCACGACGTCGTGGTGGTTGTTGTTGTTGAGGTGGTTGTTGTTGTTGTTGAGCACCTTCATGTTGTTGTTCTTGTCGTTCTCGTCGTTGTCGTCGTTGTCGGGTCTCCTCTTGTTGTTCACGTTGTCGAGGTCGTGGAACTTGAGTTCGAGGTTGAGGTGGTGGTGGCGGTGGTATGTCTTCTTCTTCTTCCTCCTCCTCCTCCTCCTCTTCTTCATTTGGATTTTGGGTTTCATCGTCATCTTCTTCTTCATTTGGATTTTGGGATTCACGATAATGTTGCTCGAATTGTTGAAATTCTTGAAAAGCCACTTAGGATGACGGAATTTGAGCTTGATAGGCTTGCTCGGGATCCATTTGAGGGTAGTATGGCACTTGGGTGTTTGAAATTTCGGTGAATTCTGAATGGTTGAAAGTAGGAGCAACATAATTTGGATCGAAAGAGTATTGGGTGTTTGGGTCGGGGGCGTTTTGAGATAAGTGCAACCAATTTTCTTCAAAACGGTGCATTTGTTGACCTCGGGAAGCTCTTCCCCTTCGACCTCCTTGGTTGCGGGATGAGGAGGCCATGAAAAAATGAAAGCGTTAGAGAGAATCTGAGATTAAAATCGAGAGAGTGTGAGAGAATTTGAGATTGAGATTGAGAGAATTTGAGAGAGTTTGAGAGAGTTTGAAGGATAGGTGTGAAGAAAATGAATGAAATGGGGGGTATTTATAAATTTTAGATATAAGTGGGTAAAAAAAAAAAAAAAATTCGGTCGAAATTGTGTATAACGGCTATATTTAAACGGTAAAAAATAAAACGGCTCTTTTTTTTGCGCCGTTGGATCAAAGATCCAACGGCCGAGATTTAAAAAAAAAAAAATAAACAACGAGACTAACGGGATCACCGGATCCCGTTAGCCAAAGTAACGGGACGGGAGTCCCGTCCGTCAGCCATAACGGGACCACCGCTCCCGTTACCGTGCCTAACGGTAGCGGGGATTCCGTCCCGCCCCGCTACCGTTAGGCCATGATTAGTCCTACTAGTTGGCCAAGAAAAGAAAAATAAAGGCCTAATAATTACACGACATATCGAATTTTAAAATGTATCCCATAAAATACTAAGTTTTTTTTTTTATGTCGAGAATATCAATTGTCCATAATTTGTAGTTAATTTCTTTAGGTATTTTTTAGGGTGCAATAACTATATAACCACATAAAACAATATATTATATCATTTAGTCAATCTTTTATAAATTTTTAGTAAATGGTCACGAAAATTTATTTACAAAGTCACATTAACGTAAATATCTTGTAAATCTTTTAAAATTGATCAAATTTACAAGATGTCACATCACCGAAGTTATTTACTTTACAAATATGTTAACTAATTAGCGAAATCTCTACTTTTGATGAGTTAATTAGTAAATTATTTGTTTTTTTGTTTTTATTCCTTTGACCTTTTCGTTTAGTTTTTATTATTTGTTTACAATTTCATTTAGAATAGTAATTGTTTATAGTTTCACTTTTAAATTTTAATAACTGGTATTTGTGAAATTTAGGTATTCTTAGAATGAGCATAACGAAAACGGTGTATGCGGAACTTCTCCAAAGTAATTTTGCAATTCTAACTTTTGAATTATTCGTATTTCACACGCTGCCCTCTTTTATTTTATTTTTTTCTTTTTGCATCAACAGTCTGTCAAAATTTGGCAGTTTTGACCAATTTTTGTCGCTAGCTTCTTGTCGGATAGAGATCGAACAAGGCTCTAGGAGTGTTTTCTTTTTTTTTTTTACTACAAAATTATGCTACCTAATTTTTATTTACCTTTTAACTATTATATTTATACCTACCAAGCTTAAACTAAGCCTTTGAAGAAGATCATATATGCAATACGCATGCTTATTTTATTTCCATCTGAATTTATTTAAAAAGTTACAAAGCGCAAACGTCTTATTTCGATAAACCACTGACAACTCGTGTAAATAAAGAATTTAAGGGACCAATAAGTCACAGCTCAAAAAACTTAATGACTTCGAGCAAATTTTTTTTTTAACTTATTGGCCTATAATTAAAAAAAATGTATATTGACGTAAATACGGTCTAGTTATTTTATTGATTTATGCTAGTTGGTGGCCGAAGATTGGTAAAATGTTTGTTGAACCAACTTTGTATTTGTCATTATTAAAAAAAAAAAAAAACTGTGTTGTCGGATGTAAAATATTTGTTGCAATGGAAAGCGATTTGCGTTATCAGTAGATGTGGATAAAGTGATACATCCAAGAACATATTAGATTAGCACGAGATATATATATATATATATATATATATAATAACAACTTAGGTGTAGCCTATTAGTATAAATTAATCACTTGTATACAACAGTCACTTTCTCTTCGCTAGGCATGGAAAACGAAGGCATATTATTATATATATTTATTGATTATTAATATTATTTTGACTGTTTCATTTACAAGTAAACCTATTAAATTTTACAGAAACAAAAAACTCACACGGGGCGTTTCTGGTGGCTGTTCAATATTTAATATCTGCCATGCCATGAATGATAAATTTTGTCCCCATATGAGCTTAGGTTTTGTAAGGAAGCGTTTATATAAAAGAGAAAAATAAATAACGTATGAAAAATGCTTAGGTGAGCTTGAAATTGTGTGCACGCGTGTTGTGACAACTTGGCTCAATTTAAGACCTACTCCTAAGATTCGCACCTTCGATATTAGGGTTCTAATATTTGATTTCAATAAAATTTGTATTTTATTTATGTTTAACATGTAGCTTAGCTCTCATATTAATAAATTAATTTATGAATAAGAACTTAATTTGAGCGATACTCTCAAAATATCTGGTTAAGGTCACCAAGTATTGTTACGAAAGGATTACTTTTTTTCCCCTTTTTTTTACCTAGCTATTGTTCGTATTCAGGTGACAAGTGTTCATTACTAAAATATATTTATAATGTAATGTGGAGGAGATAGATTATATCCAAGTATTAACTATAGAACATTAAAGTTATTTGCGTAATGTGCTCATGTACTGACAAGTGCAAAAATATTATTTTATGCTGTGGATGATATATATCTCATTTTCTATGTATTCTTCTTGGGTTGACTGAGCATAAGGATAAGCTTCACTTCGGATATCATTGTCCATTATAATCATATAATGAGGTTTTATTGGGTTGTTGGCACTAAAACAAAAGAAAAGGAATTGCATTGTTTTTATAACATTGACGAAGCGCTGTATCAAGTCAATTTATTTAAACTAGAAATAGTAGAACCATCTTTTATTTTTTTTTTTGAAAGGTACCTACTTTTTATTTTTTTATTTTTTATGATCTCATTTTGTGCGATGCTGAAATATATCTGTATTTTTATGGGCTGAAAAATTAATTGCAGGCCTATTTCAAATAATTATCTTCCGATCATTTTACTATAAAAAAAGATAATTTCAATGAATATATGATTGTGTGAAATAGAATATGATAGCGTACGGATTTTTGTATAAATATTGTATGCATGCAGATTAAATTATTTTTTAAAAAGCCTAATTCAACTTGATTATGGATTGTTCATACACAATTCAAAATTATAACGTGTTAAACATCAAAATAATAGTCGCTTTCAGGAATTACCCAACTTTCTCATTTTCTCTCTAAGCTTTTAAGAATTTTCTATCTCCTACATCAAAATAAACACTGCTATTTAAATTATAGAATAAACTTATTTTTTTAACAACAATTACGTGATATAATGATCTTATAGAAAAGAACAAGTGTGATCTTTAATTGTATTCTAGCTAAAAAAATTGACTACATCCTTCGCTGAACGCCAAGAATTGTATAATTGGTTAGAGATTTATTGTAAAAATACCGGCCCCACTTAAATTATAATGAGAATATGTCAATCTTTTTCTAATTTGATGTAATAGTATCATTATGTGTATAGAGAAGGAGCCGTATGAGATGAAATCTCATGTACGATTCTGAAACAAAGATTTTTGTGATCGAATGTAACGATAAAAGATGCCGACTCAATCCGAAGAAAATTATGCGGAAGCTTTACATAATTATTATGAAGCAAATCAATAATTAAATGATAGTTTTTATCATTTAATTAATAAATAAATCAGAAATTCCATCGGGTGAATGATTAAAAAAAAATGAATATTTTGACCAAAATGCAAAAAATTAATAACTTAAAGGATAATTCTTCTCATTTAATTACTGAACCGACCAGAACGTCATTAGATAAATTGTTTAAAAGCTCCTTAAAAAACGAAGTTATATATTTAAATGCAATAAGCATATATATATTTTTTTTGCGAAATATACTGATTTAATTACAAATTAAACCATAAATGACTATTTTAATCTATCTTTAAATTTGTAAGTTACTCAATGAAATTCATAATAACATTATTTATCTAAAATATAATATTCACTCAATTGTTAAAAGAAAAGCATAAAATTACATGATAATGTTTTTTTCTTCCCTTAAATTTTGTCTCGTCCAAGGCCTCTGAATGAGCTGGTTCATGTGACCATTATTCATTAAATGTCATTGACCAACATGTCGCTACATCTCTATCTCTTCTCTTCCACATTTAGCATGGATTTCAACGTAATATTTTTGTTTTCTTATCTTTATTTCATCGTTCAGTCGCTACAAGATCTTTTTTCGTTTTCTATTTTTTTTTTCTTTAACTACATTAATATTTTGTATTTATAGTGCATCTAAGAATGTATGCCCATTTTTTTATAAGAAATATGAATATTTCGAGCACGTAACTAACCTTAATGCTTTTTTTTTTTTGCAACATCATAAATTATAAATAGAAGAAACGGCTTTAAAGAGTCATATAATCATTCAAATACAAAAAATATATTTCAAAGTTTAATTTTTTTTTTTGAATAGTTATATAACTCAAGTTGTATTTAACTATCTCATGATATAGCGTATAATCTTATATTAATTTATGCTATTTTTAATTATTTATTTTAGGCTAAGATTTAATGTAAGGTCTAAAAGAAATACAGAAATATAAATATATATATATATATATATATATATATATATATTTTGTATACCTGATAGATACTTGATGATCCTCACAATATATTTAGTCGACACGAACATAATTTTATAGAGAAATTGTAAATGTTAAATTGTAAAATTTAGGAGGTGAGCACATAAAATTTATCAAGGACAAAAATATGATAAATTGTTTTGATTTAAGTGTCTATGTGTTAGTGCATGATTATTGGCAACTCCAATTAGTGCATGTGCATGATCTTTACCAATAAGAAATCCCGAATCCAAACAACTCAGAGAAACAAACAAGACATATCTTATCCACTTGGATTTTCCAATATATTTTTGCTTCAAGTTTCTCTCCTCTGCACTTGGAAATTATTTGAAAGCTCTTTCCAGGGTAGGGATCGAATTAATTCTCACATTCACAACATTGACTCAGTGTCGAACAGAAATTTCTTTGACTCTTTCAGAGAGTGATTGAACAAATGGGAATAAATCATATTCCTCTTCCAAAATATGCCATTCATGACCTTCATTCTCGTCTTAAAAAAATCTTCTTAGGTTTTTTTTTTTTTTCCCTCTCTAATAAATAAAACTATTCCCTTCGTATAGTGATGATATAATTTATGAATTATTTTTTGAGAACTACCGTATATATCGTTAACGAATCCCATATAAATAATAGTTTATTTTTATTTTAATGCAGGTACAGGAAAAATCTTCAAAACGTACTCTCTAAAAAAATTAATTCATTAATTAATTTCAACGCAAACTTGACGACCCTTTGAAGTGAACTGAATATTTGATAATCATTGATAAATGTATTAGAGAATTATTATTAGTGTTTATTATTTATTTATTTTTTCAATTACATTCAGACCCTTATGTTAAGTAGTATAAATACTACTCCTGTGTGTATATAAATATTGTCGTCAGATACATTTCCTACAAAATGTTGGCCGCGATATTCTCTAGTCATTGATAAATATAGGCCGCGATATTCTATAATCAATCATCTGCAAATTTCGCAATGATACTCCGTGATTTTACTGAGAATTAACGACAATGAATACTGTCATTCAATATCTCAGTTGTTTAGGTATATGAAAGAGCATTTCTCATTCAAAGTTCGATTGTCATTTTGGTAATGTTTAAGCAAGGAACTTGATTCCCTTCCGACACAACTCTCGAGAATCGCATAATAAGTTAAAAACCATGTTGTATTGAAATTTGCAATTCTAAACCTCACGTTCTCACTTCTTCTAGAAACAGAAAGCTACTATGTTCACTACGAGTGGTTATAATTTATGAATTTAATAGTTAAGTTTTAACCTTTACAGTCTCGTTAAAAAAATGTCCAATCAAACCGTTCTAAGAACAAAAAAACCCCACCTATATAAAAAAAAAAAAAAAAGACCATTTGTCTTTTCTCCTTCTATAAGAACGGAAATAGAATAGTAGTCACCATTATGAGACCATGATAAAGACCACACATGAATAGACACATTATTACAAATTAGCCTTTCATAAGAGTCATAATGACTACTTTTGACTTATCATTACCTTCTCTCTCTCTCTCTCTCTCTCTCTCTCTCTCTCTCATACCAGTCCTTCCATACCACTCACTCTCTCGTTCGTACCCACAAAACCAAACCAAACAAAATGAACTAAGCAAATCTTTGTTTCTCAACTCGTTGCTCAAAAACTTGCACTGAAAAATATCATGACGAATTTCAAACCCATACTTCTTCTTCTCCTACTTTTCCTCGTCTTCTTTTCCTTCCCATCTCTCGGACTCGGATCTCTCGCTGGAGACTCGGAAATCCTCATCCGGGTCAAAAACGCCCAGATCCAAGACCCGGGAGAAAATCTCCGCGACTGGGTCAAACGCGCCGAGCCTAACCCGTGCAGCTGGACCGGAGTCACGTGCAACAAAGAAAAAAACGCTGTCGTTTCGCTCGATTTAGCCGGGTTGGAAATTCGGGTCGGGTTTCCATCCGAATTTTGTCGGATTCGGACCCTCCGAACTCTGATTCTCCAAAACAACAGCGTTTACGGAAATCTCTCTTCTCAGGCGATTTCTCTATGCTCTCGCTTGATTCATCTCGACCTTTCTTACAATGAGCTCGTCGGAGACTTGCCGGAGCTTTCGCCAGAGTTTACGACGCTGGAGTATCTCGACCTTTCGTACAACAACTTCTCCGGCAAGTTACCGGCGAGCTTCGGGAACATTCCGGCGCTAAGATCCTTGAACTTGACACAGAATCTTCTCTCTGGTCCGATTCCTTCGTTCTTAGGGAATCTAAGCGAGTTGACGGATCTGATTCTAGGTTTCAATCCGATGGAGAGGAGTCCTCTACTGGCGGAGATCGGGAAACTGAGGAAGCTCGAGATTCTATTCCTCGCGAGCTGTCAACTCGTCGGAGAAATTCCGGAGTCGATCGGAGATCTGGTCAGCCTCAAGAATCTCGACTTGTCTTGGAACGAGATGACCGGTGAGATTCCTCGGAGCATCGGCGGTCTGAGGAGCGTCGAGCAGATCGAGCTTTACAGGAATTTCTTCTCCGGCGAGTTGCCGGAGAGCTTAGGAAATTTGAGCCGCCTGGCCATGCTGGACGTCTCCGAAAATGCTCTCACCGGAAAATTGCCAGCGAAGATCGCCGGCTTAGGTCTAGTCTCTCTGAACCTCAACGATAACTTCTTGGAAGGGGAGATTCCAGAGGTGTTGACTTCAAACCCTTACTTGACTCAGTTCAAGATCTTCAACAACAGCTTCTCTGGAAAGATCCCGGCGGATCTCGGCCGGAATTCGGAGCTCTTCGAGTTCGATTTCTCGACGAACAAATTTACCGGCGAGCTTCCTCTCCACCTCTGCGCGAAGAAAAACCTCGGGAAACTCATCGCGTTCGGGAACAGGCTCACCGGAGAGATTCCAAGCTCTCTGGAGAACTGCACTTCACTGAACTACGTCAGAATCGAAAACAACGAGCTCACCGGCGAAATTCCCGGCGGACTATGGGGACTTCCGAAGCTCACTATGCTCAACTTGGAGAACAACCAGCTCGAAGGCCCAATCTCAACTTCCATCTCCAACGCCGTTAAAATGAAGTCGCTCCTCATCTCCACCAACCGCTTCTCCGGCGAACTCCCGCCGGAGCTCTGCCGCCTGAAGAATCTCATCAAACTCGAGCTCGGCGCAAACGGATTCTCCGGTGAAATCCCAAACTGCATAAGCAACCTCAGAGCCATACAGAATCTGAAGATGGAGTCAAACTCGCTCACCGGACCGATCCCCGACTCGCTCAACTCGCTCACCGAACTCGTCGAGCTCAACCTCTCCCACAACCGCCTCTCCGGCTCGATCCCGCCGGAGATCGGAAACCTCCCGGTGCTAAACTACCTCGACCTATCACAAAACCTCCTCACCGGCGAAATCCCGAACACACTAACCAAGCCGAAGCTAAACGAATTCAACCTCTCCGGGAACAAACTCCACGGAAAAATCCCCGCCGGACTAGACCAATACCTCCAAGGCCTGAGAGATAACCCGGGCCTCTGCCTCTCCAACCCGACCCGAACCAACTCGTTTCCCTCCTGCTCGGCGTCCCGCCACGTCACCATATCCGCGGTGGCGGTGGTGATCGTCCTCTCGGTCTTCGCCGCCGTTTTAGTCGCCTCTTTCCTCTGCTACGCCAGAAGAAAGGGCGTGACGCTGTGTCCGCCGAGGAAGAAGAAGAAGCGGCTCCGAAAAATGACGACGTTTCAGAGGATTTGGGTGGAGGAGGACGAGGTGGCGACGGTGATGCTCTCGGAGGAGAAGGCGATCGGGTCGGGCGGGTCGGGTCGGGTCTACAAAGTGGGCCTGAAGTCGGGCCAGACGGTCGCGGTGAAGAAGCTGTGGGGCCGGGCCCAAGAGGCGGAGCCCACGTTCGAGTCCGAGGTGGCGGTGCTGGGGCGGGTCCGGCACGGGAACGTGGTGAAGCTCTTGTTCAGCTGCTCCGGCGAGGACGGGAGGTTCTTGGGGTACGAGTACATGGAGAACGGAAGCCTGGGCGACGCCCTCCACGGCGGCGGAGGGCTGCCGGAGTGGCCGGCCAGGCTGGCGGTGGCGGTGGGGGCGGCGCAGGGGCTGTCGTACCTCCACCACGACTGCGTTCCGGCGGTGGTGCACCGCGACGTGAAGAGCAACAATATCTTGTTGGACTCCGAGTTCCGAGCCCGCGTGGCGGATTTCGGGCTCGCCAAGTTCCTCGGCGGCCGAGATGATGACGTGGAGGTTTCCCGCGTTGCAGGGTCCTACGGCTACATCGCACCAGGTAATTTAAAAAAAAAAAAGGAATGATCAACCTTTTAATAATTTTTTTTTTTTTTTTTATTTCAGTTACGTTTCTTTTGATTATGCATATGATTAAACCGTGAAGTTAACTAACACATGCACAAACGACACGTATAATGAACTCTAATTAAAGCGGGGGAGAATGGATTTTTCTTCATTTAATGCATGATTATTGGGGAATAGATGGATTGCTTTGTTTTACTATTTATAGTAGTAAAAAACTAAAAAATTAGAAACGTATCGAGTAAAAAAGATTAATCTAATACGATAGACTAGATTTTTCCTATCCTGAATGACCCAGAAAAAGTAAAAAATAATAATCATTGATTGTTTCAATTTCACTATAAGAGTTGTAAAATAAAATATTAAATTAGAAATGTATAAATGTGAGTTTTGAAGGAGCTCCACTCGTTTATATGTGAATTTAATGCGATTGAGAATTGATGTGTGTGTGTGTGGGTGTGTTAGTTTGGTCTCTCTTTTTTTTTTTTTTTTTGTTCTTGAAATTATTGAGCATTGGTCATGAATTTTATTTAATAACGTTCATCAAGTTGTGAGACATGTACGGGTGAGTGAGCGAGAGATCCAGTCAGGTGTCACTTTCACAATTCATTAATTTTTTTTTCGTCTTTCCGTATTTAATAATTGGAAGACATAATGTAGCGATTCATTAATGCCATATATCATATATGAATTATGATGGATCACTATAACTTTCATGGCTCAAAATTCATGATTCCACAGAATATGCGTACACATTGAAAGTGAACGAGAAGAGTGACGTGTACAGCTTTGGAGTTGTGCTTTTGGAGCTAATCACCGGAAAAAGACCAAACGACTCGTCCTTCGGAAGCAACAAGGACATCGTGAAATGGGTCACGGAGACAGCGCTGTCTCAAGAAGAGGATAGTACAGTCGATGATGGTCAACCCATTCGCTGGAGAGACTTGGACGAGCTCGTTGACCAAAGAGTTGATCGGTCAACGTGTGACTACGAAGAGGTTGAGAAGGTTTTGAACGTGGCTCTCATGTGTACGTCTACGATTCCTCTCAATAGACCGTCCATGAGAAAGGTCGTTGAGTTGCTAAAGGATCTCAAGTCTCTTTCGCTCCAACCCAAACTAAAACTAGGCGATGAAGAGCCTTGATTTAATGAAGTGGTTAGTTTCAAATGGGGTTAACGAGAGCCAAATGTAAATTATTTTGTTTAGTTAAAACTAAGAGGGTAATTATTACTCTGCTTTTTTCCTCGACGATTAAAATGTTTGTGGTTGATAATTGGCTGGTGATTTTAGTTTACATATACTTCGATGAGCAGTGAGAACGCCATAAACGATTTACAAATAGGATATACAAATTTAGCCAATTTTATTTTTTTTAATCCCTTAATTTTGAGAATAATGATTGACAACGAAAACTATAGTTACACTGCGAAGTTGTGTGAAATGGTGTCTAAGTATTAGAAATGGGAAAATAACACATCCAAAAAGGAAGCATAAAATGACAAGGTTTAAATGGTATATAAGGGGATTCCTCACTTATATTTTTATTTAGCCTAACTAGAAATAAGCATTGAAACATTGGGGAATGTAGTTGAATTTTTGTTTTTCAGAGCATATCGGCCACCGAACGACGTAATCATCGGTATGTCGCAAAAGTTCGTTGATATGGCGTCGTTTTTGCCCCTAAACCTTGTTATCGTATTCGTAAGTGAATGTCATTTGACATTAAGCAAAAGAAAAAGCATAAAAATTGCAACAAATCAGAATATAATTATCATCTTAAAATTAAGTCAATATCGCATGGAAGCTTTAGCTAGTGTGACGTATATCATATTGTTACAACTTATGGCTAGAAACCATGATTCATCAGTAAAATGAAGTTCTTAATTAATATATATATTTAAGTAGGCATATATCACCTTTGACGAGAGAAGAACTAAAAAGCTACACATGCTTTTTTGTTCATGGCACAACATTCACCAGTTTTAAGAATATGCATTGACTAGCATTTGTTCATGAATCACTAGATTTTAGAGACTCTCGGTAGTTAAAAGATCAAATGAAAATGCTAATAATTTCATTTTACTAAAATGTTGGTGACCAATGAAACACTGACCTAATTTTTTACAATAGTTTAAAACATCCATTTGAACCTGTTGCGGCGATTTTTTTAAATATTTTTTTTATCTTCACCCAAAAATGTGATACATGCATGGGTAGCTTTTCTGTAAATATATAAAATGTTATGGACAATCATATAAAATACAATGATTAATGATGTCACATCACAAAATATAAGTAAATTTTAAATATATTTGAAATGGTGACTAGATTGTAAATTATTTCAACAGGTCTAGTCCACGAGATTTTTTCATTATTTTTTAGATGTATATAGGACGTATTGTTGTTGTACAAGGCACTAGCCTTTTTTCCCGATCAAAAAAAGGTACTAGCCTTTCTGCAATTAATTTGGCGTTAGAACTTACTTTCAGTTATATTTATTATCTTTACGAATGAAGATATCATTTGGACATTTCATTAGTGGAAGCCTTAATTTGAGGGTGTTTACGTGATTTTGTGGCCATGATCATATTTAAGGCATCAATTTTCTTCATGATCTCTACTTATGGGGCTCTAAACAACCGTTTAGGCCTTGAAACTGGAGGTGTCCAACTCTTTGTATACACTCTCTTGGGCCGGCACTTTATTTCGTTGAAAGCCCAAACCATGACAAGTCTTCGTGACTTATCTCTTGTTTTCAACATTTTGTTGTGAAGTTTAATTTATTTGGATGGTTTAATTCTTTTTAGAAATTTACAACCAACTAAGCCATCTTAAACTTAAAATTTTCATTACTAGAAGCAAACACATGGGGACTATATCTACCACCACCAGGCATCCATGAGGACATTGTCAAGCGTCGAGCGCGCGCGATCAGATCTGGGCTCTTGTGCAAAAATAAAGTAGCCGAAGATCCTACGCAGCGGTTTGTGCAAATCCGGAGAAACGGCGTCGGAGATGAGCACCCCACCGGAAGGAATTGCATAGTTGCTAATTGATTAATATGTAAATTTTCGTTAATAGTAGTTAATTATTGTTAATTGTTAACTTTTTGGTTTTTTTTGTTTTTGTTTTTACAAAGCTAATAATCGTTAATTATTGTTAATGAGACGTCTTCATCTTCTTCTTTATGATTTTTTTTCATAAAATGTTTTTCATTTTGATGAGTGATTGTCTTCATTTTTGTTTTTTTTGTTAAGTATTGAGAGGTAGTTACCTAAATGCGATTCTAATTATCACGTTATCCTTTTTTATATGCTGATAAATAAAATAGGCAATTTTAAAAGAAAGGAAAAATAAGTTTTTTAGATGCTTATAATTGTTGTCACGTCGGCAAATGACTATTTGGCTAAAACTTATAAAATGTTAGCTAAATTAAAATTTCGACGTTTCAATTTAGCTGCTTAGCTAGAGCTCCTTTCTTTTTAAGGGTTATGCAGCTAATTAGCCAAACATTAGTCAATTTTTGTTGTTGATATTGTACAATAGTATTAAAAAGCGAACATAAAAGCATATATATATATATATATACACACACAAATAATTCTAGGATATAAATCAATTAATAAATGACTAATTAACAAGATTAAATTATAATCATAACAAATAGAGAAAACATCAACAAAATCAAGGAAACAACCCAAAATTGAAAGATTTTTCCATATTCTGCTTTTAGTTTTAAAGCGCATTCAAAACTCCAATTCGAAATTTAACAAGATTAGGTTTAATTTAACAGTAATTTAATTTTGAAACACAATTTATTCCCGATTTAATTAAGGTATTTAAGTTTTTGTTACAATCATGTACCAAATATGGTCATTTATTGAAATTTCTTAAATGTTGGTTATTTTATAATCCAATGTTTGAAGTGGCTTGTTAAAATTATAAATAATATAACAAGTCGATAAAGTATTTTAAATTTACTATGTTAGCTAGTTTTTTTTTTTATATATAAAATTGAATTCTCCAATTAAACCATCCAAAATCACCTAAGCATTTGAGCAAACATCACCATATCTTTATCTTGGATACTATAGGCTCAAAATATATTACGTATAATTTTCCTGCTTTTATGCCTTTTGACCATGGACAACGGTGGAAGTGGAATTGAAAATTCTGCATGGTTTACTAATAATAGGTCCTACTAGTGGTCATAAAATTCTGGCCTAGACGAAGAAATTTTGTGCCCTCCAAAGACTTCCAAGAAAATTTTGTCACTTGATATTAAAAAAGAAAAGAAAAAGAGGGTTGTGTTCCTCGCTCATGACCTTGTGTCCATTTTGCGTTCTATCATGTCTTGAAATCTTAAATGTTTACACTGTGCAACTTACACAGAACTACTTCTTCATACTTCCTAACCGTTATGAGGTGAAAAGATCTTATCATCATTTCATATTTTGTTAAGCGACTGCTAGTTTTTGTTGTCGCTCTTTTTTTAGGTGGATAATAATTATATGATCATTTAAAGTTTTTTCTTTATACCAAAATTCATTAATTGTTTCTAATTATTAAATTATGATTATTTATTGATAAATTTGTAAAAAAAACACAAAAAAACGTTGTTATTGATAAATTTAATCATAATTTTTTAAAAAGTCCATTAGGTAAATAGTCACATTTACAGTTTGACATTGTTAAATAGTTAACATTTCGTAAATCTTAAATAAATAGTCACTTTCATATATTTATAAACGTAAATTTGAGGTAAATAGTCACTTTCATTTATTAGGTCACATCATCTTTATAATTATTTATCTAAAATTTACGAAACATTGACTATATAGCAATTCTAAACGTTTTAATTGACTATTTATTTAATTTTTTATTTTAAAATTAGAACAATTGAATTTTAGTCGGAAAAGTTTAAACGATCATAGTTCTAGAATCACCTCTATAAGATATTGATTGGGTTAATGATTGAACTTACTATGTCTCGCGTCAAAATTTTGGATCGAGTACCCGATTAATTTGGAATATACTTGTAAATATATAAATAATATCTCGAGCAATAGTCATATATCCTTATTTACTTGTCAAGAATTAAGGCTCGTAAGGGTCAAAATATATTTTCATGTTTTATAAGTGTTTTCCTGGCCCTCATTGGGAATTGATAGGATTAATGATTGGATTTCCAAAAGCTCCTTTTGAAATTTGGAATCGTGTCCAATTCAATCCGACTATACTAGCAAAAAAAAAAAAAAAAAAAACTTTAGAGCTTGCCGTACCATCCTATACCTTTAGTTGAAAATTTCAACTACTTTTAACTTATTTATTCTTTATAGATTAAATAAGTTTTTCTATTGCTTTTTGTTCCTCTTTTTACAACCAAAAACTATTCAAAATACAGACTAGGAGTTTTAACATATCTAAAAAAAAAGCCCACGGTCGACGATGGCGTTTGTTAATTCAAGGCCGAATTTCCACCCACTTGCGAAATATCCTTTGGCCGGATCTGATTCGAGGCATGATCGACGAATTAATCCGTGTTGCTTAGCTAATATTCTATAATTTACTCGGAGAGCGAGTTAGTATAGTACTTAATCTATACAGGCCTAAGTAATTGTAATGAAATAAATTAACAAATATTTAGCAATATAAGACATAAAAACATAAACATTTGCATTTTAACCAACGTTTTGTAAATTTTTCGTAAATAGCAAAAAATGTGACGTAACCAACATTATTTACACATATTTACCAGAAATTTACTCTGTGAAAATAGATTTACGTGACTATTTACAAAAAATTAACGAAACGTTGACAATTTAGAAATTTTTAATGTTTCATATGGCTAGATAACCATTGGACCCATAAATTAATGAATACATAAGTTTATTTTATCCTCACTCGAAGAATAATACCGTATACTCACAAAGCAGGATTGTATATATCAGTTTGTGCTATCTTCTACATGCACATTCAATGATGGGTAAACGCTTATTGTCGATGTTATATATATATATATAGGGCATCAGAGCTTGGTCCTCGTGGATTTCATCGCAAAATTCAGATTATTATTTTCATCGCATTGTGAGATGCAAAAGTATAGGTAGGGGATGAGGATCTAGAGACGTAATACGCCCCACCTAAACTTTAAAAATAAATTTTTTACTCATAATTTTATTAGTTTTTTACGTTCTTAGCTTAAAATAACATATATCTTATTAATGTATGTCCCCCCAATTTAAAAAAAAAAAAAAAAACTTTCCCATGAAAAATTTAGACTATTTTATAATTTTATAGATGCCCATCCCAAGTTCAAATAATTCTTGGCGGCTTTCAAGGAAAAAATTGAGATAGCTCTTCAATTTTCTAGAAACAATTTTGGTAGTGTTCTAATATTCTTGCACTTGGTTTTGAAGTTTTTCCAAATTTATCTCGGTTAGAAAATGACAAATTCTCTAGGTGAAAAAAATGAAACAAAATATATGTGATGCAATTTATTGAGAAGCTCGACAAACACGAGATGATACCGACGAAATATTGACAAAATCTCGCGGTATTTTATAATTGGCTTCAAGTTTGAGATATTTAATATATCATATTAGGATAGTATTTAAATATGATAGTTTTTATTTTATTTTAAAAACGGTATTATCGCTCAAGATTACACGATATATTAGCGCATGTGACACTATTGATCAAGATTATATGATTTATGATAAATTTTAAAGGGCATGCATTTCTATAGTCCATGAGACTTATGTCCAGGAGCTTTTATGTATGTGTGGGATTAGCATAATATTTTATTTTGTGTGGAAAAAATTACCACTTTTTACTTTGTTACAATAATTTATATAATTATTTTTTTAAAAGAGAAAAATAAATGGAGAAAATGTCAAAATGTTGGTCTCTACACGAGTTTTGTTGCGGTCATGTTGCGCCACAACAGAAACTTCTTTTCTCCATTTGAACGAAATTTCTTCATTTAATTCTTCTCTTTATAAAGTATAAACACACAAATCTCTCTCTCTCTCTCAGTACGCAACAGTAGTACCATCCCATACGGATCTCTCTCTCTCTCTCTCATTCACAACCAATCATCGTTCATCATATTATCATAATAAGTCATATATAACACAACCAGGTCTATATATATATAATATATTATATACAATAATATCTCACCATCGTCTTCGAAACAGCACTGAAAAGAGATGAAAAAGAAGACACGACTGGTATGCTTCTCATTCGCGGCCTACGCCAAAACCCTAATCGCCGCCCTAAAATCCACCGGCGTCAAGATCGCTCCAGGCCTCACCGCCGCCGAATTCTCCTCCCTCGAAACCCTACTCCGATTCACATTCCCTCCCGACCTCCGCGCAATCCTCCGCGAAGGCCTTCCGATCTCCGCCGCCGGATTCCCCGACTGGCGCTCCGCCTCGCCGCCGCCAATCCTCCGCCGCGGCCGATCCTCGCCGCCTCTGATTCCGGTGTTCGGAGACTGTTACGTTCCCTCCGTTCCGTCGGAGGCCGGAAATCCGGTGTTTCGAGTCGCCGGAGACGGCGAGGTCAGCGTCGCGAGCTTCGACCTCGCCGGCTTCTTCCGGCTGCTGGTGGAGCCGGTTTGGGCGGCGAAGGAGGCGAGGAGAATCGAGTTCTGGACGGAAGCTGCGGAGGCGCGTGGCGACGCGTGGTGGTTCCGCGCGTGCATGGAAGGGGTTTCGCGGAAGCTGAAAGAGGGAGGGTGGTGTGAGGAAGACGTGAGGGAGATGACGGAGATGGACGGCTGCGATCGGTCTGATCGGACGGTGAATATTTGGCGGCGTGTTGACGTGGCGGAGGTGACGTGGCCAGTTAGGAAGCTTTCGGTGGTTTTGCTCCGTGCGGGGTGGAGCGAGGAGGACGTGAAGTATTCGTTTGGGATATTGGAGAGCGAAAACGACGATCGAGACTTCGTCGTTGGTTGACTTGTATAGTAGATATTTAAGGTCATTCATTCACATTTTATTATTATATTGTAAATAAATATTCTTCCTATTTATTTTTGTGTTTTTGGGGGTGACGTAAGGTAAGAAGAGTAAATTGTTATGGTTAGTAATAATAATAAATAAATAGGGGTGCTAATGGTGGCCAGTGAGTTCATTTGGCTTTGAGGAAAACATTTTTGGTGTTTTGACTATTTTATTTTATTTTTGGTAAATTTTTGTATGAAAAGGGTTATTGATTGTGGGTAAAATATTTGTTTTTCGATGGGGTGGATTGAATCAAGGATCGAATCAATTAATAAGGTCAAACCGTCAAAGTCATTTAAGCCGAGCCTTAGAAATCTACACCATTTTATTATGGAATATGCCGTGATAAGAGCGCGAAATAATGGTTTTACGTGTGTGTCTGTAATGCTTATTTTGTGGACTTAGACCATAGACCGACTTCTATAAATATTATCATCTGCATTTCTCTAAGCACTCATAAGTAGTAATAATAATCGTCATAATCATAATTTTCGTAGTCGCTTATTTTGTTTCAGATTCTTAAAAATAAATTTGGCTCTTTTTTTTTTTTGTTGTTGTTGTTGTTGTTGTTGTCTTTTTTAGATATTTATATATATACCTACCGTGTACGCAGGACTGCGTGTACGTATTTAAGTTCTTGTTATTTTCATGTAAGAAAATTGTAATACTCAATGTTTTACTTTGAAATTTACTCATTACTGATAGATTTTTTTTTACTTGTCTATTTAATATTTTTTCTACCTACGAAACGCGGTTTTTTTTTTTTAACTCATAAATGATCCATCGATAGTTCAAAAAGGCAAAAAAAAAAAAAACTGGTTAACCGATTTTTCTCATCTCTTAAACTTGCAAGCTATAGTCAACTCGATTTTATCAAATTAACACGTGTAATTTGATTCTTTTTTCCTATGTAATTTGTCTTGTGTTTTTATTATCAATAATTATCTCTCATGTGCTGTTAGTTTCATGTGGGTGCGTGTGATGTGTCATGATTTTTGTTGGTATTAAATTACGTCCAAAAGAAATTTAACAATTTTGACAAATGACGACTATCACAGTTCATATATATATACACTGGACTTAAAGTAGTGATTTTATACTTGTAATCTTGGCAAGGTATTGATGCATAAAAAGAAAAAAAAATAGAATCATAAAAAGATCTTATTACAGTTTGCCTAAGTTATTATAATTAATCACGCGTGATCCTTGTACCGTTTTTGACGGCTGAAAATTGGGTTTGTAAATCTTATGCTTTTTATTTGAAAATTTGTTGGGAGAATTCCTTGTTTTATGTAGTTCGTTTTGATTGCTTAGCTTAAAATCGGCTTTAGTCACGAGTTTTGCATATCTTTAATCTAGACGTTTATCTGATTATGTTCTTTTTTCACGCTGATGTTTACTGTAAATATATTTAGTCGCATGTTGTGTATTCAGTCTAGATGTTTAATTAGATACATATTATGTTCTTTCATTGTGATTTTTTTCATTCGTCTTTCAGTTTGAATTTTACTTTTTGAGTCCTCATTATGCATATAAATGTACAATTTTTTTTTTCTTTTCCGGACTTATAATTGCTTATATATATATATATATATATATATATATATATATATATATATATATATATATATATATATTACAAGTAACATCGAGATGTTACTTGTAATAATTAATCAATGATCACACGACATAAACACCTACACTTATGTCTAATTGCTTTGCAAATTTATCTACTTAATATTGTTATGCCACGCATCTTCTGCTTCTTATTTATTGTTTGACAAACCAAGTTTCTATTTATTTGCCTTATCTAGCAACATCACAAGAAAACTGTGTTTTCCTTTTTAATTTTCGACATAAAAAAATATATGCACACACATATTAATCTGTATAGTATTCTTCTTAGCCATTATTTGTGATTACAAAATCAAACTTTGTCACACTCACACACATATATGCACATATATATATGGCTTTTGTACTAGGGCTTTGGTATTAGCCATTCCTGCAAAAAAATCTTCCATGCACATATGGCTTTAGTAATAGGGTTTACATGTTTATTATCCCTTATATTTTTTATAATAATCCGGCACCGGAGGCTCAACAGAAACGCTCTCATAACGAACTGGCCGTTCCTCGGAATGTTGCCGGGGCTATTCCACAACATCCCGCGCCTTTACGACTTCGTTTTCGAGGTTTTGGCGAAAAGCCGAGGCAACTTTGAATTCAAAAGCCTCATGTTCTCGAATACCGATTTCTTTGTCACTTGTGACCCTTTGAATTACCATCACATCTTCATCACCAATTCTGCAAACTACCCGAAAGGGCCCGAGTTTCGGGAGATATTCGAGGCTGTAGGGGACGGGATTTTGGGCACGGACGATGCCGATCTATTGAAGCTCCAAAAAAAGATGTTTCATCTTTGGAATGCTCAGCAAAGCAAGAAAGGGTTTTTTTCTAGAGTCACTCACCGGAAGGTGGTAGAGGACCTAATTCCATTTCTTGATCATGTCTCTCATACAGGAATTCAGGTTATATTAATTACTCCAACCACATTAATTTATGATGATTTTTAGGGTTAAATTGCAGTCTGCTTCTGAAAATTAGAATAATATATTGCAAAAAAAAAAAATGTTGGCATGCCATTTGGCTTAATATCATAAATTAGTGTATAATTTTCTAATCTACTCATGCCACTCGAATTTTATTTATTTTATGAAAACTAATTAATTTCTACACGTTCTCTATTTCGTCTTTCATTTACTTACAAGTGGTTTTTCTTTTAGAATTCGAGATTCGTGAAAATATTAAAAATAGTCAAAACGTATGGATTAGCAGAACCAGGGAACTTTTAACCATGTAAATGTGTGTATAAGATTGAGCTTTATAATGTTATTGTCACAGGTTGATTTACAAGAAGTGTTAGAGAACATGATCACATTCGACAACGCGATCAACTTGATTTTTGGTTTCGATCTATCTTCCCACGAATTCAAACTCTCGAAAGCCCAATACCAAAGGGCCTTCGAGGACATTCAAGAGACAATGCTCCGGCGACACTTCGTCCCAGCTTTCCTTTGGAAATTACAAAGGTGGCTCCAAATCGGCAGCGAGCGAAAGCACACGAAGAGCCGAGAAATCTTCGACCGATTCCTCTACGACTGCCTAGCCCTAACACGGACCGCAAGAAAACAACAAACCGTCTCCGAAGATCTGATCTCCCTCTATTTAGACGACGATCAAAACCCTAACCCTAATTACTCGGACAGGTTTTTGAAAGACGTCACTTTTAGCTTTGTCGCGGCCGCGAGGGACACTTTCACGTCGAGCCTAACGTGGTTCTTTTGGCTCGTCGCGACTCACCCGGCTATAGAGGCCAAGATTCTCCGAGAAATCGACGAGATTCCGGCTAATTCAACGAACGAGATAATCTTCTCCGAGGAAGCGATGCGCAATAAATTGGTTTATCTTCACGCCGCGTTGCTAGAGACTCTCCGGCTATATCCTTCGGTTCCGTTTAACCACAAAACAGCCGTCGGAGAAGACACTCTTCCGAGTGGGCATCGAATCAGGGCCAAGCAGAGGGTATTGATGTCATTTTACTCTACCGGGAGGATGAAAGAGGTTTGGGGTGAGGATTGCTTGGAGTTCAAGCCAGAGCGTTGGATCGATTATTCGAAGATGGGTTCGGATCGGTTGGTTTACGTTCCGGCGCATAAATTCCCGGCTTTCAACGTCGGGCCGAGGACTTGTTTGGGAAAGGACTTGGGAATCGTTCAGGCGAAAGTCGTCGTGGTCAACGTTTTTAGGAGGTTTCGTTTGGAAGTGGTCAACGGGCATCTTATATCTCCGACTCTCACTATCTCTGTTCACATGAAACATGGGCTCATGATGAATGTTTACAAAAGATGATTGATTTGTTTATTTACCGTACTGTCTAATAATAAAACATACGTTGGATTGAATAAAAATAGATTTTATTTATCATTCGTAGAAGAGAGAAACCCATTAACGCGGTTTATTTACTAGGGTTTATAAGTAATGTAGTACTGGTATTTGTTTCATGTGAAAATCGACATAGTAATTATACGAACATGCATGAACAGATTCATAAATTTTAAAAAAGTAATAAGTGGACGTAACAAGGTGAAAAATATATCTCTCACTAGTACAATTGATAGCATCAGGTGCGACAAAAGTCGCACCTGAAAGCATAAATGTCGCACCTGAAAGTATCATCAGGTGCGACTTTAGATGCGACAAAGTCGCATCTGAAAGTGCGCACCTGATGATATTAGGTGCGACTAGTCGCACCTGAAAGTCATTACTATCAGGTGCGACATTTTAGGTGCGACAAGTCGCACCAAACGTCGCACCTAAATATCCCTCAAAATAAGAAATTAAAGCGTGAATTATAGTATCAGATGCGACTAGTCGCATCTGATACTTTCGCGGGAAGAGTATCAGATGCGACTAGTCGCATCTGATAGTAATTCCCCGCGAAATATTTGGCGGGTGTTAGTACAATCCGATGCGACTAGTCGCATCCGATACTCTTCCCGCGAAAGTATCCGATGCGACTAGTCGCATCCGATTGTCTGTAGTTATTTTTTTTAAAATGCTGATTCTATTAGAATCAGCCATTTAAATATATAAAAATTAAAATTTAAAAAATTAATTAAATAATTTTTTTGTTATATTAAATAAATAATTTGAATAATATTAATTAGAATAAGTATATAAATAATAATATTAAATTCATAAAATTTGATAATTTACATTCAATAAATTAAAAAAATTACAATTTATTCTTTTTGTTTCCCTTTTTCATTCGAAGTCTGCCAATTCTGGAATGCACGGCCTCCTCTTCCGCCAGATCTTGCTCGTGCGCCTTGGCGGCCTGATGCGCTGCCGCTCGAACGATGTCGCTGAAATTCTACCGAACCTGGCGTCTGATCAGCATTTGGCATGGAAGCGGATGGCGGCGTCTGAACATTCGGCATTGAAGCGGATGCCGGCGTCTGAACATTCGGCATTGAAGCTGATGGCGGCGTCGTGGCAGGGTGCATCATCGCGGGGGATGTCTGCATGGGAGACGGATGCTGCTGTGTGTAGGCAAAGAACTGTCGCTGAAACGCCTCCATCTGAGCTTGTTGTGCGGCCAACGCTGCTTGTAGCTCGCTAATCACTGGATCTGGAACGCGCGTCGATGAAGAACCTGAGGACGAGCTGTCGTCCTGAGCCTGAGCCAAGAGATACGAGGATCTCGGGATCGAGGGACCTATCCCGACATACCAATCTCGACGTTGCCCGAGAACAGTATCCATCGCAAACTGCTCCGCCTGGTCTATGTCAAACATTTGGCCTGACTCCGCTGCTTGTCGCTGCATATCCTCGACTTGAGTCATAATTCGCGCCTTCAAACATATGTTAAAAAAATTATTAAGATTATCGAAACTTGATTATTAAGTAATTAACACAAGTAACTTACAAATGCTTGTTGCGCCCAAGCTGTCGTCCAATTGCCTTGATCGTCTTGATGTTTTTTCTCCCACGTGTTTAACGCCGAGGCCAAAGTCCCATCTTCCCTACTCTGCAGTTCTTATGAAAATATGAGTAATGTATTTATTGCAAAAAAAATTACAAAATTAGAATAAACTTACGTTCAAATGTCGATGAGCCAAAAAAGAAATCGACCCTTGTGTGGACTTCGTTTTCTTGTTCTTGGAATTGTCTCTGTTGCGAGTAGACTTTTTCTGCACATATTAAATTGCGTTATAATTCGATTTCATAGAAGATAACATAATTTTTAGAATTATACATTACCTTCCAATCGTCAGTTGCGAACTCCTCTATCACCTTCTCCCAATCGTCTTTTTGATATCCTTTTGGGATTTCTTTCTTGGCGACATTCATTTGCCCACAACATTTTCCTAAGAAAGTCCCTGATAATCTAGACTTTTGGTTGCGCCTCATACGCTTTGCATCGCGAATGATAGTCTGGTCAATCTGATGACGATAGCAATCCGCCGGAAGCAGCTCATCCGTCTCATCATCCTTGTACACGAAAGTGTACTCGGAATGAAGTGCGCTCAGAATATTGCCCAACATCTGGGGCGTCACTTCGTTCCAATCACGAAGTGTGACCGGGATATGGACTTTCACCAAAGCGCCGACGCGGTTGTTGAATACTCCTACCTTTTTTATTGTTTTTCTTACGTCCTGGTAGAAAGTTTGGTTGATTGGGTCGTACCTAACAACTTTCGCACCGGGTACCCGGGCCGCCATACAACGCTTCATCTGGTAGATGAATCGCCACGTGAATCATGATCGTGAAAAAAGCTGGTGGAAATATCATCTCAAGCTTACACAAGATCTCGATGATAGACTCTTGCGCATTTTCAAGATCTTCTACTCTCAAGGTTCTCGAACTTATCAGCTTGAAAAAGTTGCAAAGCTCGGAGATCGTCTGATGTATTTCTTTTGGCACAAAAGGACGAATACCAACAGCCAACAACCTCTGCAAGATCACGTGGCAATCATGCGACTTCAAACCTGTGAGTTTTCCATCAGCAGTCACATTTTTCTTCAAATTCCCAGCAACCCCATCTGGAAATTTGACAGATTGGAGGAACTCGGTAAATCGCTGCCTCTGAACAAGGGTTAAGGTGTAAGATGCTCGCGGTTTGTACCACGAATCCCCTTGTTTTTTCAAGTGGAGAGCGGTCTTGATGCCCAAGTCCATCAAATCAAACCTCGCCTTATCTGTGTCGTAGTTCTTCTTTTCTAAGCTGAGCAAGGTTCCGAGAAGATTCTCGCACACGTTCTTCTCTATGTGCATGAAGTCCATGTTATGCTTCAACTCCAAATCTGACCAGTACGGCAACTCGTAAAAGATGCTTTTCTTGGCCCAATTTAGTTCGCACTCGGCTCGCTTTCGTTTTCTGCCCACAGAGCCAGCATGTTTGCCAGTTGTCGTGCAAGAGACACTAGCCAACTGAGCGAGTATGTCTTGCGGAGTCAACTTCTCGGGTTTACTGCGTTTCTCGTGGCGATCCTTGTAGTGATCGGTGCTTTTTCTCAATCGGTGACGCATACGCAAGAATCGACGATGGTCGTAGTAGACGATCCTGTTTCTGACTTTCAAAGACGGCGTGTCAAGGTTGCACGTCGGGCAAGCGAGATACCCTTGGCCACTCCATCCCGATAAATAGGATCGAGCTGGAAAATCGTTAATCGTCCAAAGTAGCGCGGCACGCAATCGAAACACTTCATCGTTGGCGCCATCTCGAACGCGGAATCCGGTCTCCCACAGTTCTTTCAACTCTTCGACAATTGGCTGCAAAAACACGTCCATGTCCTTTCCTGGTGAGTGAGGCCCCGGGATCAAAAGCGTCAGCATCAAGTACTCTTTCTTCATGCATAACCAAGGCGGCAAGTTGTACGCAGTTAGTACCACAGGCCACATGCTGTACGATAAACTCATTTCTCCGAACGGATTGAATCCATCCGCAGCTAGTCCAAGCCGCACGTTTCGAGGCTCTGCAGCAAAGCCTGGGTATCTCTCGTCCAGGTTTTTCCACGTCGTACCATCCGCAGGATGTCGTAGAACACCTACTTCCCTGACGCGATCTCTTTCGTGCCACTGCATCAAAAGCGACGTGTGTCGAGACGCGTACAACCGCTTCAATCGATCTTTCAGGGGAAAATATCGCAAAATCTTTTGCGGTATCATTTTCCCAGTTGGCTTCCATCTGCTCTCGTTGCATACTGGGCACACGTCGACTTCCGCGAGTTCTTTTCGAAATAGGACACAATCGTTAATACACGCATCGATCATCTCGTATCCCATGCCAAAACGCTTCAGCTTCGCCTTTGCCTCGTAATGTTTCTCCGGAATTCGATTACCAGCTGGATGAGACTTCTTCAAGAGCTGCAAGAGTTCTGTAAACGACTTGTTCGTCCAATGGTTCGTGACTTTGAGGTGCATCAACGAAACCAAGAACGACAAAGAAGAAAACTCTTTGCATCCAGGGTACAATTCTGCTTCCAACTCGGCGAAGAGGTCTTCCACTTGCTCCTCTGCACGCACCTCGCTCTGGGTCGGCTCCGTAGCATCGTCGAAATCCTCGTGATCCCTGATATCCTCCACAGCACCGTGCAATCCTCCTATTCCTCTCTGATCTGTTCCTCCTATGGAATCTTCTTCATGAGGAAGGACGGCACGCTCGAGCTCGCCGTGATGATACCATTTTGTGTAGCCTGGGGTAAACCCCTTGTTCAGCAAATGGTTCCTGACAACCCCGATGTCGTGCCATCTCACGTTGTTACAAGGTTTGCAAGGACACCGATATTTGCCATTTTCGTTAGGGAATCTTCTTGCAGCGCGAATAAACTCGTTAACACCGGTTTTGTACTGCAATGTCACCCGATTATTCTCCGTGATCCAATCTCTACTTGGATTGGACATTTCGCTGAATGAGAGCGAGAAATGAAAGTTTGGAAGAGTTATTGATAAAGGACGACGGAGAACACAATGAAAGAGAGATTATGAATTCTATGTTAATTATTTTGAGCTCGGATTGAATAAGTTGGGAGTTTTTAAACTAATTCATTCGAAACTCTACCGAAATTTCGGCAGAGTTTCCCCTATTATACTGACAAACCAAAAAACCTGCAAAATTATTTAAAAACGTACACAAACCATCCAGAACTATCCAAAATATCACAAACTATCAAAACATGTCACAAACTATTTTTCTTATTTAAACTTACAATTTCATTTCATGTTAAAGAAACTAAAACTAATCACAAATTCATTAACTTAATTTTAACCTAAACTTCATTTTATATTAAACATGTCACAAAACATCAAAACATGTCACAAAACATTGTAATTAATTACAATTTCTTTACAATTACAATTAACATACTAATCAAAATTAAATTAAAGAACCTAAACATATTACTAACTATGTAATTAAAATTTACAATGATTAACTACAATTATATTAACTAACATTTACATTTACATACTAACACTTAACATTCTAAATAATTACATACTAACATATCTATTTAATTAACTAACATTTACATACTAATTTCTTATTTAAACTTACAATTTCATTTCATGTTAAAGAAACTAAAACTAATCACAAATTCATTAACTTAATTTTAACCTAAACTTCATTTTATATTAAACATGTCACAAAACATCAAAACATGTCACAAAACATTGTAATTAATTACAATTTCTTTACAATTACAATTAACATACTAATCAAAATTAAATTAAAGAACCTAAACATATTACTAACTATGTAATTAAAATTTACAATGATTAACTACAATTATATTAACTAACATTTACATTTACATTTACATACTAACACTTAACATTCTAAATAATTACTTACTAACATATCTATTTAATTAACTAACATTTACTTACAAATTAACTGACTAACTAACATTTTATATCAACTAACCTAATTAACTAAACTAACAACACAAACAATTTTTTTTTTTAAAAAAGGCTAGACTTACTTGGACAGCTCGGGACAACAGGGGACGGCTCGGTGAAACGGCGGAGGAGGGATCGAGGCAGCGACGGTTCGGTGCAGCGGGGAGAGAGACTCGTCGAGGATAGGGACTCGTCGAAACAGCAGGGACGCGCGAGGCAGCTCGGGACAGCAACTTGACGAGGCTGAGCACGGGACAACGCATCAGTTCAGTCAAAGGGAAAATAAGAGAGAGAGAGAGAGAGAGGCAGTGAGAGATAGCTTACCGGGATTGCAGTGACACCGAGGCTGAGCACGCGTCGAGGCAGCGGGGCTCTCGGGGCAGAGACGCCGAGGCTGTCGAGGTCGGAGAGAGTGAGAGGTGAGGCAGAGAGAGAGCCGGGGAGTGAGAGGTCGGAGAGAGTGAGACTGAGGCAAAGAGAGAGCCGGAGAGAGTGAGGCAGAGAGAGAGCCGGAGAGAGAGAGTGAGGCAGAGAGAGTGAGGCAGAGAGAGAGCCGGAGAGAGAGAGTGAGGCAGAGAGAGAGCCGGAGAGTGGTGGCGCACGCGGCTTGGCGGAGGAGCTGCTGGCCGCCGATCGAAGCTCGGCTTGACGGAGGAGCTGCTGCCGGCGGAGCGTGGCTGGTGTCGCAGATGAGGCAGAGAGAGAGAGACGCGGCGGAGGTGGTGGAAAGGGCGGAGCGCGGCGGAGGTCAGAGAGAGAGAGAGGGTTTTTTTTTTTAAGTGCAGGGCTTTTTTTTTTGAAGTTCAGAGAGTTTGAGCGGCTGGAGAAGAAGGACCGCGACCTGGGTTTTTAAACAAAACCCTAATAATCAGGTGCGACAGAATCGCACCTGATTATTATAATCAGGTGCGACTAGTCGCACCTGATAACTCATCAGGTGCGACTAGTCGCACCTGATTATAATAATAATAAAAAAAAATTTCATTCGCCACGTCAGATTAATGAAATAAAAGAGGGGGATTTGAGGCCCGCCTAAAATTTAAAACTATCTGATGCGACACAGTCGCACCTGAAAATTTTTTCATATTTTCAGGTGCGACTAGTCGCATCGGATTGTCAAAATCAAAAGACAATTTGAGCGAATTTTTTCGGCTTCTGATTGACTATCAGATGCGACTAGTCGCATCTAAAAGTTATTTAGATGCGACTTTTAGATGCGACTAGTCGCATCTGATAGTCTTGCGCATCAGAAAATCAATTTTGTAGTAGTGTCTTGTGTGGACAAAACATCTAAGAAAAAAATATATTATATATATAGTTACAACAAGAACATTCAAATATAGTTATGACTTATGATCTTGATTTAATTGACTCAATTTATTGATGAGTATTTCGAATTTATACCTATATAAAACAAATATTGATAAAAATAAAATGAAAGAGAAACATAACCCTGGTTGGGACATCGAAAGAGATTGGCAAAAGGATGGTCAAAATCTTGAATAACAGCACTTCTTCCCTCTTTTAAAAAAGATTAGTGGCCTGAAATATTGGCTGTCTTTGATTCTATTAATGATGTCAACTTTACATAAACTGATAAACATGTTTGGTTTTGGGTCTATGTCAAATAAGAACGTATTGAAAATTTGAAACCCGAGTATTACCAAAAGAGGACACACAAATCGACCCAACTAAAATACTACGTATATAGTTGGCTATGTCTTTTTACGTAACAGTGCTTGCTTTGAGAGGAATATATATACTCTACACCTGTTTGCATTTGAGTCTCAAACGGCTTAATTTTCTAAGGAGAGATATTAACTGATTTGGCATGATATAATGGTAAATTCAATTAAAATATTAAAAGTTTCTCAAGAACATGTATTTGTTTGTAGAAAAATGTATTATCGGTTAACTCTGATATAATTTTCGGTGGTTTTCTTAATTTAAATCATGTGAAAATAAAAAACCACCTTATGAATCTTTATTTTTTTTTAAGATATACGTATATACGGTTAAAAATCAATGACTATGGTTATTTTTTTCTGGTTAAATATATGCTTCTTTTGATTTTATACTTAAATTTTGTATTAAAATTAATCTTTAGTTAATTTAAACCGGTTAATAAGTCAAAAACTCCATGTATAATTGTTCGCAAGGAAAATTGATTGTCCCAGCTATACTATGCAACTGATTTTTTCATCTACTAATTTTGTATCTTTCGACTTTCTCCGAAACAAAACAAAACAAAAATATCACCGCTCTTATTAGGTTTCTTGAATAAAAATATCGGTCGACCCTCACCAAAGAAGGGTTTTCTTTTCCCTTGTTATTTTATGTTTTAATAGTCTATAACTCTATATTTTGATTTCGACTAGTTTTTTTAAAAACTGTAATAAAGTTGAATAGATTTCGAAACTATAAACAAATTTTATAAAAAAAAATCTGTAAACATTAAGCAAAATAAATTATTGTTTCACAATTAGAAGTAAACGCTATTTCCGTAATAAAAAGTTTAAACATGCTATTTTTATAAGTAGTTGCAATTTTCAGAAAACTAGCTTGGGCCTGGCTCATAATGGCATTTCTCAGAGAAAAAGGGCTTCTCTTTTTAAGTTTTGCCAAACGAAGAAGGCAAAGAAAATAGAGAAACGAAAGCAAACACAGCTCGAGAAACAATGGTGATGTCGATGGTCCGATCGGGTCTCATGAGAGCCGCCGTGCGCGCCGGCTCTAAATCCCCTGCTCCGTCCAAGAGATCCTTCTCTTCCTCCGCTCACCACGACGATGCTTGTAAGATTTTCTTACGTTTTATTTTATTTTATTTTTACATATGCATTGGATCGCCTCTGTTTAGGGTTTTTTTTTTGGTAATCAGATTTTGGATTGGAGATTAAAATTCGTGTTATTGCCATAGTTGAAGCCTGGAAATATATTCGGCTTCATTAGAAATTAGTTGATTTAGGATCTCTATTGTTATCGCACATTATGTCCTTTTGCATCAGCGAAGATAAATTGGGGGTTTTCAATGTGGACATTGAATTTCAGCAATTGATTAATTCCTGTTGCCTATCTCGTTTTGCTATTGGATTTATGTGCTTCCCATTGAAATTTCTCGTATACTTTATTTATACTAGAATAATTTTGTGTTAATTTCTGATTCCTTTCGAATTGTAAGAAAGAGGAATTAGGGTTTTTGGAATGTTGGCACTGAAAGTTCTCGTATACTTTATTTGTGTGCTTTTCATTCAGATATATATTTTTCATGGCGTTTTTGAATTCTTGTGGATCAAAATCACTAATTCATTTTGCTTAATTGCGCAGACGAGACAGCAAAGTGGGAAAAGATAACATACTTGGGCATCGCATCGTGCACAATTTTAGCCGCTTTCATCCTATCAAAGGGTCATCATCACTATGATCAGCCTCCGGTGCGATTTTTTCTTTAGCTTGGTTGTATTTTTGTGTTTCGTGTTTGTCACATCGAAATCCATGTTATTTGTGTTTTATTTAATGTGAAAAGTCTTCACTCTTTCAATGCTAAATGTTTGTTTTTTGTTTATGCAGCCATACCCATATCTTCATATCCGCAACAAGGAGTTCCCATGGGGTATAGTATTATTTATAAATTTTTCTTTCAACCTTGCGTGGTGATGATACCTGAACTAGTTGTAAAGTCACATTTTTTTTACAACATCTTACCAAGTATAAGCGAAGTAGGTTCTTCAAATAAGAAAATTGAAGCCAAGTGAAAAGGAAACATAAATCTTACAGTGTTTAGGTTAAGAGAGAGTGTTTGATGTAATAGTTGACAATCATAGCCAATGAAAAAGTAAAGATTAATTTACTTTATATTATAAGATTGTCAGTTAAATACCCCACTGTAGCTGGATGTTTATTGACGTTTATTTGTTGTATGATTGATTTTATATTGTAATTGGATAATAAACTAGTGATATCATAGTATAAATTTTAGGAGAGCTAGTGCTGATATCAGAACTTGGTTATGATATTAAAGAGCAGACAGCTTCTGAGTTTCTGGTGAAAATATTGATGTTATTTAATTTTGCCTTATGTGTTTTAGCAGAGATTCTTAATCAAATTAGAACACTCGTATATGAGGCTAATGGAATCCTGAACACTTCATGTGTATGTTTAAGATGAGAAGGTCTATAGATCCTCATAAGTTGACAACTCAACAAAGAAGAAATTTTATTTGTGAACTTGGATTTGTGTTTTTGCTTTTGCAGGTCCTGATGGGCTGTTTGAAATCAAGGAGGAGCATCACTAAAATGGTCTTTAGTTCATCACAAAGTGAAATCAAGTGGTTTCCAAATAACTCTTTTTTTTCTTCTTCTTCTTTTCAAGTCTCTTGTAAGAGAGATGTTTCTCTTTTGGAATCAATGCTTATATAAATTATTGTGCTCGCTGGCATTGGTTTTGGATTAAAGCCTGGAAAAGCGACTAGCGGTTCAGTCTTTTTCTTGTTATTATTTCTGGCTCTTGATTTAATAAGATGAAGTTTGAAATGGTTTGCCGTTTTCTTTCTTGCAAACTTCAATATTTTTCTCTCTTCAAACTTGTACTTGAAATACTTCAAGGAGTGTATCATTTTGATATAAGAAATTTATACATAAATTGCGACATAGCCAAATCTGAATGGAACAAAATAATTGCGTCGCTATTAAAACATGTCTAAATTTGACAATTTAATTGCTCAAGTACTTCCAATTTTACAAATACGTGGGGGTAAAGTATATATCAAACAGCCATTACCTTTTAGTTTTTAGAAAAATAATTGTATCTCATTTTTGTGATTGGGAAAGTGGCTACCATCTTTATATAAATTAAAGTTTTTTAGTTTTAAGAAAAATTATCGAACCTTGATACTGTATCATATTATTAACTATGGAATAAAAGAAAATCCAATGGAGATCAGTTTGTTTATTACCAACAAGCAAAGAAAACAAGGACATTCATTACGTATCTAGTTTACAAACACAACACGAAAAATAAAACTAAACAGGAAAAACACACACACTATCATTACATGCCATCTCTTCGTTGCGTGTATAGTGGCTTTTTTTTTGCTTTGACACTCTACTATATCAATCAATGAAACAAGAACAAATTTTGTGATGAAAATATATTAGTAAAAATGAGGAGCTGACCCAAAGACTTTGCTTGCCTTTTTTCAAAACGGAAGTCTATTCGGCGGCGGTTTCTTCTACGCTGGCATTGCCCTCCGTTTGGATATCCGGCAAAGTCCCTAAATCGGTACGAGCGTCTTTCTCGTCCTGAGATATTGACGTGTCCGATGAAATTACGCTTTCGTCTGTGTTCGTGCTTGTGTCCCCGTGGACAGGAACGTCTTTTCCGTCCGTATCGTCGTTGTTGTCGTTACTGGTGGTCGTGTTTGGCGATTCTTCTGTGTTCTCAGGGACCGACTTGTCTTTTCCGTCTGTGTTTGAGGATTCGGTCTGCTGCGTCTTCGGTTCTTCTTCCTTTTGGGCAGCTTCGTCGGTGTTGCTTTTCTGAGTCGCCTCTTCTTGGTTCGGAAGAGTTTCGATGTTCTCACTCGGTCTCGACTGTTCCGAATTCTTTTCGGTGTCGGACTCGTCTTTGTTCTCTGAAGTGATTATGTTCGGTGTTTCCTCCGAACTTTCGGGTTTTTGCTGAGCCGTCTCGTCTTCTTTCTTCTCCACCTCCGTTTTCACTTCCTCGTTCTCTTTCTTCTCAGCAGGCTCGGATTCTTTCTTCTCCTCCTCTATTTTCACTTCCTCGTTCTCATTCTCTTTCTTCTCAACATGCTCTTCTTCTTTCTTCTCCTCTGTTGTCTCTTTCTCGCTCCCGTTCTCATTCTTCGTCTCAGCAGGCTCTTCCTCTTTCTTCTCCTCTGTTGTCTCTTTCTCGCTCTCGTTTTCTTTCTTTTCAGCAGGCTCGTCTTCTTTCTTCTCATCAGTTTTCTCTTCCTCGTTCTTCTTCTCTGCAGGCTCGTTTTCTTTATTCTCATCCGTTTTCACTTCCTCATTCTCATTCTCTTTCTTCTCGGCAGGCTCGTTCTCTTTCTTCTCCGAAGGCTCTTCATCTTTCTTCTCCTCCTCTCTTGTCTCATTTTCGTTCTCTTTCTTCTCGGCAGGCTCGTCCTCTTTCTTCTCCTCCTCCGATGTCTCGCTATCGTTCCCTTTCTTCAACGAAGGCTCTTCTTCTTTCTTCTCCTCCTCTCTTGTCTCATTTTCGTTCTCTTTCTTCTCCGAAGGCTCTTCTTCTTTCTTCTCTTCCTCGTTCTCATTCTTCTTCTCGGCAGGCTCGTCCTCTTTCTTCTCCTCCGTTTTCACTTCCTCATTATCTTTCTTCTCCTCCACCGTGTCATTCTCGTTCTCATTCTCTTTCTTCTCCTCCGTCTTCTCTTCCTCGCTTTCTTTCTTCTCCTCCGTTGTGTCGTTCTCGTTCTCGTTCTTCTCCTCGGTTTTCTCTTCTTCGTTTTCTTTCTTCTCCTCCTCTGTTGTCTCGTTCTCTTTCTTCTCGCCTGGCTCGTCTTCTTTCTTCTCCTCCTCTGTCGTCTCGTTCTCGTTCTTCGTCTCGGCGGGCCCGTCTTCTTTCTTCTCCTCTTCCGTCGTCTCTTTCTCGTCCTCGTCCCCGTTCTCTTTCTTCTCCTCCGTTTTCGCTTCATCGCTCTCGTCTTGCTTGGTATCCTCGCTCTCTTTGTTCTCAAACTCCTTAATCTCGTCCGAATCTTCAACACCGCGTCTCTCAACAGCGCTAGCCGCGTCATCCTTGTTGTAATTCTCTTCCCGCGCCTCTTCCTCGTTCCCGTTCCCGTTCTCGCTCTCGCTCTTCTTCTCGTCTTCCTCTTCCTTGCTATTATCCTCTTCGTCGTCTTTGCTCTCCTTGGCCTCGTTCTCGGTCCCTTCTTCGTCCTCCTTGTGCCTCACGTCTCTGACGACCGGAGCCTCGTTGGCGGTGTAGAGACCTTCCGGGTCCTTCCGGCCGAGCTTGATGACCTCCGAGCCGGGCTTGGTTTCGAGGCTGAGACGATCCTTCTTCTCGCCCGACTGTTTCAGCTGGTACGCGAGCCAAACGCAGACCCCGAGAATGAGGCAGAGCTGGACCGCGTGCTTCACTTTGAAACCCCGAGCCCTCGAGCCCCGCCTCGGCGAGTGCTTAAACATTGCTTGATTTTGCTTTGATGAACTACCCTGCAATGCACAACAGAATTCGACAAGTTTGGCTTCAGATATTTCTTTCAGAATTACCACACACACAAAAAAGCATAAATTGTGATAAAAACTAGAAAGCCTCTCTCAAATGGGTTTTCCGACTATAGCTCAAGCAGATCTCTCGTACGCATTGGAATCAAGTGTAGGCAATGAAAGACAAGACTCAAAAATGCCGTACACAGATCAAACAGATCTACACACACAATCATCAAGGCGACATTTTTGGAAACCCACATTATATTGGAGGAAAGAAGCTCGTAGCATTATCACATTTAAGATATAGCAATAATAATAATTATTAAAGAGAAGATATATGAAGCTCGTACCTGAAGAAGATGAGCTCCTACAATTCTTACGAGGGATTTTTTTTTTTTTTTTGGGTGTTGTTATAATGGCTACAAAAGAAGAGATGGTTGACAATAGGGTGGTGTGATCCCGAAAAGAAACCTACTTTCTTGTAGAGGCACCAAATGGGGTTATATACGAGAATCGGATCTGAAATCTGAGCAAACAAATACTAAATTGTTATTATTTCAGAGAGAGAGAGAGAGAGTCTGTGTCAGCAATTAAAATTTCTTCACTCAGCGATACCACACCACTATTTTCTTCGATCTGACTAAAACGACGTCATTTAATTTTTTTTTTTTTTATATCCTCATTTTTTCAGGTACGTATTTTTCAGTTTCACACGGTCATACCTTTTATTTTTTAATCATTTCCCACCAAAACACAATTACTAGGTCACGTGCCGACAACGTGGATAGTCAACGAATTAAACGGCGACGGTACCGCCACGTGTCCAGCTAAGTCGGTTACCCCCAAATTCATTTCTCTCTCTTCTTCTCCTTCGCGAGAAACGGTAGATTAGAATTTAGAATAGATTTATTGGGGATTTTGACCTCAAAAACCCTAAAAACCCTAATCATGGCTTCCAATCGAATCGCTTCCAATCTCCGCCGCCGATTCCTCACGGCCGGGCTTCTCTCCCACGCCAGACCATTCTCCACCGCCGCGGCGGCGGTGGAGCCTCTGGAGGAAACTTCCGGCGGAATCACGATGAAGGGAGTGAGAATCTCCGGTCGGCCTCTGTACCTCGACATGCAAGCTACTTCGCCGGTGGACCCTAGGGTTCTGGACGCCATGCTTCCCTTCTACCTCTCGCAGTACGGAAACCCTCACTCTCGAACGCACATGTACGGCTGGGAGGCCGACGAGGCAGTCGAGAAGGCGAGAGCCGACGTGGCAGCGCTGATCGGAGCGTCGCCGAAGGAGATCGTGTTCACCTCCGGCGCGACGGAGAGCAACAACATCTCAGTCAAGGGAGCGATGAGATTCCAGCGCGAGAAGAAGCGACACGTGGTCACGACTCAGACGGAGCACAAGTGCGTCCTCGATTCCTGTCGCCATCTCCAGCAAGAAGGCTTCGAAGTGACCTACCTCCCCGTCGGCCGCGACGGCCTCGTCGACCTGGATCGCCTGAGATCCTCGATCCGACCGGACACCGGACTCGTCTCCGTCATGGCGGTGAACAACGAGATCGGCGTCGTCCAGCCGATGGAGGAGATCGGAAAGATCTGCCGCGAGCTCAAAGTCCCGTTCCACACCGACGCCGCCCAGGCGATCGGGAAAATCCCCGTCGACGTCGAGAAATGGAACGTGAGCCTGATGTCCATGTCGGCGCACAAGATCTACGGCCCGAAGGGCGTCGGAGCTCTGTACCTCCGCCGGAGGCCGAGGATCCGAGTGGAGCCGCAGATGAGCGGAGGAGGACAGGAGAGAGGAATCCGAAGCGGAACGGTCCCGACTCCGCTCGCCGTCGGGTTCGGCGCCGCCTGCAGAATCGCCGGAGAAGAAATGGATTACGAGACCAAGCGAGTCTCGCTCCTCAGCGAACGGCTTCTCAACGGAGTCCGGTCAAAGCTCGACGGAGTGGTGGTCAACGGCAGCGAAGAGCACCGGTACCCCGGGAATCTGAACCTCTCTTTCGCCTACGTGGAAGGAGAGTCTCTGCTGATGGGACTCAAAGAAGTGGCGGTCTCGAGTGGGAGTGCTTGTACGAGTGCGAGCCTCGAACCGTCGTACGTTCTGAGGGCTCTCGGGGTCGACGAAGACATGGCTCACACCTCGATTCGCTTTGGGGTCGGGCGGTTCACCACCGAGGCAGAGGTTGACCGGGCGGTTGACCTCACCGTGCGCCAGGTCAGCAAGCTCAGGGACATGAGCCCGCTCTACGAGATGGTCAAGGAAGGGATCAACATCAAGGACATCCAGTGGAGTCAGCACTGATATCAAACGAGACCCCACGCATCAGGTTTTCGGTTCTGCTCTTTTTTTTTAATCGTATACACAATAGTTTGGTTCTCTGCTTGATGAAGACGAAATATGATAGGGATAATAATGATGTGTTAGCGTTGTGGTGGGTTAAATTATTGTATGCAATGAAAGTTTTGATCCCGAGATGAGCTACTGGTTGTTATATCGAGTTTGATTCTTTGTGTCTATGGAGATTATCTTTGTTGTATATCAGAATATCCCAGTTTATTCAAGCTATTTAATCAGTTCTGGAAGGGCAACCCACTATTTTCTTTGCTAAGCATTACTCGGAAACTTTGTTAGTGTCGAACAATGGATGGATTGTTTTAATTTTTTTTTGGCTTTTAACGTTTTACCTTGCTATGATTGATTAAACGGATGATTGAGTTCGATTCTCTGGAAATTATCTTTGTTGTATCAGAAAATATTAGTTTTAGTGGGTGACCCACTATTTGCTCTACTAAGCTTAACTAGGAAATTGTGTGTCGAACATTTGGTGGATTTTTTTTTTTTTTTTTTTTTTGCTTTATAAGTTGTCCCTTGCTATGATTAACCAGATGATTGAGTTTGATTCTCTGGGGATAATCTTTACTGTATCAGACAATCCTTGTTGCGCAAGCTCTTAATTTAGTTCTGGTAGATAACCAACTACTTTTTCTTCTGCTCAGCACTACTCAGAAGCTTTATTCATAATAAACAATGGATATAATATATATATTTTTTTTTTCTTTGGAGTGCTGTATTTTATATGTTTCACCTTGCTACAATTCACGGGATGATTTTATTTTCATTCTAAGTGACCATAGGTTAAATGTCAGAAAATTGAGGATTTGGTTCTTTTTTTCTTTCTTTTCTCCGCCCCGCGTGAACTCTTGTTTGTGAAGTTTGTAATACTAAATAGATTTAGTTCTATAGATTCGTTGTCGTGAAGTTTTTTTGTCACTTTTATTTCTTAGGTGTATGGAGAAGAAAGAAGACTAGTGTGTCCGTTCCATGTTTGTAGAGAATCAGACAAGTCGGGGCATATCTTATCATATATTCTCTGCCACTATGTATACAATATTCTGCTATAAATTTGCCAGCTTGGTGATACGATAGGATCATAAGAATAATGCAAAGGAATAATGCAATGTCTGTTTGCATAGTGGTGGTTGTATTGAGTTTAATTGCTTAAATTATTGTATGCAATTAAGTTTTTGATCCTGAGATCGGATACTAGTTGTACTGAGTTTGATTCTCTGTGTCTATGGAGAGGTATCTTTGTTGTAAATCTTAGTTATTAAAGCAATTAATTTTGTGTAATTGTATGCAATGAAGTTTTGTCCCAAGATCAAATACCGGTTGTACCGAATTTGATTTTTATGCCGTGTTTGAGGAGATTATCTATGTTATATCAGAAAATCCCAGTTGTTCAATGTGTTGGTTTAGCTCTAGCGGGTAAGTCAGGATCTTCTATGCGAAGCAATACTCGGAAGCTTTTTTTCATGTTGGACGATGAATGTAGTAGTGTTTTTATTTTTTGGCTGTGCCGTTTTCATTTAAGTTTTACCTTCCTACGATTCACCGGCTGATTGATTGACACTCAAAGGGATGATAATCGATAAGGTTAAATGCCGGATATAAACAGTTTTGTTTCAGTTTCTCTTCGTGATCTCGTGTTTGTGAGGCTGGTAGTACTTGGTCGCTTGTTTCAATTTTTGATCTGTAGTTGTGAAGCTTTGTCACAACTGTTAATGGAGAAGAGAGAAGATCGTTGTGGGTTATGATTTGGTATATTCAGATTAAGTTTTAACTTATGAACCAAGCCAAACCAAAGAGGGTTCGTTGGCTCCGCTAATTGTCCCAGTCTTACATGGTTACCATGGAACAAGTCATTTGAATTATAATTTTTAAAAAGAATATGTTCTGTTTGATGCCTGGTTCTTTCTGTGATTCCTGGAACAGAACAGCCTTTTTTTTCTGTCTACTGAGATGATCCAATTGACATTTGTAACTTATTCATTGTCTTGATGGGCTTCTGAAGTGGCTTGAGAAGGAAAACTGATGAAAGGCGTCTTTTGTCACCAATAACTTTCACCTCGGATGATATTATGCTTTTTTATCAATGAAAATCAAAGTAAAAAAAGCCTACGCTCTTCCAAAGCGAATTAGTTTAGAAACTGATTGTCCCAAATCCAATCCATAAACCTCACATCTGTCACAGTGTTCAATGTCATTTTTCACATACATGGCTGTATAATACCATGATCAGCCAAATATAAACTTCACTGGATCACGGTTTTACTTGCATCAAAAAGCTCATACTATCATCATTGTAATACCATGTAGTGAATACTGAGTAGACCTTTTTATTTCCCAACTTTGGTCGCAATTTCAAATCCTGGTCTGAAATTGTCACAAGCTTTCTTATCTCCAGCTCTAATTCTAAAGCTCATTTGGTCATCTGATGTTGGAAAGACAATAGATCGCCAATTTTAGAAATTGTTCGATTCCAGTATTTAGCACTAAAAGGCTAAAATATTGCCAACGAAACCATCATTGCTTCTGCATGAATCATGATACATAAACTCTTGTTTCACAAGCTTCAATGTTTGTGCAAATGATTAAATCTCATTATTACAAGCCGCTTTGTTAAATTCCCTTTTCCATTGTCACGGAAATCTAGGTGAAAGCTTATTTCGTCGCTCTTGAATTTTAATTGTTTGGAAGATTGGTATCTACTTTTTGTTTTTACCTCTTAGTCAATCTTTTAACTTTAATCAATCTTTATACGTAATCTCGAGCGAATTTATACATGTACTTTGCTTTAAAAGATAAGGTAAAGTGATTTTTACATATTTGAGATTCCATTGAAAAATTGACCCAAAAAAAAAAAAAAAAAAAACAGGCAAAAGAATAAGGATCAATTTAGTATGACCCGCAAAATTGAAGAATATATGTAAACAAGCCGTGTATATACAGACTTTCATCGTCTTGTTGCCAAAGAGTGACATTGAGCTCCTCTGAGAAGTACTGGTAATATCACCAAAGTTTTAAGGACCCACGAAAGTGATACGACTATAGATATAGTCTGTCAACTTTATGATGCAGAAGCATTTTTGTTACTTCGAATGACTCTCTTTTCTTTGTGCTATGTTTATGGGTTCTTGGGCTTGTTTGTACATTTTGTCCACTCTCCTTCGACGTCGAAGTTTCATATACTATTTTATATAATAATAATTATTGATGATATGTAGCAAGCAATAGGGTTATTTGGTGCTGGGTTTTAGACGAGAAAAGGCTACAAGGGAATCAGAATCCCCATGATCCCTTGGATTTTGTTACGTCTTTTTTTTTCTCGAACTTTGAACCAAACATTCTCTTTTTAACCCATTAATATCATAGATTAGGACACCAAAGATTGGCAAATGAGAATTAGTTCAGTTTTTTTTTTTTTTTACGGTTATGGTTACACACGTGAGTAGTGTTACTGGATTCGATGTACGACAGATATTCAATTTTTTGGATTTTAATTAATCACCTAAAATTAGAGAAAAAAATATATGTGTTCATGCAATAAAGCCTGTCGTGTCGTGTGTGCTCTGCGATGTCTTGGCTTTAATCTTTTAGCTTTGGTAGTTTTCACAACGATTCACTTTGCTTTTTTCCTAAGTCCGGTATGATTATATCAAGTTAGAAAGAACTTGGAAGAAGTTTTTTTTTCACAACTTCCAAGTAGTATAGTTCGACTCTAACCAAACAAATAATAGTAATTATCCATTCAAGGGGTTTCCATTATGGGATTCATAGAATTCATACTTAGCCCAATGGGATAGTTTGATTCATTTTTTTGATCGGAGAGATAGTTAGATGCATAAAACTCACTTCTATTGGCTAACTTATTTTATAATTTTAATTTTTTTTTAAAGGATGTAAGTTTGTAGATAAAATTTTGATTTATCCTAATTTTTTATTTTCATTTTTTTTAACTAATTCAAATATAAATAACAAAAAATTGGCTACGTAAGCCACCTAAACTATAGGAATTGTAAATTAGCCAACCTTTGGTAAATAATTTGTAAATAGCCAACTTACATACGTGGCAGCCAATTAACTACCTAAAATATATGTTTGGTTGTGTTAAATAAGGCTTTTATTAATTTGTTAATAAGTTTACTTGACTATTTACAATAAATTAACCAAAGGTGGGCTATATCTCAATCCACTATATCCGTGTGGCTATATAACTTAATAACCCTATAAATAAATAATGGCCTTTTATTTACTTAACACTAAATGTGGGATTTTTTTTAAGGACCTCTAAGTAAAAGGTTAATCCCCTTTTTTAAAAAAAAAAATTATTTGAAAACGAAGCATTAATCGAATTACTAAATATATTACCAGCTAATAATATCATCACGACTTTCTTTTGGTACCTCACCAAAAGGATGGATTGTCGACTTTGAACGTCACCGGTTAGCAGAAACTCTAAGCATTACTTACTGTTCTATGCTCGCTAATAGGTTGAGATGCCAATGATACCAATTTATCAACACTTTTATTGTTGTGTATTGGCAACAAAGTAATGTTGGCGTTTTTTATTTATAGGATAATAATGAAAAAAATTAGTTAATAGTTTTTTTCTAAAACATCAAATGATGAATTTTGTAAAATACCGTTGAGATCCCTCACATCACATAAGTACAATCTCAGAAGATCCACTCATAAAAAATTAATCTCGCAACACCTCAGCCACTGAGCTCTGATAACAGCTCAAGAAAATTAGGTAAGAACTTAAAGCAATTAGAAAGAAATTCAAGATTGATGATTGATTATAGATAAAATTGAATGTTACCACGATAACATAAATTAGATCTTTTTCCAATGAAATGTCTCGATAAGTTGGAATATCAAGAATATCTAATAAAGGAGCGTGTTGAAGGTCAAAGGGGGACTAAGACCCCATAAAACAAATTTAATTTTACGTGTGTTTAATTCTTTTGTATTTACGAAAAATATAGTAACACAAAAAAAGTTATATAAAATCCCTCGTTTACAAAAGCATTATCTATTAAACTCGCTAATTAAGTGCTCTAGCTCGGTCAATTGCAAACATTCCTTTTCCATTGAGCCGGTGAGGAACACAAAGTTTCAAAAATAGAATAATATAAAAGTTAACTAGGTTTTTTTTAAGGAAGTTGTTTTAACTTTTAAGCTAGAACACCACCAATATAGGGAAAATAAAGAACGATAATAGCCCCCATCTTTATCAATTCAATAATTTTAAAAAATAAATAATATACAAACAGAAGTGCTACAAAATTAAAACCGTTTCCATTTTAAACAAAAACAATTACTAATTGCAGAAGAAAAACTCGCGGCGATTGACTTTTTAGTACATGGGTGATTCGTGTCGAGTATATTCACTTCATTGATATCACTCTGATTTTGCTTCAAAATTTGGAGTTTCTATAATTAGGGAGATTTATCAAGTACCACACGTATGCCATTGCCAGCTGAGAAAAATAAGTCTCTTCTTACAGTACAAATTAAATACAATAAAATAAATTTAAAAAATAAAATATTTCAATTTACATAGTCCTTTTTATTTGTTTATATAGTACATGAAGTCTCATCGTGTAGTTAAAGCTGCCCAATCAAATCTTTAGAGCAAAATTAGTAAACGTTGTCTGCTCCAAGAAGAAAGCCACCTTTTAATATCACCATATATATATCACACAGTGTAAATATTATTTGAAAAAAAAAATTTAATTTTTTTTAAAGCAAAATAAATAAATAATAATATCGTGACGATTTTGTGTTGATGCTCTTGAGTTGTCATTCATAAGCTATGTGCCTTTATTATGGCCTCTATTTTTTTAATATATATATTTGAAACAGTGATTTGCATGGTGATTTATATTGTATAGTCAAGTCTATAGAAGAAGAGAAATTATGAGTATATAGTAATAGTAATAACTAGAAAAATGATTATACTTGTCAAGATATTAAATGGGTTCTATTTTTATATATTTGGTAAAGAATTAGTGTGCCCATGAAAAATCCCATCAAAAATATTGCTCATATATAGTTGATTTTTTTTTTTGTTTACCAATTTTCACAGACCAAACGTTATTTCATGCATCTAAAATTCTAAATCAATCATATATAGTTGTCTTTCCTTTAAAAAAAAATCATAAATAGTTGTATTTAATTTCTTCTCTTGTGTCTTTTCAGTTCAATATCTATTCAATGTCGATGAATAAAGTCAAAAATAAATAAAAGTGATTGACATTTTGATCAACATCTCAAACAGTGACTTTGCTCCAACCGCACACTGATAAATTTTAGTCACATCTCTTCAGACATCCATTAAATTAGACCATACCACTACTACTACTATTATTAATTTAAATACACAAATTTTATTATAATATTTGAACTTAAATTATTAAAATATATGTGACTAAAATTCGTCATTAGAAAACAAATCTGGAACAGCTTTCTAGACATCGACATGTGGAAACGTTCAGATATGGCAGTCGAGGCAACGGGTGTTGCAGCAATAATAACAACTGATTCATATTATCGTAAAATATATACATATATATATATATATATATATATATTAACTTTTAATCTCTGAGTCTGGACTCTGGACGACTTTTCGTACGTTATTATTCACAATTAAATTTCATCCTCTCGTAGAAACAAACAAAATAGTAACTTTTGTATATGGCTTACCAAATATAATGTACGTATAAATTTAATACTCTATGTTCATTGACCAAAGAGTTTATGTATATTTTATATAATATACTTATGTACTTCACAATGATTTGCTTATCTTAAGATAGAATAAGATACTGAAACCTTCTACCAGTGAACTTTTAGGCTTTAATTTTTATTATGTACTAATAATCTATAATAATTATAATATTAATCATTAGTACTAGAATGAGAATGTCATTAAATAAAAACTACAAGTGAAAAAAAAAAAACTCTTTTATACTGAAAGAAGAATACAAAGCATATTGGTCAATATTTTGGCGAGTATATTCTCTCTAGTCCAAATTAAAGGACTAGGAATCGGATTGGAAATATTTCCCTCCCGGGAAAACAAACAAAATAACAGCAAACAAACAAGACATTAATTACCTTTTTCTGTTTTATTAATTAGAAAGCTATATTTAATCTCTATTTACAACATACTAAACAAAAAAAAGAGGGTTCTAAGTCTAACTCATGGGTTGAAAATAAAGTCTCCGCATTTGCACTTCCAACTCATGGGCTTGTAATTAGAAGAGCTATCATCTCTTGCGTACTCAACGTTGGAGATATGAGACGTGTTGTTCTTCGCGTGGCCAAATTTGAGCTGTGGATTTGTGGGAACTTGAATGGCTTCACAATGGCCACAAGATCTACATCTTCTCTCACACCTCGGTGGTCTCGATCCGATCCTTGCTCTCACCATTGTCTTGTTATCTTCCTCACTCAACGCCTTCATATTCTAAATTCATTAAAATATAAAATAGATGAGCAACAAAAATCATAGTAAAAACAATAAAGAATGAAACTTTTTTAAGTACTACACTCACCTCTTGCGGGGAAGATTTTTTCAGTTGGGGAATTGCCCTTCCTGCAAGTAATGATACCCATGAAGTGGAAAAAAAAAATTTAGTATATGTGTGCATGAACTAAACAGAGTTCAAATGGAAAAGAAAAAAAAAATTGACTTTGACCCACTAACCTTGAGCCATGAATCTCAACTGGGTAGGGCTCAGAATTGAAAGAAGGAGAAGTGAAACGGTTAAAAGAGAAAGTCTTTGGTTGTAACAATTAGACGCCATGTTTTTTTTTTCTTCTTCTTCTTCTTCTTCGAGTGAAGAAGAAATGAGATTTTTTTTTTTTTTTGGGTGACTTCAGAGTGAGTGAGGTAGCAGAGCTTTTGCCAATTTAAGTGGAAAACAATTTATTTTGTTTTCAAAAGAATGAATCTGAGACCAAGAAAGAGGCTTTCAGTAACAGAATGATATTGTTAATATATATATATAATATTAAAAAAGTCTCTCTCTCTCTCTCTTTCTCTCTCTCTCACTGAGATCTTTGAGGTGATGGAACGTGGAAGGACAAATGAGAAATGCAGAGTGGGAAAAAGAAGGCTTGGAAAGGAACTCCAAAAAGGAATAACCTCATCCTCGTTTCATGAGCCCATTTTTTGTGTCACCAAATCCAAATCACAAAAAATTACGTAACCAAAGAGTAGCTTATCATAATTTATTAGTACTTTTTAAATTATTAAATTACAAATATATAATAGGAACAGCAAAGAGTTGGTATAAAACGACAGTAAGTACCCAAAATTCCACAAAACAAAGCAATTGCGATGTGATAATATATGATATGATATATTAATAAGTAAGAGTAAGAGTGAGAGTGACAAGTGCAGAGCTAAAGGACGTATTCACACACAGCTGTTATTTCTTTTGGGATTTCGCTTTCTAATTCTTCTCTTCTTGTTTTTTCTCATTTTCCTATTCATTTGTTTCTTTCTATTTATTTTTATTTAATTTGCTTCAATTTCTTCTGAAAAACCAAAATGTGCCTCTTTTGGGGATTTCTTGTAGCGCTCGGGTTTTTCTGAGCAGTCCCACCTAATCACGCCAAATCCAAATCCCTCATTTACTCTCAGAAACAGATAGAGAAAGAACGTGTTAACGTGGCAACTCTTTCACTCTCTCTTATATATATAATTATAATATATGATACACAATTCACCATTGATAACATAATACACACAAGCCAGAGCGAATCAATTATCAGCGTCTCTGCCTGTGATGATCTCTTTTTCCGTTTTCATTAACTACGTAGCATGAATTATTTTTGTTTTTATTTTTCATAATACTTTTGTACGTAGAGTAAAAGTCATCATTATTATTACTATTATTTATCTTTCGAAGTGTCGTATGGGCTTTTCTGCAGCTTTGCCTGTAGCAACTCAGCAATCAAATTATTATTTATTTATTTTCATCAGAATCAAATTATTTATTTACGATTACTGTTATATCCCTACCAATTAGCAATTCATCAAATCATTTTTTTTTATAACGACTGTATCCGGTTTTATTTTAGGTGTCGACTCAAGAGTCGAGACGCATGTTGGTTCTTTCCAAAAACTAAAATTAAAATTTAAAAAAAGATTAAAATTACAATTGTACCAGCATGAGACTATGCGACTCATAAAAATAAATAAATAAAAAACCACCAAGAGGTGGTGTCTAAAGGATCCCGATACCGTGTTGGCTCCGGGAACGAGATCGATGCTCGGTCCGGCAGATGGATACCACGCCCTCATGAGTTCGTTGTACGTGACGGGTCACGCCTCCCCCCTAATGCTCGGGTCTCCTGGCTCAAACGCCCAAACGGGGATTGGGACGAGAATCGGCTACGGACCACACTGCTGGAAGAAGACGTCAGTGAAGTGCTGAAAATCCCTTGGTCCTCCCCCGACGCCAAAGACGAGATATGTTGGCACTTCTCCAAAGACGGCGAACTCTCAGTCCGTAGCGCGTACCGAGTGGCCTGCGAATCTCATCTAGCCGACAGCTCCTCGAACCCCAAGCTGATGGAGGACTGGTGGAACACGGTCTGGAAACTTCGGATCCCGCCAAAAGTTCGAGTCTTCCTCTGGAAAACGTGCAAAGAATGGATCCCCACCTCGGGCTCTCTGGCTGTGAGAGGTATGCCCTTGGACCTGACTTGTTTCAGGTGTGGACGGGAGCAGGAGTCCATCTTCCACGCCATCTGGAAATGCCGTTCCAGCGCCGAGATATGGAAGGTCGCAGGCTGGTGGAACCTGATCAAGACATCGTACAACGGCGACCTCATCTCCTTCTTAATTGAAGTGAAAAACTCCCTACCGGAGTCGGATTTCGATGCCTTTGTCATGACAATGTGGCGCTCCTGGAACCAGCGGAACGAAACCCTTCATGGGGCCTGGGCACGCAACGCAGCAGACACGGTGAACGACGCCCTTCACTACCTGGAAGACTACCGAAGCTGCCATCGCCCTGAGCTTCTACATCCCAAGAAGTCTCCGGCAGCCTACCAGCGATGGACCCCCCCGGCGACTCCCACCACCAGCCTATGCGTCGACGCAGCCCTCTCAGCGAACCCCAAACGTTGCGGTCTCGGTGGCATATTCCGAGACTCGAAGGGCTGGGCCACGAGCTCTTTCTTCGTCCCCTGCCATAGGCCGTTAAGCCCGCAGGCCGCGGAGGCTTTAGCAGTGATATGGGGTTTGAAAATGGCAAAAGACCTCGGACACGCCAACATTCTTGTCCAGTCCGACTGTGCCTCGCTGGTCTCCACCGTTCAAGCTAGACTTTCGCCCCGCACCGAGACCGGTCTCTTCATCGACGAGATTCTAACGCTCTCAAAAGATTTTTCTAGCTTTGATATCGCTTTTCTCCCTCGTGGATGTAATGTTATTGCCCATAGGCTTGCTAAAACTGCCCTTCATTTTGATGAAATCGTGGTGTGGAAGGACTGTTTCTCACCCGACATTATGTCCCTCATTCAGGCTGATATGCCATCAATATAACAGTCCCTGAGACTACCTTTCCTCAAAAAAAAAAAAACCACCAAGACTGCCTATTCATTGCTAAAGAGCCAAGATACACTTTTGGGTACCGATTGCTTCTTTTTTGTTTTGTTTTAATAACTAGGTTTCAGTCGTCAATTTCAATTTAGTACATCTACAAAATCGATACCGGTATGCTACTATTTAATTTTTTTTTTGTTTTTTTACATTACTCGTTGTTGCGAGAGATTTTTCTTTAGCCGAAAAACATGAAAGTTCAACCCCCAAAAACAAAGAAACATGGCATGTCTGGCCCAAAAAATAAAGCGAAAAACTAAAAAACTTAACCGAATGACTAAAAAAGGGAGCGAGACTCACTTTCACCCTCGCAAAAGGCAACGCTTATTGCATCTCAACAAACCAGACTTGCCTTCACCATCGCAAAAGGCAACGCTCATTCCATCTCAGCAAACCGAGCTTACCTTCAACCCCGCAGAAGGCAACGCTCATTCCATCTCAACCAACCAGGCTCGCCTTCACCCACGCAAAAGGCAACGCCCATTCCATCTAAAAAAACCAAGCTCGCCTTCACTCCCGAGGAAGGCAACGCCCATTATCTCAACAAACCAGGCTTGCCTTCACCACGCATAAGGCAATGCCCATTCCATCTCAACAAACCAGGCTCGCCTTCACCCCTGAGGAAGGCAACGCCCATTCCATATCAACAAATCAGGCACGCCTTCACCCCCGCAAAAGTCAACGCCCATTCCATCTCAACAAACTAGGCTCGCCCTCCTCACCCCCGTAGAAGGCAGCCCCTGTTCCATCTCAAAAGGCTTGCCTTCACCCCCAGACTCAGAGAAAAATTCCTAGTAAATGACAAATTTACCCCAACTCATCACATTATTTGAAATACCTTCAACTTCTTCATTTGGAGGTAAGTTTTTTCATAACTTGATAAACCTCTGATTCTTTCCCATCTTATAGCTTCTCTCTTCAGAATTCTGAAGCAAGTAAAAAGGCCCCCCTACCTCATATAGCACTTGAACTAATGTTGAGCGTTGAAGTGCGCACCGAAGAAAGCCCATCCGCGCCCTTCTAGTTCGTATTTCTCTCTTTTTCAGGTGACGAGCCGCCGGAAACCTTTTTTCGGTACAAAAGATATTGTGACATGTTTAGAGACCTTCTTCCTCGTTCGACCACCGGATGATCGTAAGGTCCGGTCTTAGACCAAACCGCGAACCGATTTAAGTGTTGATCTATTTTCATACATAAACACTATTTATTTATTAATGTTTATTTTTGGAAGTTCGTTGGTATTGATTCATATTCATATGGTAGTGATTATGATATATATTTGCAGTCACATCAATGGTTTAAAACATAGGGAAAAATATGAATGGATAGTGTTATAAATGCCCCTAGCTTATTTTAAAAGCTACAGAGATTAATTAAAATTCTAAATTATTTTTTTAGAAGACTTCTAGATTTATAAACGATCAACATACCCGTTCAACTTTGAAACAACGTGTTCTCCATTAACATAACCGATTTTATACCTCTAAATTCTTTAAACATTGTTATATCCGACTGCTACGAGAAATGCGCACCACTAGATTATTTTCCAAGTTTTTTTTTGCTATTATAAGAATTAAATACTCTTTAATTTGCCCACCGCCATGTGTGATGTCGGAGGTTGTAAAAGACCATTTTAATTTTATCTTGATCGTTCCCGGTTTTAAGTCCCTAATAGCTAGGTTTAGAAAACGTTCCGATTGTTTCAAGATATTGCACAGACATGGTACAGAGATAATGGAAGGTTTTGTTTTAACATATTCGAGTTTCTTATTACCTAAATGAAAATGCAAATTTCACATTTATATTTATATTTTTTTTATTATTATCCCAAACTAAAGGGATCAGTGAGACTAGATCAGTGAAACTAATAGGAACATTTATACAACTTTGCATGACAATATTAAATACATATGCATGTATGTATGTATGTATGTATATCATTGCAGGATAGTATTAAGAATTAAAAAAAACAAAAAAAGTTACACATGTTTATTTCAAAAATACCAAACTTTTTATGCATACCTTTTTTTTTAAAATTTCAGACGATTTTACCTTTATTTTGAGTGAAATTGTAAACGGGAAAAAAATTACATGAATTTGTAAACCCAAAAAAAAAAAAGGAGAGAAAATAAAACATTAGAAACTAAATAAAAGTAAAAAATAAAAAATAAAAAAAAAGAAGCCAAAATAAAAATAAATATGTACGAAATTAAAACAGTTAACTAATTATTTAGGAAATATTATTTGAAAAGAAGTTACAGAACTTCTTCGAGAAAACTTACGTACTCTTAATTGTTGGATTTCAAGCCCATATCAAATGGATTAACTAACTACTGTCAAAATGAGCTGAAACTCATCTTCTATTGGCCCATTAGAAACCATCTATAAGGAAATTCCTCAAATAGAATACTTCACAATTTAAAATCTTTCGTACATTTTTTTATACTTATCTAAAACAATTTTACTTTTATTTTAAATGAAATCGGAAAGAAATAAAAAAATGCTACCTATTCTAAATAAAAATAATCTAAATAATAATCGTAATCGCTTTGCTTAATCGCGCCAAACTCCTCTCACGTGTTTTTTCTTCACTTGATTTTCTTGGTTTCTATAGTTTGATTATTGTAAAATGCAATCAAGTTATATCTCTGTCTCTCTTGGATTCGGTAAAGTTTTTATAATTCTAGATTGAGTGCAGTGCTTGTATTTTATTATAGCCATTATGTATTGCATAATTGACTATATCAATATCAAAAAACTTGAAAAGTTATTAAAAGGTAAATTGCAGCATTTAATTGTGTGCGTATATCAATGTTGAAAATTTAGTTCCTCGTAATTTTTTTCTTTTAATTTTTTTTAATTACTTTTTTTTTTATACTAAATCTAATTATTGCCTCAATGAGCTATTGTAACACAATAGATTTTAAATTTCAAATGAAATAAACATGTTTGTAATATATTGACTACATATCCTTCAAGTGATGTTCCCCGTTTGTAGTTTAACAACTCCCTAGAAGATAACAATAAATTGATTGAGGTCGATAATCAATTTAATCATATTATTTGTGCACTACTTGAAGCTCGATCATAATTTTGTTTGTAACATCTAATTTTATGGCATGTCTAAAATAAAAATAAAAGAAAATGATTAAATAGATATTATTTACTAATGACGATATTTTCTTTCCGTTGTAACCAGCTACTCGTGTACATGTCCCGTTTTGGGTGAGTGACTTGAAGCCCAAGCACTTCATTTACTATTAACTAATATTATAAATTTACAGCTGGCATACATTCATCTAAATTAAAAGAAAGAGGAAAACATAATAATAACAAAATCTTATTCCGTGTTTTTTTATGTTGTTGCACTTGCACCGTGTTAATTTTATAGTGTGTAAAGCAAAAAAGGAAACTAAATGTAGAAACGAGTTTATAAGTAACGGTTACTAATGAGACGGGTTATAAAACACCGGAACATCATACTATCCTTCTTCTATTTCCCTCTCTTCAGTTTTATGGCAATTTTGGGTAGTTGAATGGCGATCTAGGGTTTATTCGCCGCCGTCCCAGCTCGTTCACAGCGACGCCGTCGCCTCGTCGCCAAACCCCGACGCCGTCGCAGGGCCGATCGCCGTCGCCGACCTCGGCAAAAAGAATCTCGCCGGCAATGGGTTTTCAATCATCTGCAGAGCCTGGATTTGGTGGTGTCGATGAGCGGCGTTGTCCGCGAGGCCAAGTCGCACCACCGCCAGGTCTCAACCCGTTCCGGCTGGTTGATCGGAGAGATTTTGCCGGGGCTCCGGTGATGGAGACGCCTAAGAACTGAGCGGCGGTGATCGGGCTAAAAGCGCGGGTGGAGAGCGCGATTCGCTGTGGAAAGAAATAAGTCCCGTCGCGTCCCCCAAAGAACGAGTATAAACCCTAGAAAACCAAACTCAAACCCTAGAAAGTTAACATTCTACCTCTGATTCCGGTTTTTTGGGGTTTTTGTTCGCCGGGAAGCCACGACGCCGTCGCCGGAATCTGGCAGCGGTACCCGTCCGTAGAGCCTATGATTGGAATCGGTGCCGGTGAAGCCAAGCGAACCACGGCGGCGTAGTGGCGATCGGGCCACGCTATGATCGAGCTGTACTAGGTTGATAGATTCGAATCCTCATTCTCGAACAAAGGAAGCCGTATATAGGGAGTGTTCTCTTTTCCTTTTTTATTTTCTTTTTTTTCCCTGTTTTGTATATATTTCTAACCCAATATATCTTCACACAGGCTTTGCGACAAAGGTTTGATTCATTCGACTCCTTCTTTGGCTAGGGAGATCGACGCTCTTTGAAAGATTGGTCTGATCTGAGAGAGCCAGTAATAAGACCACCGTTGTATGTGAACTATCTAAACAATGTTTATTTTATCTGAAATGTTTTCCAATGCATTGAACTTGAGCTCTTGAACCTAATTTCATGCCTAAACCCTAGATTATTGTTAATAGTGCTTCATTTCTTGTGATATCATCACAAGTTTGATTACATATTACTAAACCCTTGATTATTGGTTGTTTCTTCGCTCGGGTAGAGAAGAGAGATTAGACACGACCACACCCAGTGAAGCTTTTCCCTTCTTTTTATGTTTTTTTTTCCAATAACAAGATTATTTATTCTTATTGATTACATGTTTTTGATTTTTTTATTTCAGGTTGATAGTGCAAATAGACGAGGAAGTTTGTTGGAAGTGGTTCAGATTCTGGCGGATTCAAACCTCATAATCAGGAGAGCCTACATTTCATATAACGGATAATGGTTCATGGATGGTTCTTTAGTTTAGCTTTTCAATTCTAATTTCTGTGTCCAAGATCTTGGCAATAATCTTAATCCCTAATTTTATATTATAATTTCTTGCCAGTATTTCACATCGCTGGATCAACATGGTAAAAAACTATTTGAAGAGGATGTTGTCGAACGAGTTTCAACAGGTTCTCTCTTTGCATCTCTTAATTATTAAAAGCGGCCCATTTTAGGGCGTGACATAATCTTGCCTGCACAGGTTTGGTTCATTATAAAAGCATGAGTAATGTGGAACCAAAATAATAAATCCACAAGACTTTACAAAGAACCCAAAGATCTTGTTGCATTACAATTTATTTGTTTATTTTTGAAGAAACTAAACTAGATTTATAAAAAAAAAGAGGGAGAAAGAAGAAGGATTCAGTTAGACCAAAACAAAATGCAATCTAGATAGCACCAGACCAGTCTCATAGAGAGTCAAAGTCCTATGTTTCTTAAAATTTTATCCCAAAAGACCTCTGTTGAAAATGCCACGGTTACTTTGATTTCAAATCCCCCAGCAAGCTATCCTATCCTTTTACTTATTTATCTTGGCTCTTAAACCACAGAAAAGTAAAACTGTCATGGCTCAAGAAGCTTGAAGAAGTGAACTTGGCATAGCTCCGGTTTGGTTTTGGTTTTAATTTGATTGTTTTGTTACGCTTTAGATACGCTTTAGAAGTGAACTTGGCGGTGGATTTAGATACGCTTTGCCCGCCATAGAAAGGGTCGGAGGAAGGTTTGGTTTACCTTCTTATTTTTTTTTCTTGCAGCGCAAGTCTTTACTTTTGCTGACACTTTATTCGTTTCTTTTTTACATTATACAGTGTGCGAGCGATTCTAACTCGAGAGGGGGTATAATTGGTCTTAAAGAAGATGATGGGGACAATTATGATTGTGGTGATGATCAGACCTCTAGGGTGCGAATTTAAGAAGAAACATAGTTATTTTTGAAAAATATTGAATTTATGGCCTATAGCCGCGGTGCCAACCCCCGTCCGAAGCTTGGCGTGTTCGAGTTGGTTGTGTCAATCTACGTGATGAGCAATTGGCGGCAACAAGATGGAGCCAAATATACTCTTGCTTTGGAACAACTCTCTCAGGTTTGGATAATTTTAAAAAGCATGAGAAATATGGAAATAAAAATATCAATTCCGTAAGACCTTACATAGAAGCCAAATATCTTGTTCCATTACCATATTTATTTTGATAATAAAACTAGAGTAGAGACTCAGAGTCCTATATTTCTGAAAAATTTGTCCCAAGAAACCTCTGTTGAAAAATGTCACTGTTCCTTTCTTTCCAAATCCCCCAGCAAACTGTCCTGGCCATGTATTGGATCTGCCTCGGCTCTTTGGACCACAGAAATAAATATATCATCAAACGAGGGCATTTGATAGTGGTTGGAAATGATTTTCAAAAAAAAGATAGTGGTTGGAAATGGCGTCACAAAGAACAATTAAGAAGCTCCAAGAAGTGATCTTGGCATAACTCAGGTTTGGTTTTAGTTCTGATTTGATTGTTGGTTTTTATGATATTCTGTGCTCTTCTTTTTGTTTAGTTTCTATCAGAAATCACGGTCCGGAAGACAGACAATTGTGGTGAATTCGGTTACGCGACTTCATTGTCCACGAGGTTCAGGTCACCATCCCGACGCCTCCAAATTCCATTGAAAAAATAGGTGTATATACAGATTATTCCATATTATAAGTTTTTTTGTTTGAATTTAAGATCCCTCGTTTATCATATCAGTCTCTGATCTTGTGTGTTCCATTGATTAAGAAGATTTTGGGTTTGCCTGACTGTAATTTTGGAACATAGAAAGCATGGATATATATAGTTTGTTCATATCTCTGATTTGATTATTTAAACTCTTTCCCAAAAACCAGATGAGATCCTCATGATCAACTATCTAATCTGCTTCATGTAAGCCTTGCTTTTATGTTCAGGGCTCTCTCTCTCTCTCTCATTTCATTTTATTCTCTCTAAAAAAATGGTTATACCATTTTCATATTGTTGGTCCACAATTACTCCTCTTCGCAACAGTTCATGCTAACCTGAATTGACTATAGTTTGACACTCTCCAAAAATAGCCAACCATTTTCCAGCTTAGCATATTGAAGGTAACTGTTGCATTTTTTGTTGTTGAGAGATATCAGTCATTGATACGTTTGGTATCATCCTCTTAAAGTTAGCCTCTGAATTCCCAGCACTTTTCAATCCCCGTTTTCTATGGTCCCATCTCTATTGTGTATATCGAACTTGTTGCTGTTGACCATTGCTTAGGATAAGAGAAGCTTCTATTCTTTCTGTTATATAACCTGCTTAACTGAGAATTATGTTCAAACTTCTTATATTTCCAATCCCTGTTTCTAGTATTTTTACGTTACTTACACAAGAAAAAGGTAAGCCTGGTTTAATTTACCTCATTTGCCGTCTTTAAGTCACAAGGTTTTATTACATAGCCCTATAAAGTTGAACTGGCTGATGAGTATTGGTTATGTTTTAGTTTTGTTATCAGAACTCAAACATGCAGGTTTAGCTTCACTGACCTGACCATTGTCTTCATTGTTCGAATTTGAGGCCTCTTGTTTGTAACCAAGTTCTGATCTTGCGTGTGCTATTAATTGGGACGATTTTTGTTTTGTTTACTTTGATGAACACGCTCGTCTCTCCCTTTCTCTCTCATTTCATTATATTCTCTCTAAAAGGTGCTTATAACATTTTTATATTGTTGGTCCACAATTACATCTATTCTTAGCAACAGCTCATGCAAACCTGAATTGGCCATAGTTGGTCCACAATTACATCTATTTGGTTTGTTTTCTGTGTTTAACATTCTAACAAAAGTAAAGTTGACTATTTTATTACACTAGTAAAAAAAAACCGCAAGTCTGATTTAGTTAGCCTCATTTTGCTGTCTTAAGTTACAGGGTTTTATTATATTGGTATATAAAATTGTTGTCTGTATGAAGAGGCATATAAAATGGTTGTCTGTATGAAGCTCTTGAGAAGGTCAAAGCAGGTACATTTTACCGAGTTATTCAGAGCTGGTACTGAGCTATATGAATTCCGAGAGTGTGATTTTGGGGGTGTTGATTTCATAGAGCTGATGATTCTCTGGGTTTCATTTTGCTGCTCTTGACTTCCAGTGAGACCTACATTGCCAAAATATGTGTCCTTATTAAAGTCGCGGAGAACATGTGTTCGTGTTATGTCAAAGAAACGAAACCGAGCGATGAGGAACACGGTAGAAAACTTTTGTGGTTTGAGGGCCAATCTTCAGCTCAAACCATGTAATATTTGGTGAACTTGAATGGTTTGATTATTAGGCTTCTTTAATGTTGTATATTACAGTCCACTCTTTGACTTAAAAAGAATTTTAATGAATTTTTATACCATTGGTGTCACATATGGGTTAACTAGAAAACGAAACCTCGAATCTGATTATTGCTGACAGGAATATGAGCCGCTCATTTCTGTAAATGAGTCACATCAGTTGCACACTCAGTTTTTTTTTTTTTTTTTTTTTTTTTTTAACGTCATTTCGTGTGATGTTCAGTGGTTCTACAATGAGCTCGGTAGGTTAAAGGTATGGTTAATATTTTATTAATTTAATTAGCATACGTATTCCTGGCTTCTGCCAGTTTATTGAAATGAACAGTCTTTAAAAAGAAAAAGAAAAAAAGAACTTGTATTTGTGTAAAATGAAGTGTCGTTTTGGGTGAAACTAACCCATATTTTTCACTATAGATCCTTCGAGATTTCAACTTACTCACGAGCACGAGAAGCATTTGTGAGAGCGCATACAAGTCTCGGGACCAGCACATTGTAAGAAATTTTAACTCAGTTCGTTGACTTCATATTTTTTGTCTGAAAAAGAAAAATAACTAAATATATTGCGTGCTGATTTGATATATAATGTACGGTAATGGATTGCTGTTTGAAAAAAAAAATGATCTGCGGGAGAGAGAGAAATGTGTTGATAAATTCTTGAAGAATATGTCGTTTTAGATTTTCTGAAATAAATGATGTCGTTTTTTATTTTCGGAAAAAATAATGTCGTTTTCTATTTTCTTAAACGAAGGATGTCGTTTCCTCAAGTATTCTGTAAAGAATGATGTAGTTTTTTCAAGACTTGTTTTATATTTTCTGAAACAAAGAATGTCGTTTCTCAGGACTCGTTATTTATATTTTGGAACGAAGGATGTCTTTTTCTTAAGATTGTCAGTTTTGTAGTCTGAACGAAGGATGTCGTTTTCTCAAGACTGTCGTTTTCTCGTTTCTGAAACTAAGGATGTCGTTTCTCAAGAGTGTCGTTTTTTATATTCTGAATCGAAAGTTGTCGTTTTATAGTGGACGATGTAGTTTTTTATGACTGTCGTTTTTTACTGTCTGAAACGAACGATGTCTTTTTTTATATCTGTGTCCAGGATTGTCGTTTTAAGCTGTCTGTTTGGCACGGACAGAGCTTTTTCTTCTTTTCTCCCCGAAATCCATGGCGATGGAAAGAGAGGAGGGGATCGACGACGGACGAAGAAGAATCTCCGGCGGAGGAAGAGCAGTCTATCCTTGATGCTCAGACCTCTTCCACAGTGGAAGAAGTGTTGTAGAATCTTTTGGTATTCCGTTATATCCTGAGTTTCCGATTTTAAAAAAAGATCTGCCTCTTGCATCTATTATGATTTCATACCGCATTGGAATTTTCTTATTTATTTGAAGCTAGAATGACACATGAATATATTTTTTTAACCGGGGAATCATATAATTGTGAGTATTAGATGAAGAGAGCATGAAAGAAATGCTATATCCCTGAATTTCCGACTAAAGAAAAAAATTGTCTCTTGCTTCTACATTGGGACTTTCTTATTTATTGAAGAAAAGATGACACAAGAAGAAATTTTTTTAATGGTCTTTTTGTTAAAGATGTTGGATACTGTGGAATGATAATCATGAGTTTAAGAAAATTGTTATGGAAGCTCCTAGTTTTGTTAAAAGAAAAATTTTCGATGGCCTTATTGTTAAAGATCTTAGATATTGAGGAATCATCCTAGTGAGTGGATAATTAGGGGTCATCTATACATATATATGCATATATACATTTAGAAGAAGAGGGCATGAGCAAATTTTGCATTGAACGATTCCATTCAAGTTAAACGATCAAGTTTTTCAAGCTTTAGTTGGCTTCTTGAACGATTCCATTCACACCCGGTAGATTGATAAAAGCCGACGATGCGTCGCATATAAATCGATTGATTCTATGCATACCAAATGACATGCTATGTACTGAATATTGCAGTGAGGAAGAAGAAGCTTGGAATGGTGTAAAAATAATCCCTCGATTTTAATCATGCCATGAAAGAATTTCGGTTCAGTGTCACAAGAAGCCTGGAAGCCTTAGACCAGCGGACCGCACGCAAACCAGCACGCCAGCCTGGACTGATCTAACGGAACCAGCTCATATTACAAGGTGACAAGATGTAAATAAACAGAGACTATTTGCAATCCATCGCTGCATGTTCGTTACTGTTCTCCTGCAAGAATTTTCAATAAACAAAAAATGGATTTAGCTTTAGAATTAAAGGAAACTAATTGCAGGTTAAGTTACATGAGTCACTGTCACCGTATCCAATTTTCATTAATCTCATTCCGGTCGATGTTCTCGAACCTCGGAAGTTCGATGGTTTACATAATGACTCACCTGGAAATCGTAGTTTTCGAACGACATTTTAAATTAATAAGTAACATATATATATTAGAAAATCTAGCTATGGTCTATGATCATCAACTAAGGTTACATGAATCAAATGGAACACTCTTCTTCAAACTCAAAAAGCTAATGCAAGTGTTTGATCTGTATAATAATACTAAACATGATTTTTTTGGAGGAAGAAAAGACAAAATGAAATTACCAGAAAGTTCTCTCACTCAGCCACGACATGCGAAATCTTGTACCATTCCTTCCCAACCTCTTTCTTGCACTGCTTATGCAAAGTTTCAGAATATCTAATGGACAGCTCTTGCAGTGGCATTGTTTGCAGAAACTCCGGCAGCGTTTCAAGGCTTTCACAATCGAAAATGCTCAATGTGCGTAAACATGGCATAATTTGTGTTGTCTTTGTACAGCATCCTTCCCACACTCTCCACCGCGAACTGAAAGAAAATTGAAGCTCATCCAATTTCGGAAACAAAACGACCTCTCGATCGGCTTCAGTGATTCCGAGGAATTCTTCACCCACCGTACACATCTTGGGAAACTTGACGAGTCTCAGATATTCAAGTGAAGGCAATTTCCCAAGCGGAGGTAAAGTCTCGCAATTCACTTATCAAAGTGGGTCTTAACCGCCTCGTCGTTATAAGCAAGTTGGGCGAGAGTAGTTTTCAGTGACCCCCAATCCCACAATGGGGACGATATGAAGAGATGATCCCCCATCATCATCGATACTACTCTCACTCAATAACTTGCTTACTAAAAAATCTTTTCCTCGTCTCGACCATGGACTTTGGTCTCGTCGACAAGGAAAGTTGTCTGAAGCGGCCTAGGCCTTTCAACGACAGTGCTTATGTTGAAATTATACCTATTTTTATCTTCGGAAATCCTAGCCAACTCTTCGTTAAGTTGCTTGATTTTGAGAGCAATATCGCGGCGCATAATGAGCCGGCCGGCTTTGGTTGAAGAGAAGCAAGAGAAAGAAACCGGAAAACACACCTTCTTGTCTGAAGAAGAAGAAGAATTCTTCAGAGCTTTGTGTTGTTCTTTCTTGATTTTGTACTCGAGAACGGCCGTGCTCCAATCGTGAAACTCTGGTAGTGTTTCAAGGCTTTCACACCAGGTAATCCTCAATTTGCGTAGACATGGCATGATTTTTGTTGTCGTCTTTGTGCAACATCCTTCCCACATTCTCCACTCCGGCTGGAAACTCAAATCAAGCTCTTCCAATTTCGGAAATGAAATGACCTCTCGATCGGCTTCAGTGATTCCTAGGAATTCTTCACCCACCCTACACATCTTGGGAAATTTCTTTAGTTCTAGTTCCTTAAGTGAAGGCAATTTCCCAAGCGGAGGTAAAGTCTCGCAATTCACGAATTCATATAATCTAAGAAAGGTGAGATTGGAAAGAGACATCATCCAAGCGGGCGACGCGGTGAGACCCAAGTAATTCTCAATTTGCAGAGATTTCAAATTGGGATGTGGATGAATGGAACTCAGGATTTCGGTGTCGTTGTGATTGTTGCTATCTACGAATCCCAACAACTCGGAATAGGATCTGAAGATCAAGTTCAACACTGTGATGCCACTGAGGTTCATCTTCATGACATCATCCATTGTCGACCCTGTGTTTCCAAACCCTTGGATGGTTAGACGCCCTCGAGGTTGAAGGTGTTTCAGATCTCCAATGTCTAGATAGGATCCCTTCTTCTTGGGCACCACTATCCAGTCTAGACTTTGCAAACCACTTAATTTTCCTAACCCTTTCGGAAGCCCCTCTAACTGCCGACACCCCCATATGTAGAGATGTTTTAGGCTGACTAGTTTTGAGATGCACTCTGGTAATGCTTCTAGTCTCCTACAACCATTGAGTTTCAAGGTCTCCAGATTACAGAGGTCGAATAGTTTTTTCGGCAACTCTCTCAACTCAAGGTTGTACGATAAGTCTAGATATCTCAAGTGTTTCAATAGACCAATATCCTCTGATAATTGTTCCAACCCGTAATCCTCCAACATCAAAGTCCGAAGACATGTAAGTTGAGAAAACACTAACATCTCTTCTTCGAGGCCTCCACCCCATCTTGGTAGGGAGAAAAGCGTGCGCAATTTGTTCGCATTTCCTAATGAATTAGGAAAACACGCTTTGAGAGTCAAGTGACGAGTGTTTTCTTCTACCACCACCGCCTTCTTCTCCTTTCCGTCAAGTTCCATATAAACGTATTCATCGCCCGTCAAAAAATGGGCAAAATCATGAACTATGTCATGCATTTTGCACTCAACGTCTCCATCAAATTGTTCATTGATTTCTTGAAAAAATGACCGCATAGCCAAACTCTTGAAACAATCTCGACCAAATTTCCAGGATTCTACTCTTTGGCGAACTTGTTCCAATCGGTGTTCTCGAACTTGAGAAGTTAAATTGAAAGCCCCATAAGCGATGGTCACCTGGAAATCCAATATTAGAAAATCCAGCTATGGTCTACGATCATGATCATCAACTAAGGTTACATAAATCAAATCGAATACACTTGTTCAAAACAAAAACATCATTGCGAGAATCACATGAGAAGAAATTACCAGGGACGTGTGTATAGATTGTTGTGATCCAAGCTCTCTCACTCCGTCTCGTCTGTCTGAATCCAAACACCATATTTCTGCACGTGTTTGTCATCGAAGAGGATGTTGGGGACATGCAAAATCTTGTGCCATTCCTTCCCGACCTCTTTCTGGCACTGCCTTTGCAAGGTGGCGTCATAGATGTACAGCTCTTGCAGTGGCGTCATTTTCAGAAACTCTGGTAGTGTTTCAAGGCTTGGACACTCGAGAATGGTCAAGGTGCGTAGACATGGCATGATTTTTGTTGTCGTCTTTATGCAACATCCTTCCCACACTCTCCACTGCGGATTTTTAAATAAAGAAAGGTCTTCCAATTTCGGAAATGAAATGACCTCTCGATCGGCTTCAGTGATTCCGAGGAATTCTTCACCCACCCTACACATCTTGGGAAATCCAAGTAGCTTTAGTCTCTCAAGTGAAGGCAATTTCCCAAGCGGAGGTAAAGTCTCGCAATTCACGAATCCATCTAATATAAGACGGGTGAGATTGGAAAGAGACATCATCCAAGCGGGCGACGAGGTGAGACCCAAATAATTCTCAATTTCCAGAGATTTCAAATTGGGATGTGGATGAATGGAACTCAGGATTTCGGTGTCGTTGTGATTGTTGCTATCTACAAACTCAGAACGGAGTCTGAAGATCAACTTCAAGTTAAGCACGTGCGGTTTGCCATTGAGGTTCAGCTTTGCGACATCATCCACTGTCAACGCTACATTTCCACACCCTTGGATGGTTAGACTCCCTCGAAACTGAAGGTGTTTCAGATCTCCAATGTGTAGATAGGATCCCCTCTCCTTGGGCACCACTATCCAGTCTAGACTTTGCAAACCACTTAATTTTCCTAACCCTTTCGGAAGCCCCTCTAACCTCACACACTCACCAATGTAGAGATGTTTTAGGCTGACTAGTTTTGAGATGCACTCTGGTAGTGCCTTTAGACTCCAACAACTATTGAGTTTCAAGGTCTCTAGATTACAGAGGTCGAATAGTTTCTTCGGCAATTCTTCCAACTCCTCATTCAATGATAAGTCTAGATATCTCAAGTTTTTCAATAGACCAATACCCTCTGATAATTCTTTGACCCCGCAACTCTCCAAACTCAAAGTCCGAAGACATGTAAGTTGAGAAGACTCTAACATCCCTTCTTCGAAGCCTCCGCTCCAACTTGGTAGGAAGAAAAGCGTGCGCAATTTGTTCGCATTTCCTAATGAATTAGGAAAACACCCATTGAGAGTCAAGTGACGAGTGTTATCTTCTACCACCACCGCCTTCTTCTCCTTTCCGTCAAGTTCCATATAAACGTATTCATCGCCCGTCAAAAAATGGGCAAAATCATGAACTATGTCATGCATTTTGCACTCAACGGCTCCAGTATGCACGTTCTCGTTGATTTCTTGAAAAAACGACCGCATAGCCAAAGTCTCGAAACAATCTCGACCTAGTTTCCACGCTTCTACTCCTCGGCCTAAATAACCGTGAGACATCCACATCTCGATTAGATCATTTCTCCATATAACATGGTCTTGAGGAAACACCGAACAAAACAAAAAGCAGCGTTTTTCCAACGGTGGAAGATCGTAGTAACTTAGCAGAAAAGGAGCAAAAACCTCCTTAACTTTAGCAGACTCCCACAGTTGACTACCCAAAATGTCTTCCCACTGACTCGTCGTCTTTTTAAACTGCACAAGACTTCCAAGAGTCTTAGCAACTAAAGGCGAGCCTCGCGATTTAGCAGCGATTCTCCGGCCGATTGGTTCTAGCTGTCGACGCTCCTCGTCTCCCTTCCCAATGAATGCCAATTGTCTGAAAATCGACCAGCAATGATCTTCACTCAACATTTTTAGACAAATGATCTGGTTTGTGGGCACTCCCATCATCCTCACAACTTCTTGCTTTCTCGTGGTCACTAAAACCCGGCTTCCGCTACCCCCTTCCATAAGAACATCTCCTAAACTCTCCCATCTATTGTGGTTTTCAAGCCAGACATCGTCCAAGACAATGAGAACTCTTTTTCCCTCAATGGACTCACGGATGAGTTCAACAACGGCATTCAGTTCAGAGCTTTCAGATTTACTTCCAAGGCCTTCAGCGATCGCTTTCGCGACCTTGATGTCGTCGAAAGGATCGGAGACGCACACCCAAGCTCGCTTATCAAAGTGGGACTTAACTGCCTCATCATTATAAGCAAGTTGGGCGAGAGTAGTTTTTCCGAGACCCCCCGGTCCCACAATGGGGATGATATGACGGGACAATATCCCATCATCCTCATCGGTACTGCTCTCGCACAATAACTTGCTCACTAAAACACTCTTTTCCTCGTCTCGACCATGAATTTTGGTCTCATTGACAAAGGAGATTGACTGAGGCGGCCTAGGCCTCTCAACACCTTTGTTTATGTTGAGATTGTAACTATCTTTTTTTTTTAAAATCGTAGTCAACTCTTCATTAAGTTCCTTAATTTTGTGAGCAATATCACGGTACATAACGAGGCGATCTTTTGTTGAAGAGAAGCAAGAGACAGAAACTGGAAAACACACTTTCTTGCCTGAAGAAGAAGAAGAAGAATTATCCAGAGCTTTGTCTTCTTCTTTCTTGATCTCGTCTTCAAGAACAGCCGTGCTCCACTCGTCCAGAACGTTCTCCATCTTCTCCGCAGTGTTCTTGAGCTCCTTAAGCCATATTTTCACAGCTTCATTGCCCAAGTGTTGCTTCTGCTCGGCGTCCTGAAGAACAGCTTGAATGAGCACAAGATTGGTCTTCAGCTTTTTGACATCTTCTTCAACTCCACTCCCCAGCTTGAACTCCCCTCCGATTCCATCGATTGCCATGGGAACCAGAGTCTGAATCAGCCCCGAAACCACAGCTTCAGCCATCTTCCCACTTTGGAATTTTCTTCACAGCTCAACTCACTCACTCTTATGGTATTGGACGAAGAAGAGAATAACAGGGCTGGACAGAAGAAACTCTTATATCCCTATTATATTTTCAGGCTGATTTTATAAAAAAAGAACCTATCAGACTATTCAATACAACCAATGAATGGAAAGGAGAATAAAGGATATGCTCATTCTCCTCCACATGCTTTCATTCTCCTCCACAAAATAATAAAGATGTCTTTATAAATATTGGTTGACTATTGACTACTACTACCATATTTATAATAAATAAATAATAAGGTTGTGTTTTTGGGTCTCGGCTGGTGCTCATTCTTGACATGGCTGATGATATTTATTGAGTCATGGTGGTGGGCCAGGCGAGTCATCAATCCTCACCAATAATGTCTGAAAGTGAAATCCAATAATATTTCATTACCAGCTGCCATGTTCTCCTTTACAGCTAGTACCCTTGTCTTATTCACCTTGTCATTGATTGGCTGTATTGAACGAGTTTTGAATGCATATTTATGTTCACACTCATAGTGCGGTCTTGACTACACATGCTAATAAATAAATGAGTGAACACGACCGTCAAAAACTTGTATATAAATTGTCTTTATATTAAATAATGCACAAAACAGTGGTTGCTATATTCTATTACAATAATTAAGAATGGGTTGTGATAGCTAGCTTGGTCTAGCGGTAATCCCACACACACCTCGACGGATAGGGATGGCAATTTGACCCGTTACCCGCGTTCCGGCCCGTTACCCGATTTATTCGGGTCGGGTAATACCCGTTCTTTTTTGGTAAACGGGTAATACCCGTTAAGGTTTTAACGGGTCCGGGTACGGGTAACGGAATAGCCATCCCGTACCCGGTTACCCGGGACCCGACCCGTTAACTTTTAAATATTTAAAAATATAATAAATCATCATGTGCCGGATCCGGAAACAGCTCCTTGCGTGGCGTGCTAAGATGTTCTCGGCGGGAGGAAGAGAGATCCTTATAAAAGCCGTTGTTCAAGCCATCCCTACTTACTCCATGAGTCTTTTCAGGCTTCCCTCTACGCTCATCGATGAAATTCACCGGTTGATAGCTCGGTTTTGGTGGGGGGGTACTGAGGAAAAAAAGAAGATTTCTTGGAAGAGGTGGGAGCTCCTTACACGACCGAAGTCCGAGAGGGGGCTTGGATTCAAAGATCTTGGGGCCTTCAATCAAACGCTAGTGGGTCGTCAAATTTGGAGGATCATCAATTTTCCGGAGTGCTTGATGTCGCGTATTCTTAAAGCGAAATATTTCCCACATTCCTCGGTGCTTGAGCTTAAATGCAAAGACCATTTCTCCCATCTTGGGAAGAGTTTGAGTTGGGGTTTGGAGCTCATGCGGAAGGGGGTGAGATGGCGGATAGGCAAGGGTGACTTGAGAGCCTTCTCGACGCCGTGGATTCCTAGAGCCGGGGCTTTCTTTCTTACCTCGGAGGAGCCGGAGGACGGTTTTCCTTGGAGAGTGGCGGATTTCATGACAAAAGGGGGCTGGAAGCATGAGCTAGTGAATACTTATTTGTCCCCTTACGATGCGGAGACGGTTTTGAGTATCCCGGTGAGCGAAAAGGAAGAAGTGGATCGGTTGGTATGGCACTATGAGGATAACGGCCATTACACCGTTCGTTCGGGATACCGCTTGGCGAGATTAGGGGAGTGTGGAAGCCCATCGAACGAGTCGGAGAAATCGTGGTGGAAAAAATTGTGGTCGCTACAAATCCCCCCGAAGATTAAACATCTAGTTTGGAGATGTTGGTTCGAAACCACTCCCACGTTTGGCAACTTGAGGAGGAGAGGCGTGAAGTGTTTGCCATTTTGCACTTTTTGTGGGGAGCTCCCGGAGAACGATATGCACTCGGTGTGAGGTTGCGCTCGTGCTCAATCAATATGGCAAAGTTCCTCTCTTCACAAGTGGGTAGACAAGACTGGCCCGATGCCGTTCAAGGAAGTTTGTTTCCGTGCGAGTGCTAGTATGACGGACGAGCACCTGGGTTTTTTCTGTGGCCTAATCTGGGCGTGTTGGTCCGACCGAAACCAACGGCTTTTTGAAAATATCGCGAAGTCTCCGGAACGGTGGGTCAGTGAGGTGGCGGGCTGGTTGGAGAGTTTCAAAGTCTTTGCCGGAAAGGTGGAGCGGTCTTCGGTAGCTGTTACGAAGGTCCCGGAGGTGTGGGTCCGGCCGAGGGTGGGAGAGTTCAAGCTTAACGTGGATGCGGCGTGGGAAGCAGGCTCCAAACGTGGAGCGACTGGGGGTGTGATCCGAGATTATACGGGCGCCGTGATGGGAGTTTTTGCGTCGGCACTGAACCTGGTGGACTCGGCCTTGACTGCAGAATGCTATGCTATCCGGGAAGGGCTTAAGTTTGCCAAGGATAGGGGCTGGAACATCGCAGCGGTGGAGACGGACTGTGTTCGGGCGACTCAACTGGTGGCTGGAAATTGCAGTCTCGGTCGGCAAGGAGCGATTATTGCTGATATCCGGGTGCTGCTAGATTCTTTTGAATTCCCTGTTTGTTGTAACTGGATTCCCAGGAAATGTAATGCGCCAGCCCACTTGGTAGCAAAAACTCGGTTGAATTCTTCGATGACGGATTGTAGCCTTTTGTTATGCCCTCAGTGGCTCTTAAGTTGTATTTCTGAGGACATTTCTAAGTCCACTGTTATGAATTGAAGTTCAGCTTTTCCCTAAAAAAAAAAAAAAAAATTAAGAATGGGTTTTTGACCATTGTGTGCTACCATGCTATGCCACATTCCCAAGTTTGAAACCAAAAAAAAAAAAAAGAAGAAAAGTAAATATGAAAGTTGAAACACGTTTAAAATTAGTAGACGAAGTCTTCTGAAAGAAACAGCTAAGCATCTGCTAACATTTATCGTGCAAATTTGTTTCTCAAAAGGAAAAAAAAAAAATTACGCACATGCTAGCTAGCTCAGGAGTTCACTAAGATGATGTTCATTATGTCTTGAAGGTGTAATACCTGGGTACGTTGCTGCTCTTCATTAATGAAATGGCTCTCAATTTTGATTAATATTTGTTTTCTAACTGTTTTTGAATTTCTAAAGGTGTTTTTTTTTCACTATTTATTTGAATTCTATTCTAAATACTTTATAATCTTACAATGAATTTTTTATTAAAAAAAATGGTGTAGAATATTAGTTTTAGAGGTGTGTAATTACATTGGCTCCGCCCAGGTTTTTTCGTTTTTACATTGATCTCTTTTGATTATAATTTTCATGTGTTTTATGGTTATTTTGAAATTCCCATAGCGATCTTATCGATTCTTGACATTTCAGGTGAGTTGAAGCCCAAGCATGTTGATTATTACTAAAAAAATTATTAGTAATGGTCATTAGTGACAAGATTTTCTTTCCGTTGTAACCAGTGCCATATGTTACAAAAGACAACCACATCTGTTGGATCAAAAGCAATCTAACGGCGAGGAGATAAATAATGAAGTTAATTGAGCCCCAAGTTTAGCCTTGTTATCAAATGGAAGCTCAAAACGCTGACGATTTAGGGTGATTGAAATGGCGATCTAGGGTTATTCGCCGCTGTCTCAACCTTGTCGCTAAACCCTGACGTCATCGCATGTCTCATCCCGTCCCGCGGGTGCAGGTAAATTAAACCAAGTTGAGTGGAAATTAAGTGCTAAATCAGTGAACTGAAACATAGTTAAAACTGATAGTGATTTGTTCTAGGTACGATTAAAAAAAAAAAAAAAAAACTATAATTCTTAGTAACTAAATGAATATTTTGAAAACTAAATTGTTGGGATTGATCCCATCATCTGCCTACGCATCAAAGTTTGGAGCTCTGTTGTTAAGTGCAAAATTCGATCGTTTAGATAATAACGGAGTTAACTAGGTGTTAAGTAACATCTTTAAATGGTCAAAGTATGAATCTATAATAATTAACCAGATCATAGAGTGAGTTGGGAGGTAGAGAATATTCATTTTAGAGTGAGTGTAAGGTTTGGTTTTTTCTTTCGACATTGGTATTCCAAGGAGGAAGAGAAAGGAACAACACAAGGTTGATAGATTTGAATCATCATTATCGAACAAAGAAAGCTGTAAAAAAAAAGCCAGTTCAGATACACAGGTTCAGTTACAAACTAGTTTTCCCCTGATGTGCGTTGTCGGTTTTTTCTGCAAGTGTAGATGTCATTTTATCCTATGTCTTATTACAAAGTTTTTAGAACTGTAACATTGTGTTTATAGTGAAATTGAGAGGTAATCCGTGTTTTCAACAAGAAGATATACTAGATCATATAGTAACATGAGCTTGTACTAATTGAATGGTACATGTTTTTTTTTTCTTTTCAATTTTGATTTTGGGGATTCCAAGAGGTCGAACGCTGCTAGCTTTTCCTGCCCTTTCATTCTTTCTTTTTTCTCCAATTCCCTTAAGAATCTTGTTTCTTTCGAGGCCAACTCTCAGGTGTGTATATAAGAAACAGTCTAATTCGTCATAGTGTATTACCATATGTTTTAACTTGTGTTCCAATTTTATTTATTTGGTGCTGACTGTGACACTGAGCTAGGATAGTTGAGAAGGCTGACAGCGGTTTGGTGACCACCTCAGACATTCAAACACACGGAGACACAATTTTGAAAATTTTGTTTGGAATTTTTGGGGACTCGCTAAAGAGCGTAATGATGAATCTCATTGAGATTTGGAGGTAAGTTATTCATTTTTTATTTTTGAAATCTGTTAATATATCTCTTTTAAAGTAGTCAAACTAGTTTTTCTAAAATGTTTAATGTTGTCTCTTTCTGTTGTTTATATGAGATTTTACTGAGATAAATTTTCAAGCAAGAGATAAATTTCCATTAGTGTTCATTTTATCCCATTTCTCGATCGTGAAGTTTTTAGAATATAGGACTTTATATGTTTCTCTTGCTTACCTGATCTAAAATTTTCACTTCCCTGCTAGTTTCTCTGACTATGGGAGCTCAAATTTCTAATGATCAGGTAAAAGTGACACGCGGTCAGAATTGGATGATATTATTTGACCATGACCCTGTATTTTGCTTTTTGCAAGTTTTCTATGCTTGTGAATTTCTAGCGTTGAAAAGGTTTTGTATTACCAAGAGAACAATAACATGAAAACTTATCATGAAAACTTAGAATGTTTCGCATGGATCCAGTTTAATGTTTATTGGTTTTTGGAAACTGCAATTCCCATTTTCTCTTTGGTATTATATGTTTTTATATAATGTATGTGCATATATATGCAATTATGCGATCATAGTAAAACCGCAGCTATCATATATAGATTCTACATGACACGTATATCAATATCTTACTGAAACAACCTTAATAAAAATTACGAGTCGAGTTTTATTATCACCGCACTGATGATGGCTGTCAAATGTGTTTGTCAGGTTACAACTAGTAAGGTTGTCATAAGATTGGTTAATATACATTTTAGGTATCTAAGAACAAAATTCTGTTTCCTGAATCTTTGTTTTGTTTTCTTGGCTTGGCTGGAATGATCTTTGATTTGATCGACGACAACGAGGAACAAGCTGGTTTGGCCTCAAGTTTGGATTCTATTTTCCTTTTCTTTCCTATTATTTTTCAGGTTCCAAACACATTCGAAATAATCTAAATTTGATCGATGACGAGATTGGTGATAAGATAACAAATGAAGCATCCGCACAGGGGAGCCGCCAGCGAGTAGGACTGAGCTTAGCCCAATAATTATTTTTTTGTTCGTATGGATAAATTTTTTTTTCTACATAAAATAATTTAGTTATTTATCTACGACATGAAGACGAATCTGATATAGAGTTGTTCTCTAACTTTTTTTTTTTTTTTTTTTAAGTTTTCAGTTTATAAGATTTATTTTTCTGATCAAATTTTAATATTTTATAAAACTGTTTGAACATATTTATTACTAATATATTATTATATGTACATTGTTATGCTGATCAGATGATGTTTTTCATTATAAGCATAAAATTGAAAATAATTACTTGAAATGCTGGCTTTTGAAATTTTATCTCCCAAATACTGATCAAATTTTTTTAATCCCATAAAATATAGTTTTATTTGCGTAGAGTTATATTTGATGTTTACAGTTTTTTTTTAACTTACATTTTTTTGCTGGTTACGGTTTAATTCCAAGTTTTTTTTTTTAAGGGTAATCTAGCAACGTAGCCATTTTCAAACATGGTTTTAAGGATGTAGCCAACGTTTGGTAAATTTTGTAATATAGCCGTTTACAGAAATAAACGGTTAGAAAATATCGAAAATACCCTTATGTAACATAAATCATAGAAACCAAATACTAGCCAACGTTTCAGCCAGTCGAAGTTTATCGTGCGTAAAATAAACGGAAATTAACATAAATTAACAAAACAACAGAGATTAACAAAAAATTAGAAAGAAATAAACGCTTAATTAATAACCAACTTTGCCAATTTTTTTTAAAATTCTAAATATATACACATGTATTAACTTCGAAAATTCGTATTGAAAATTTGATCGGCTTGTGAATAACACCGTATTAAATGCGTATTAAATGAAATGAAATAAATATCAATTGAACTTGATCTTTATATGTGTAGCACCCGATTCCAGTTTTACAGTAATAAAGTTGAAGTAATTAATTAGTATTACGGTGCATGTTATCAATATGAAGAATTTATTGTCGTTTATTCTTGATCGTTTCATATGATCGAATTATCACCAAAATCTTGGTCATTGATTCTTGAAATCTCGATTAATGGTTTGATTTAAGGAATATTCAATAGAAAAGTCATTTTAGACAAATTTAAAATTACGATCAAAAGATTTGTCGGAAGTTTACAATATTTTTCGTTCTGGATATTATTAAATCTTCGGAGTTTTGGATTTCTTTTATACCTGGAAATACCAACTGGCCGTATGTAGTTGCCATGTTAATTATGATTTTTGAGAACTGAAACATTGCACCTGCTACCAAAACCTGGAACAAATCCAGATTATTAAAAAAGAAAAAAGAAAAAAGAACAGCTTGCTAAGAGACATATAACCCAGTCATTATTATTCATAGATCATGCCAATTAATTTACGGAACAGACTCAAACTATCCAAATACACGGTAATTAGGGAATGCACATCATAATAATGCAAAGAAAATTAAAGCATAATATATTTTCAAGGAATTTTTACTAACAAGTATTGTTGAATGAGCATCTTCAATCTCAAAAAATTGAAACAAGCGGAATTTCGTACATAATTTTTCTTATCCACATGCATGCGTGTTGTTCATGGATTTGTACGTGACGAGAAGGAAAAAAAAAAAAAAAAGAGTTATGGCAAGCACAAAATTTTCTTTCAAAGGGATAAAGAAATGTACTTTTGTAGAAGAGTCATTTCATCGACTTTTTCAATTCCATGCTTAATTTCAATTGGGTTTGCCAAGGAGCTATTTCAAGACCCCACTTGACTTGATGGGTTTTAAAAAAGAAAAAAAAAATAATAATGTTGAGGAGTGGTGTAAAGAATTTAACTCAGTTTGACCAACACCTTGGAAAATGAATGACACATAATTTCAGTCCATTTATCCCAAAAAAAAAAAAACAGTCAATAAAATTATACACAACCATGTCATTTACTCTTAATTAATGGAAACAATCTGGCTGATGTTGATGGAGCACCAGCCATGGAATTTATCCACTTATACTGATTTTATCAGCTTAGTTTCTAGACGGCATATCTGCCAATATCTGCTCCCACAAAACAGAAGGAGCATAATGATTACCCTTGTTGTGTGTAGTAATAAATAAGCATTTGATAGTGGTTGGAAATGGCCTCACAGAGAACAACGAAGAAGCTTCAAGAAGTGATCTTGGCATAACTCAGGTTTGGTTTTAGTACTGATTTGATTGTTGGTTTTTATGATATTCTGTGCTCTTCTTTTTGTTTAGTTTCTATCATAAATCACGGCCCGGAAGACAGACAATTGTGGTGAATTCGGTTACGCGATTTCATTGTCCACGAGGTTCAGGTCACCATCCCGACGCCTCCAAATTC